>NW_026057576.1:9271241-9284775 GCF_023721935.1 Panthera uncia | reverse complement strand
GGGGGGGGGGGGCGGAGGAGGGTGAGCAAATGACCATCAGCCTGAAGTTGACCGTAAAGAACAAAAGTGCCAAAACACATTCAATTGTCTTTTCCTCTTAAATGACTCAAAGTTTTGAAGAAAATTGCCTGGAAAAGCAGTGCTTCTTTTCGCCCATTGAATATGTTGGTACTTGACTTTTGAAAATCCAAGAAACAACTGCAATGCTCCCAAAGAATCTTCTCCCCCCCACCATAGCTTAGCTTTTGAGCTACACAGAGAAAGCAAGCTGGGAGATGGGCTTTTTGGTCCATTCCCCTCCACATTTTTTGGTAAGGCTTTTATTTGAGGCTCCGTGTCTGATCTGCCAGGTATTTTGCATAAATGCATTTCCTGGATGTGTGTGTTTTGTGGCCATTGCCAACAATGTCTGCTTCTAATCACTTGCTGCAAGCGCCCAGTAGCTATCAGGGATAGCACTGACGGTGCGTGGAGGAGGCCCATGTGTTCGATTGTGGGTCTTGGCAGATTGTTGAAAAGGCAGTTACTTTCCTAGGGTCTAGAGTTTGGTAAGTAACCGATAGGAGGCCCGAAGGGAGGAGTGCTGAGGCAGGAGCCTGCATTTGCTAGCAGGAGCCATCGACATTTAATAAAGAGGCAAAACTGTTGAGGACGCAATTTTCCCACTCCATTCTTCAGGTGCCCCCTGGGATCATCAAAATTTATTTTGGGGGAAAAAAACCCCACCCAAATGTTCGAATTCGCTGTAGGTTAATATATTATCAGCTTTGGAGGTAAAAATTGTTAATGGCGTGTTAGGCTGAACTGTTGTAATAGAGCAGTGGAAGAAAGGAGACGGTGGTCCACCTTCCATCGGTAGGATTATATTGTCTTAGGCAGCCCATTTTGAGAGGGACACTGACCAACGTGGGTCACGATCAGCGAGGAGTAGCCAGGGCCACCGTGTTATCTGAGGAATGAGCCAAGGCCTGGATAAAGAAGGCCCTCAGGCTATCTTCAGGTATCTCACGGGTTGTCCGCCATGTTGAACAGGGAAGTGTTGTTATTCGGCGTTCCTCTGGAGGCGAGAACTAGGAGCAATGGGCCGAACTGGTGAGGAAATACATATTGGATTAAAATAAGAACATTTCTACTAATCAGAGTTGTTCAAAAGTGGAATGGGGCAAAAACAAATTTCAGAACAGCATGAGACATTTGCTTCCATTTTAGTTTGAAATTGTGCGCAAAGGTCTTTTGGGTGGTGGAGGGACAGGATCGTTGCTATAGCAAAACGATGCTGGCAGCAGGTGAGAAGATGCGTGACAGAAGGTGGCAAGGATGGCCAGTTAACAGACTGCTCAAATAATCCGGGCAAGAGATGGTGAGACCCTCAGCTGGGGTAGTAGCCATGGGCGTTCAGAGTTGTAGATGCCCTGACTTTCCATCAACAGATGGATGGTTCAACAGCCTCTGCTGTGTATACATGCATTGGAATATTACATAGCCTTAAAAAGGAAAGAAATTTTTTAGTTAAAAAAATTGTTTTTAATGTTTATTTTATTTTGAGAGAGAGAGAGAGACATAACGGGAGCAGGAGAGAGGCACAAAGAGAGGGAGACGCAGAATCCGAAGCAGGCTCCAGGCTCTGAGCTGTCAGCCCAGAGCCCGACGCGGGGCCCAGACTCCCGAACCGTGAGATCATCACCTGAGCCGAAGTCAGATGCTTAGCCGGCTGAGCCACCCAGGCGCCCCAAGGAAAGAAATTTAAAAAAAAATTTTTTTTTTAACGTTTATTTATTTTTGAGACAGGGAGAGACAGAGCATGAACAGGGGAGGGTCAGAGAGAGGGAGACACAGAATATGAAGCAGGCTCCAGGCTCTGAGCTGTCAGCACAGAGCCCGACGCGGGGCTAGAACTCACGGACCGCAAGATCATGACCTGAGCCGAAGTCGGCCGCCCAACCAACTGAGCCACCCAGGCGCCCCGGAAAGAAATTTTGATACATGCTAGGACATAGAGGAATGTTGTAAAATAGGTAAAATAAAGCCAGTGTTACAAAGGAGAACTATTGTGTGAGTCCAGTTATAAAAGTACTGTGAGGAGTCAAATTGATAGAGACAGAAAGGAGGGTGGTGGTTGCCAGGGGCTGGGGAGGGACGGGAATGGGGACTTCTTGTTTAATGAGGACAGGGTTTCAGTTTGGGGAGATCCGAAAGCTATGGAGATAGATGGTGATGATGGCTGCATAACACTATGAGTGTCCTTAGTGTCACCAAACTGTACATTTTTAAATGGCTTAAATGGTCAATTTTATGTTATACGCAATTTTTAAAATACACTGTTCTGAGTTTGTTTTTTAAGAGAAGTAAATTCGAGAAGGACAGTAAAGGTGTGAAGGAGGAGTGAATGTGGTTGCCAGGCTGTCTAGCCTAGCTACTGGGTAGAGGATGCCATTAGTCAAGAGAGTATTAACCAAAACAAAAAAGAGAGAGAGAGAAACAGGCTTGGAAGGAGCTCATGAACTTGGTTTTAGAAATGTGACATTTGAGTGGCCTAAAGAACATTCAGTTGGAGATTTTTAATTTTTTTTTTCTTTTTGAGAGAGAGAGAGAGAGCAGGGGAGGGGCAGAGAGAGGGAGACAGAGAATCTGAAGCGGGCTCTGCACTGACAGCAGCGAGCCTGATGTGGGGCTCGAACTCCCAAACCTCGAGATCATGACCTGAGCCGAAGACGGACGCTCAACTGACTGAGCCCCCAGGAGCCCCTCAGTTGGAGATTTGTAAAATAACCTTATGGAGTTGTATACAATGTAAATTGCATCTTAAACGGTGCAATTCAGACTTTAGACAAATGCATGTACCCACGTGTCCATCACAAGCAAGGTACTGAACGTTTCTACCATCCCAAGTCTTCTGGTCCCCCTGACCCTCTTCCATTCCTGCCCCAGGCAATGACTAATCTGCTTTCTGCCACTTACAAATGAGTTGGCATTTTTTGCAATTTTATATAAATAGAATCAGTCATACAACAGCGCATCTGTTTGTGTGTGTGCGTGTGTGTCTGACTTATTTCACTTAGCGTGATGATTTTGACAACCATCGTATTGTTGCCTGTATCTGTAATTCAGTCCTTTTTATTACCGACTGATAATCTCCCGTACGGGTACACACAACTGATTTATGCATGCACCTGTCTGTCATCGGGCATTTGGTTTGTTTCTAGTCTTTATTAACAAATCAAGCTAAGTGAACATTCCTATAATGTCTTTGAGTGGACATCCCATTTTCCTACCCAGCAGTAGACGTGACTTGGCTGAATGGGAGGCATACCTTTCACTTTTTTTTTTTTTTTAATTTTTTTTTTCAACATTTATTTATTTTTGAGACAGAGAGAGACAGAGCATGAACAGGGGAGGGGCAGAGAGAGAGGGAGACACAGAATCTGAAACAGGCTCCAGGCTCTGAGCAGTCAGCACAGAGCCCGACGCGGGGCTCGAACCCATGGGCAGTGAGATCATGACCTGAGCCGAAGTCGGACACTTAACCGACCGAGCCACCCAGGCGCCCCCATACCTTTCACTTTTTAAGAAACTGTTAGTTTTTCCAAAGTGTTTGTGCTATTTTACATTCTCACCAGCAGCTGTTCCGTATCTTCATCAGCACTTGGTATTGTCAGCTTTTTATTTAAAATTCTGATAAAGGTCAGTTTATCAAGTTTTCTTGTTTACGAAAATTTGTTTTTATGTACCAAGACATTTTCGTCTCCTTCAATATTGAATAGGCTTTCTCCTCCGTTTGGCCCGCCATTTAGTTTGAGGTTTTGCATGGAGGTCTATCATTAGTTTTTAGTTAATTTCTCTGTGTAGTGTGAAGTCAGGGTCAGTGTTCATCCTCCCCTCCCCCCTCAATATGGCCGTGTAGTTACCTGGCAGAATTTGTTGAAAAGATTTTCCTCTCCCCCATTGAATTCTCTTACCACCTTTGTTGTAAATCAGTTGACCATTTATGTGTGAGTCTGTTTCTGGAGTCTCTCTTCTGTTCCAGGTGGAGGCATCTAATGAGATGTTTGAAATTGGGAATTAGAGAGATATTTTTTGCTGAGTATTAGCCATGCATCTCTGCCCAGCCCCTGGAGAAAGCATCTTTCTTTACTGCTGTCAAGTTTGCTTGTCGTTTCTTAAATTCTTTTGTTTTTAATTTTTTTAAATGTTTACTTATTTTTGAGAGAGAGAGACAGAACATGAGTTGGGGAAGGGCAGAGAGAGGGAGTCACAGAATCCAAAGCGGGCTCCAGGCTCCAAGATGTCAGCACAGAGCCCAACGCGGGGCTCGAACCCACGGACCATGAGATCATGACCTGAGCTGAAGTCAGAGGCTTACCCGAATGAGCCACCCAGGCACCCCAAGACTCTTAAATGCTCGATTGAAATGCATGTTTCTTACGGGCTAGCATTAGAGGCAAGACCCACAACAATAAGGCAAAGGGAAATATGAAAACGTGAATCTAGACTTGGTCAAATACACCATGTCACAAAGTCTTTGGAGACCTAATTGTTTACAGCGCTAAACTTATCTGTGTATTATTTCTGTGGACAGATTTACAGGCTAAAGAGCTGGACATGCCTGAAGACAGCTTAAGGATCTGGGACCTTTCTCTGCAAAGATAATCAGGAATCTGGACGTTGGCAAAGTACCCAGCCTTTTCTTATTCCTCATGTCACAAGAAGTCGTGTGTCAGGGCACCGGATCACTGGCCCTGTTTCCCTGGCATTGGTGTAGATGGCCTGAGAAAAGAAGGAAACTAGTCCAATTTATTGTAAATAAGAGTTTGAAATAAATATGAGAGCAATATGGAGGATGTAAGAGTAGAAGAAACTAAACATGAAACTCAATTTTAGTGGGTCATTTAAAAGGATAGAGGAAGGGGCGCCTGGGTGGCTCAGTCGGTTAAGCGCCCGACTTCAGCTCAGGTCACGATCTCGCGGTCCGTGGGTTCCAGCCCCGCGTCGGGCTCTGGGCTGATGGCTCAGAGCCTGGAGCCTGCTTCCGATTCTGTGTCTCCCTCTCTCTCTGCCCCTCCCCCGTTCATGCTCTGTCTCTCTCTGTCTCAAAAATAAATAAACGTTAAAAAAAAAATTTTTTTTTTTAAATAAATAAAAGGATAGAGGAATATGTTGAAGAATGTGTATTCAGAAGCATGGGGCCCAGGAGTCCAGAATTTGCATTTGATTTGGGCGCACACCTTAGAAATGTTAACCTCTCTCCCCTCTCTTAATGACAGCCACCATGTGGTTAGGAGCGGGACATAATGATTGCTTCACTATGCTTATTTAATGACAAGTAAATTTAGAAATATATTCTAGACAAATCCTTTTCTACTTCCACCAGCAGTGTGTTTTTTTTTAATTTTTTTAATGTTTATTTATTTTTGAGAGAGAGAGAGTCAGAGTGTGAGCGGTAGAGGGGCAGAGAGAGAGGGAGACATAGAATCTGAAGCAACTCCAGGCTCCGAGCCATCAGCACAGATGCGGGGCTCGAACTCATGAACCGTGAGATCATGACCCGAGCTGAAGCCGGACGCTCAACCGACTGAGCGACCCAGGCGGCCCGGCAGTGTGTTTTTTGTTTTGTTTTGTTTTTTTCTTTTGTTTTGTTTTGGTTTTGCTCTCACACTTTAAATTCTGACCCTCTTTCCACGAATTCAGTTACATCTTCTTGGTAGAGAAAAAAAAAAAAAATCAGTCAACCCAGGAATTAATCTTATATCCTTCAACAAGAGTTTTTGAAAGAACCTGGAAGGGCCCCCTGGGTGGCTCAGTCAGTTAAGCATCTTGGTTCGGCTCAGGTCATGATTTCCCGGTTCTGTGGGTTCGAGCCCCGCCCCGCATCAGGCATCAGACTCTGTGCTGACCTTGTGGAGCCTGCTTGGGATTCTGTTTCCCTCTCTCTGCCCCAGCCCCACTTGCACTGTCTCTGCCTCTCTCAAAGTAAATAAACAAATAAAATTTTAAAGTGCAAAAAAAAAAAAAGTGCCGGGAAATTAAAGTTACAGAGTTTTGAACTGTTAATGATCTTCTGAAGAGGGTCAAATCCACCACCTGCTAAGCCTGTTCCTTTAAAGACACTCAAAAATGTAGTAAGACTCCTCTTCTTAAGCCATTATATATGTGTGGTGTATATAAATATATGCTAGGGGTATGGAGGTTGAGTTTCTATAATTGCAAAAGTCGTCAGCTACCTTGAATCACGGTGAACCCGTGGATGCATTCTAAGCACTGTCCGTTCACCGCTGGTTCTTGATTTCCTACTCTGGATAGTCTGAGTCTGAAATTTTTTGTAATTTATCTCCATGGCGACTTCGATCCATTTCTTAACGATGTTGTAATAATTATATCTTAGCATCTAAATTAGAAAACAAAACTAATGCTGGTAGTAGTTTGTTTTGTTTTGTTTAGAATGATAGTTTCCAGTTACAGTTTTATTATTTAAAATTTGCCAGGAATAGGATGTAATTACTTCCATTCTAGACACCATTTAATATATAAACATCAAGTTTGTATGACCACCTGGTATATTTCGTGGGGTCCAAAGGTTACACAACAGTTCTGTAAGTCTTTAAAGACTTTGGCAACATGGTTTTTTTTTTCCCCCTCCGTTTTAAATCATTATTTTGTAAGGAAAATTTAATTAGGTAAAAAATGGGTTTTTTTCTAAATGCAGGCCCCTCCATTGAGCCAATAAAGAATTTGTTTGAAAATAATTCCCAGCGTTTAGAACTACTAAGAGTATAAATTTTTCCCCTTTAATTAGTATCTTGATTTTTTTTTTTTAACCAATGCCAAATGCAATGTGAGCTCAAGTTTTTTAGTTCAGTTCTAAACTTAGAACCCGTGATTTTCAAGTGGGTTCTAAATTTGGCAAAATGTCTTCTCTCTGCCATAGTAGCTGGTGTTTTCCCATTCTCCAGGGTTCATACATCTTATTTTCTAAGCAAGCAGTACTGTTTTTCTTCGCTTTTTAATAATTTTTTTTTCCTTTCCCCTTTTGTGGAATACCAAATGTGATGCAACCTTTTTTAGACTGTAAACTAGATATGGCAGCTTTCTGAACGGGAAGGAGAGTGGTAAGGAGGGGTGGGGGGAGTCATTTAGCCTCTTCCTTCCAATGAAATGATAAATACTGTATGCCTTCGATGCTGAGTTATGTGAAGTTCAGGTGTAGGTGGGTCAGAATCACCAAGTCAGAATTCGGTTCAAATACTTCTCTTTCCTGCACATTTCTGCGTACGTACAAATGAGCCCCAGCCCCTTCCTGAGGAAAACCTGGGAAACAGCATCCTATTTGGCCACCACTTCCAAGAAGGGTGTCCAACAAAGCCGTCTCCTGTGGTCTGCTCTGTGCTAAATACTCCATCCCCCTCCTGGGAGATGAAGACGCCAGGCAAAGCGCTCAATGCAAAACTCCCCGGGCGCGGAACTCAGACCCTGGCCACCGTGGGTCTAGGCTGTTAGCAGATAGATGTTGTTGGCAGTTGAAAACAGCCACTTCCTCATTCTGCAAGGTGTCGGAGGGAGGGACACCAAGACCTCTCCCCAAACCAGGCTCGTGCGCACACACACTCCGCACTCACCTGCACTGATCTCTGTTCTTCCGACTCCAGGCTCACTTCTCTCCCTACCACGATCCTCCTGGCCCTTCTTCCTGCCACTGCAACCGTCTTTCCCATTAAAAGAAAGGGAGCCGGAGGAAAGGGGACCAGCGTGAAGGCAACTGAGCTCTGTTTCCCTCCGGGGCCAAACTTCTGGAATTTGACCCCTCAGCTGCGCGCCTCTGCAGCCGCGCGTGTCTGTCTGAGCAGCTCCCTTTCCTCCCCGTGATGATGTCCTTGAGGCATTTGTGATGATGTCGTTGAAGCATTTGTGTGCGCCGCCCCAGCCCAGAATGCGAGGCTCAAGCTGCGTGCGTTCTCAGGGAGCGTTTCCCAGCACCTCTTGGAGATCTTGGCCACTGGCATCCTGTTCACGCAAGTCCCTCCAGCCCAAGCTCTTCTAGCAGGTGGAGGCCTCCAACGACAAGCCAGCCAGCGGGCGGCCTTGACGGTCCCGTCCGACAGGTTCCTCTGCTTTATACCCTCTTGCCTCTGCAGTGCCAAGAGGGGAGGACTGGAATACTTAAGATATTTCCCAGTCGCCGTCTCCCTGGGTGCTAAGCGTTCTGACTACCAGACTCCCAGCAGAATTTTCTGGATGGACAGCCCTCCCATCCTCCGTGCCACTGCCACTGGCAGCTGTCTCCCCTCCCCACCCCGCAAGTGTTGGTAGAATTCCATTGACCTCAGCATTCCTAGAATGGCTGCAGTTGGCTTGAACATCCAACCTTGAAGGGAATGTAGCACAGTGAAGCGGCCGACGCTGTGCTCCTGTGGACAGGCCGGATCGCTGGAGCCCAGGGAGTAGGTGCTGGGAGTAAGAAACGCACATCGGTTGGGGGCTGCACATCATCCCGGCCAATCTCCTGCCTCTGACAGCGGCATAAAGGGCGCCATGTTGTGAGAAAACAGTGTTGCTCTTTCCCACGTCGGCCTCAGGCTTTCCCGGTTACCAGACAACCTTCTGGCTTTCCTTCACCATGTTATTTATCCGGCCTTGTCTCCAGATTTTCTATTTGGGGTCTCAATCGTCTGTCGCAGGGTCTTTATATTAAATAATCTAAAGGAAGGAGCATTAATTAGACTAAGAGTGAGAAGTCCCGCGTTCAGTCTGTAGCCCTGCCATACGGTGATGGGTGACCTCCAGTAAGGCCTCGTTCCGAGTTTCCTGAGCCTGCTTCCTTCATCTGAAACATGGACAGGGGGTTGAGGGGGCAGCTGGAAGTGATAATAACTGGTTCTAGAATTCCACGAGTCTTGGGGCTCCTGGGTGGCTCAGTCGGTTAAGCGTCTGACACTTGATTTGGGCTCAGGTCATGATATGGTTTGTGAGTTCGAGCCCCCCCCCCCCCCCGCCCCATTCGGTCTCTTCACGACTGCATTCGCTTTTTCATCCTCCTCCTTTTTCTTCAGCGTTTACCAATTGCAGATGTACTGTCTTGTTTTTCTTCTTCGTACGTCCGCTTTTCTTTAGAAAGTCTCAAGGGGCTCCGTTGTCTTTGCTACCCACGTCTAGCGGACACCCCGGCTCTGAAGAAAGCAGTACCTACCCCGGGCAGGATGACGGTGTCTCCCCTTTTGTTTCTTCGTGACACTTCCGTCTGGTGGCTTTGTGATGGCAGCAGCCCGCCGAGTTGGTGCCTTTTGGGGGCCTGGCCACGATGTCTCCCAGGATGCCTTTCCTGTACTATAAACAGGAGCTCACAGTCCCTCATCTTCTAAGGACATGTGAGCTCTTTTTGCCCAAATGCCTAGTAAAGCAAAGAGTGCTTTGCCACATGAATACCTGTCTCCCGCTCTTTGCACATTCACAGAGCTTTGGGAGATCTTCTGGCCATTTATCCCCCTGCTTCTTCGTCACCTTGCAGGACGATCATCTACAGAATGGAAGATGGCACTGAGGAGTGCGTGACATTTTTTTTTTTTTTAATGCTGAAGGAAAAAAAAAAAAAACAAATCAAAACCATAAACTCTCATACTCCTCCTGATCCCTGGGAGAGAATAGCAGCTGGTGGGGGACGGTGAGTGAGGGACGAGGTGAAGATCCTTCTTGAAGGATGGGAAAACAGCATTTCATTTTAGCATGGGTTTTAGTAGCAGGTTCTACAGTGGTTGGTGGCAAAGTCATGATTAGACTCCCATCTCTTCATGACTTCCTCCACTCTGTCGTATGTGAGCCTTTGGCCGTGAATTGAGTGGCTCCTACAGGCCGGGCTCCAGGCTAAGTGCTGGGGGAAAAGGTGAGTACCGCACGCCCTGCCTTAGAAGGACCCACAGACTAGAAGTATGGGCAGTTGCAGGCCTGGGTGAGCGTGCCGTGATAGGAAGGGACACCGAGTGGAGTAGCGGCCTGGCAGGGAGTGCCACGCCCAGGATGGGCTCAGATCGGGGTAGTCAAGGAAGGCTTCTGGGAGCGGTGACCTCTAAGCTGAAAGGCCAGTGGGGGTTGGATGGGTGGAGGATTATTCTAACAAGAGGACTTATCAGTGGCCGAGGGAGCATGTCCGTGCCAGGATCTCTCAGTGGTTCAAGATGGTGGGAGCTTGGAGCGTGGGGCTGGAGAGAGAGGCAGACGCTGACCAGGAAAGGCCTAGGATGCTCTGCTAAGGAGTTTGAACGTTCTCTTGAAGACCATGGGAAGTCCCAGAGGGATGTTTTAAGGAGAGATCTATCGGGATCGTATTATCGTATTTACTTTAGAAGAAAAGCCACCTGAAGTTTTCTAAGGCCAAGGCCCAGAGATATTAGATAGTTAGAAATTGTTCGAGTAGACCAGGCAAGAGACCGTGGCTTCGGCTAGGAGGGTGGCCTTTGAAATGGAGGGAAGTGGGTAGATCAGAGGCATAAACGAAAGAGGCAGAATCCACAGGACTTGATGGTTTGATGATTGTTGGGAGTTAGGGAAAGGGAGGAGTCCGTGCTGAAACCATCGGGTTGGGGCACCAAGCTACTGAGCTGGAAAGCACCACGAGAGGGTATTAATGGTAAATGCAGAGACGAGGGGAGTTCCGACTCTCACGGCTCCCCTGAAGCAGTACCAAGTTCTTAAGTCCTGGTGGACCCAGAACGATGAGGAACTATTCTAAGAATGAAGTGGGTTTTCTGTGCCTACCTGGCCCATTTACCTTTGGGCAAAGCGTGCTGGGGCACTACCCTCTTGGCTAGATTCTCTGATCTGTCCTCTGTGCCATGATTTCTCCTCCATCACCGGCAAAGAACATAGGGTTCCTCACTCCGCACAGAGACTCTAGAAGGAGGTGGTGCTGCACAACCTCTCCTAACAGCTGTCATCGTACTACCTTTGGATCGTATCTCTTTGTGACGGTTGGATTTTAGAGCCAAAGCAGAGAATAGGAGATACCCATGGTGTCGTGGCTTTGGAGTCAGAGAGACCAACTGAGCAAGCCCTGAGCAACCTTAATTCCCTCCTCTGCAAAACAAGGAAAGTAGCACCAACCCCAAGGACTTGCTGTAAGCCTTATAATGCGATAGAACGTGTATGGTGCCCAGCAGATGGTAAATGCCCAATAAATATTAATGTCTGCCCCCACAACCCCCATCCACGGGCACTTACATTCCAAACAACGCGGCCTTCTCACCCTGAGAAAGGAAGCTCCATGATGCTCTTACTTTTACCGTCTTGCCAATAACTGGTTTGTTGTTGCTGTTACTGTTGCTTTCCAGTTCTGAGACGGTGGAGAGAAAGAGAGGGAGGGGAAGGGCTCCAAATTCAATTTAGGAACTTTTCTGAGTGGAAGTTCCGCCTGAAAGAGTTCCATCACGTGTCTGACGTCAGTTCTTTCTCCACCGCGTGTGAACCTGTGGCTTGTGGCAGTCGTGCGTCTTAGTCTCTTGAGACTAAGAATACTTGGGTTGGGCTGGAACATCAGGCCAATGGGATGGCCAGTACCCATTTCCTTCAGAGACTGACTTTGACCCCCCACTCTTTGTCCTTGAAACTTAACAGTGTGAAGCTGTAATGTGATTGGCATCTCACTTCAGAAAAATGCGGGTCTTCTGCCTTGAGTCCGCTTCAGATCGTTCAGCTTTTGGAGACATGCATGTAAATTCTTTCTTATTACCTTTCCTGGAGGTAGATAGCATCTAACCCTTGCATTTAGGGCTCACAGGACTCCCTCCCTCAGGCCACCTTTCTTAGATTTGGATAGATTTAGGGAACGTTTCTGAGTGGAACGGTCTTTGGCACTGGCTTCTACTTCTGCAGCCTTCCCCTTGCCCTTCTTGGCATTCTTTGCTTCTGTTGTTCTAGAAGTTCCTCTTCTAATCTCATTTGTATTATTTTGCTCCATTAATAGTAATAATTAAAAAAAAAAAAAAAAAAAGAACCTTTTGGGAAAGGTACGAAGTTCAGTGTCAGCCATTGAAGAAATTTAATAGCTCCAGAAAATGTTTTTTGAGTCTTCTGTCATTAGTAAATATATAGCCTATGGTGACAGCTTGTTACTATATACCACTTAGGTCAGGATACGGTTTCTACCTGCAGGAAGTTTTCATTTCTTCGGGTAAGGTAAGAAAACACAACAGGAAAAAGATTGAAGAGACTACTATTATACCTCTTTTAAAAGAGACTGTGGCCTCTCAAAAATCTATTCTTCTGCCTGGGATGAGATTATTAATTTCCTTAGTTACTATTTTTCCCTGAAGTGTTGGAATAAGTGCCTTTTGATGCCTAGGCTTGAGAAAAGCTTGTTCCCCAAAGCCACTTGGCAAGTATAAATCCCAGGAACTAGGTGCTTTAAGCACTGTGTTTGTGAAGCAGCAACCATTGTTGGGAGAGAAGCAGGGTGGGGGAGGAGAGAAGGCAGGAAGGGGGGTGGAGGGAGAGGGAGGAGGGAGGGGAAAGTGACGGTACTTAGGAACGCACCAATGGTGGGAGTGACCAAAATATACTGGAGACTGGGTCCTTCCTGGGACCTTGCAAGTGGGACTCGATCAGCTTCCCTCTTTCTCCCACCACCAGCTTCACCCAGGGAAGCCACTGCTGCTGTTAAATCTGGAGTACCTTCATGCAAATATAAACGGTTGGGTTGTTTCCCTCCAAATCTAAGACCTAGAGAGAACCCCTTGAATTCAGCGAACACACGCTTTGGTGTCAAAGTAAATGTTCTACACAAGAACAATGATAACACTTTTGAGGAGTTCATGAACTTTTGTGATATCTGGGAATATGTAGGAAAAAAATGTGTGTTAACCTCAGAAAGCATCTTTGTTGCCACACAAATGCAACCATTTAGAAACCTGGTATTTTGACCTGAAAGATCTTTAATAAGATACATGAATGAAAATATGAATCTATTTTTGACCTTACAAACTAAAGCAACACCTCACACCGTAAAAAGCAGAAAAGAAAATCTGTTAAAACAGCAGTTCATAAAAACACTGCCCCAAATCATCAGGATAGGGGCCACCCTAAATAGAAATTGAACGTGAAGTTGCCAATATCCACTGATTTTGACCAACAAAAATGACAACATGACAATACATTTTGCTCCATGTCCCTAAAGCCAACATGCTAGAATGTAATTTAATCTCTGAAGGGAAGGGAATCCTAGGTGCCGTTTCTTAAAATTCAGCATCAACAGCGCGGTAGGTGTGGGCAGAAAGTCAGGCATCACCTTTACATCAGCTGACATGTATTGGATGCCCATGATGAACAAAGTGCTGGAAAAATAAAAATGAGGAAGAGAGGACGATATATATTTATATAGGTTACAACATTAATAATATATTGTTCTATGCACAGCACTAGAGAACCATTGGAAAGGCAGAGCTCAAAAATGAAAGAAAGCTCACCAAGTTCAGAGTTACAAAAGGTTGGGAAGCTTTTAAAGGACAGGTTGGATTTTACGTAGAGGTGGGGGAAGGACACTACCAGCAGAAGAAAC
>NW_026057576.1:9239605-9271231 GCF_023721935.1 Panthera uncia | reverse complement strand
AAAAAAAAAAAAAAGGGCTATTCAGACAATTTTTACATATAAGGGATACAGAGTAGGGCCATGGTCTCTAAGGTTTTATAAAGGTTCAAGCCTATAGAAGTGGGGGAAATTGTGAAAGGGGTAAACCTTCAAAAGCCAGCAGATGAAAAGCCTGAAAAGCCTGGAGAGCCATTGGGTTGAAATGTCCATTCCCCTTTATACTTCTGTTATTTTACTACTTTTCAGGTTGAAGATTAACAGAAAGAGCTTTTATATTCAAGTAATTGCAGGACTACAAAAGGAGAACGTGTAGATCAATTGGAATGCGTGAAAAAACGGACAATTTTGCAAAAGCCCTCGAGCTTTCTTGCTTTTCATTTCACTGTATCACTGTTCTTAACAATAATCTACATAATTTCCAAAACATGCTAATTAATCATTTGTATCAGAGTTCTCTTCTTTAAATAAGGCAAGCCGTATTTTCACCTATGGTTTAAGACCAAGACGTAGATCTCCAATTTTTCTGGGGAGTACATCTTAGCGAATGGTGGCCAACAGATCAACATTAAATTGGATTAATCATAAAAAGCTCATCTCATAGGGGTGCCTGGGTGGTTCAGTCAGCAAAGCATCCGACTTCGGCTCAGGTCATGGTCTCACGGCTCGTGAGTTCGAGCCCTGCATCGGGCTCTGTGCTGACAGCTAGGAGCCTGGAGCCTGCTTCCGATTCTGTGTCCCTCTCTCACTCTGCCCCTCCCCCGTTCATGTTATGTCTGTCTGTCTGTCTGTCTGTCTGTCTCTCTCTCTCAGGGATAAATAAACGTTAAGAAAAAAAAAATCATCCTCTAGTCAGTCCCATAGGAATCCATTTCATACATTGATGAGTATTGGACTTGACACTATATAGATCAAACCTGCAAAGTAGTATAAGTTTCATGTTTCTTTCAAGATCAACATTCCAAAACCTGATGTCATGAATTTTTATGCACTGAGCTTCTATAGATAATTATAATGGACCCTTAGAAATAAAATGGATTCTGTTTTTAAAAATTAGAGATATGTTGTTGCACAATAGCTCTATTGTAAACATATGACGGTTTTTAAAAAATTAAACGTTAAGGTCTTAGGGGTTTTTAAAGAATTGCAGTTAAGAATCAACTAACCTGAAAAAAAAAAAGATGCAGTTTGTTTACTATTATTTTTTGCTTTGTCTTCATCGTTAGGCCAAATCTAATTTTTTCTCACATTTAGGGCCAAGCTGTCTTAGTAGGCAATTATTAATAATAATGTTAACGGGGTACCTGGGTGGCTCAGTCGGTTAGGCATCCGACTTCCACTCAGGTCATGATCTCACAGTTCGTGAGTTTGAGCCCCGCATCGGGCTCTGTGCTGATGGCTCAGAGCCTGGAGTCTGCTTCGGATTCTGTGTCTCCCTCTCTCTGTTCCTCCCCTGCTCACACTTTGTCTCTCTCTCAAAAATAAACATTAAAAAAACTTTTTTTAAATAATGTTAACACCTCACTAAAAACAAATCATAAGAATATTTCCATTTTGTGTTATTATAAATAGCTCTTCTTTCCAATGGGAAAAATTAAGAAACTACCGTTACAAACAGAAATAAATCTCAAAATATATCTTTACCAGCTCTCATGCCCCCGCCATCAAATTAGGATGAAAAGATGAAAAAAAATGAATAAATGCTCATGTCAGAGTTTAACATGTGACTTGACTTCTTTTTATTTAAAACTTGTAGACAAGAAAGAGTAAGGCATGTGGTAACTACACGGACTTGTCGAGGAGCCGGTGATAGTAGATGGGAGTTTGGGGATATTCTAGTCAAGCTTTGGCAGGTTAGGGGACAACATGTGGGCCAGAGATGATGACCAGAGGTACGGCGGGTCACAGCTCCAGCAGGAGCTCCCAGGTAACTGACTATGCAGGACCTGTTCCAGGGAATATACATATTTTAACATCTATTTATCTTGGACAGACAGCGAGACACAGAGCATGAGTGGGGGAGGGGCAGAGAGGGAGGGAGACACAGAATCCGAAGCAGGCTCCAGGCTCCGAGCTGTCAGCACAGAGCCCGACGCGGGGCTCGAACCCAAGGACCGTGAGATCATGACCTGAGCCGAAGTCGGCCGCTTCGCCGACTGAGCCTCCCAGGGGCCCATGTGCCAGGGAATATTTTCTACAGCTGTTAACATTCCCTTGATGGAAGAGACTCACTGAGTAGCCAATCAAAGCACTTCCGGGGCGCCTGGGTGGCGCAGTCGGTTAAGCGTCCGACTTCAGCCAGGTCACGATCTCGCGGTCCGTGAGTTCGAGCCCCGCGTCAGGCTCTGGGCTGATGGCTCGGAGCCTGGAGCCTGTTTCCGATTCTGTGTCTCCCTCTCTCTCTGCCCCTCCCCCGTTCATGCTCTGTCTCTCTCTGTCCCAAAAATAAATAAAAAACGTTGAAAAAAAAAAATTAAAAAAAAAAAGCACTTCCTTTGAGATGGAACAGCCCTTTGGATCCACATTCCAGGGGGAAAAATCTAGAATCATTTTTTCCAGAGGTAGGCAAGTGGCTGCTAGGTGCAACATGTTGTGATTTCACCGCAATAGACTTTACGGGAGTAACTTCTGCTGGTTTTCAGAAATTCCAAGAAATTCCTAAAACTGTTACTCTTTCTCCTGAGGGCTCAGGCGTGTGGCTCTCCATAAAGTTTCTGGTGTCTTTAATTCCGGGGAGGGAGGCAGGCAGGTAAGTCATAGAAATGGTCAGATGACAGCTTATCATCTACTCTGGATGCTTTCCCAGCACCCAATTTTGGCTCAAAACGTAAAATAGAACCCATCCGGTGTCACTCCAGGGAGTTAAGAGGAGAAAGTCCGAGGAAGATTTTTAAGACATAAACTAGCAAAATATTTTCACGATGAGGCTGGTCAAAATTACCGTTGCAGTCTAAGTTCACACCCAGGATGAAGAAGTCTTTCGATTTTTTATACAAGGTTTTTTTAAAAAATTTTTTTTTTCATTTTACTTGAGAGAGAGCGCGCGCGCGTTCGTGAGTTGGGGAGGGGCAGAGGGAGAGGGAGAGAGAATCCCAAGCAGGTTCCATGCTCTGTGCCGAGCCCGACGCCCGGCTCCATCATTCCACGACCCTGGGATCACGACCTGAGCTGAAATCCAGAGTCGGACGCTCAACCGACTGGGCCGCCCAGGCGCCTCGTATTTTAAAATACAAGGATTTTGAAAGACGTTCCGTCACCAAAATACGGCTGCTTTAAGCACATGAGGTACCGTCAGTGTATGATTTTATTGCGTGGAGGGGTCCTCTCCCTCACTTGAATTGGTCTCCCATGACTTCTAACAAAAAACGATCAAAGCAGGGCAAACACTCAAATGTCTTTTCCTTGAGAGAGAGTCCAAGGTACAAAAGAACGTCCCCTGGTCTGCAAATTCTGCGTTAAGGCTGACCCCGGTCTCTCCTTTCTACTCAGGTAGGTTCTGCTGATCCCACCAGATCCTTCCTCTCCCGACACAAATCTCCAGAGAAACAGGTGCCCGGGCCACTGAGGTAGCTGGTGAGGACCTCAGGTACCTCTAGGGCCGGTGCACATCCTACAGATTTCTCCAAAGAGATCAATGGCTGTCATAGCCTCACTCCCCTCACCCTGTCCTGAATTCTGGACTCCAAAAATCTGTAGGCATTGGTGTCGGATCCACAGTTCCCTATCTCTAGGCACATTACCTTTGTGCCAAAGTCCTTGTGCACAAGATTTCTATTTTCCAGGGGTGCCTGGGTGGCTCCGTCGGTTGGGCGTCCGGCTTCGGCTCAGGTCACGATCTCGCGGCTCGTGAGTTCGAGCCCCGCGTCGGGCTCCGTGCTGACAGCTCGGAGTCTGGAGCCCACTTGGGGTTCTGTGTCTCCCTCTCTTTCTGCCCCTCCCCACTCACACTGTCTCTCTCTCTCTCTCCTTCAAAAATAAACATGAAAAAAATTTTTTTAAAATGACACGAGATGACGTGAAGGAGTGACGATGACACACATCAAATGAAGGACTGTAAAGACCACTAGCATTTAGTCAGGTCCCACCCTATGGGTCGCAAAAGATATAAGCCCACGAAGAATTCATTGTTTTAAGCCCCAAATAAATCCAGTTTCGTTCCATAGGTTTCTCACAACACCTCCGCCTAACGTGAAGTTGAGGTGGGACGGTAGGCGGCTTGCTCCTTCGGGACGTTCGTTCATTTACAAACGAGCCCGGCAAGAGCGACTCCGAGAGAAAACTCGCGAAGCCTCCTTCACCTCTGCGGCCTTCTAGTTTCATGGAGAAGACAGACAACGAACGAGTGAACAAATCCACGGGAAGGAGAACCTCAGATGCCACTAAGGGCCGCGAAGATGAGAAAACAGGGTGAATGAGAGAGCGCGCTAGCTAGAGGGTCTGGAAAGTTCTCTCGCAGATCCAGGACGGGGATAGTTCCCGTGCAAACTTCGTTAGGAGTTCTCCAGTGCGCACGGTGAGGAGAGGCTCTGCTCGGTGGTGACCCCCCTGGGGCCGGCCCTGGGGACCCTGCAGGTCACCATTGCCCAACTTCCCCAGGCCTTCCCCTGGTCCCTCAAGGCCCTGCCCGTCCTCCCAGTTTTCCCAGTGCCCCCGCCCCCGCACCCCCCACTCTCCGCTGTTGTGTCTCACTCACGGCCTCCGAGGAGAGGCCTCTGTCCAGCTCTCAGGATGCAGAGGGCTGCAAATAGCCCGGACGGCTGTCGCTGGGGGTCGGGAGGCCCGCCAGCCGCTGCCACCGCGGGGGCCAGGCCGCCCGGGGCCTCCTCACGCCCCGGCACGACCCTCCTTGATCTAGGCCCACTCACTAGGGCAGAGCATGGCTTTTATTTTCTTACTTGTGCACGCGTGATGACGGAAGGCAGGCGAAGAAGAGGAGGAACGCGCGCCCAGGAGGGTTTTCTGTTTACCTTGGACACAGACCCAGGGGTCGCTTGCCCCCAATAGTTACCGCTCTCGTCCGGGGCGAAGGCGGGCATGACCGAGGAGAGGCAATCAACAGGGAACCGGGAATCAAATCCAACCCTCTGTGCTCTCGGTGCGTGGTCGTTTCGCCTCAGGATCGGCTCAGGCTTTTTACATTATCACCTTAAAATTGCGTCCACCTGAGTTTTCCCCGAGCCTCAAGACCCACTTGCTCCTCCCACCTTTTTCCTAAACTTAAAAATAGAAGCATCATCCAAAAGGCCCCATGGGCAAGTTGTCTTTAAAGCAGGAAGCGGTGGGGGTGGCACCTGGGTGGCTCAGTTGGGTGAGCGTCTGGCTCTTGGTTGCGGCTCGGGTCACGATCTCCCGGTGCGTGAGTTTAAGTCCTGCATCGGGCTCTGCACCAACAGGGCAGGACCGGCTTGGAATTCTCTCTCTCTCCCGCTCTCTCTGCTCCTCCCCCTTCTCTCTCTCTCTCTCTCTCTCTCTCTCAAAATAAATAAATAAACTTTAAAAAATAAGAAAGAGAGAGAAAGAAAGAGAAAGAGAAAGAAAGAGAGAAAGAAAGAGAGAAAGAAAGAGAGAAAGAAAAAGAGAAAGAAAGAGAGAGAAAGAAAGAGAAAGAGAGAGAGAGAAAGAAAAAGAGAGAGAAAAAGAAAAAGAGAAAGAGAAAGAAAGAGAGAAAGAAAGAAAGAAAGAAAAAGAAAAAGAGAAAGAAAGAAAAAGAGAGAGAGAAAAAGAGAGAGAAAGAAAGAGAGAGAGAGAGAGAGAAAGAAAGAAAGAAAGAAAGAAAAAGAAAGAGGCATAAAAGGAAATGAAAACAGACCCCCTCGGTCTGCCACACACAGTCAGAGCCGAGATGGGCCCAGTCATGCGCAGCCCCAGTCAGATTTCCCCAAAGGAAAGTGGGAGAGGTAAGAGGAAGCAGAACGCGGTTGACACCCAGGGGCTTTACCCTTCTCCAAGGTTCGTGCGCATCTGCACGAGTGTGAGCTCGGCCCCCAAACAGAGGCCTGCCTGGCAGCTGAGCTGGGAGGCAGGTGTTTGACCCCCGTGAGACCCACCGTTCCGCGAGGGCACGGACTGTGTCCTCTGAGGCCCTGCCTGGTGCTGGAGGGGAGTCCCAGTCCCTTTTGAGGCCCAGGTGCCTGGGCAAGGTGGCAGGAACCCCGGGTGGGTGCCAGGGGGCCAGCCTCATCTGGGCAGCGGCCCGCTGGGGTGCGGGACAGGGCCCTCACTCCCTGCGCCCGGAGGGGGGCCGCGCTGGGTGCGAGTGAGGCCTCGGAAGGAGAAACCCCGCTCTCCCGAGGTCAATGGACTGAAGGAAAAACACAGCTACTGAGATTGGCCCAGATTCTGCCCTGACCTGGGTCCTGGGGGAGCTGCTCAGGGCAGTGTTTGCTCCTCGCTCAGCTTCTATGCGAAAAGGAGAAAAAAGACACAATTCAGAAATGAGTGTCCCGCCTCGTAATTGTCACAGGAAACTGCTGCAAATGACCGTGACATTATATTGTATTTTCATCTTTCTTTCTTCTTTTTGTTTGGTTTTTCATTATGCAAACAAAACACACTGACGTTTATCATCTACATTAAGCACTCAGCTGGTATTTAATACATGTTATTTAGGGCACCTGCCTCAAAAAAAAAAACAACTTTGAACCAACCCGTACAGGTTGACAGGTCAACACCAATGCTATTATGAAATGACATGATTTGCCACGAATGGGAAGCCCCATTAAATTCTTACTCTTTTTCAATTAAATTTTAAACACACTTTAGCACATATGTCTGTTTCTTCCAGGTGGGTGTTTTGTTTCAGGCTTCCTTCCTGCTGCCTGGGAGGGTTTTTTTTTTTAATTTTTTTTTTTAACGTTTATTTATTTTTGAGACAGAGAGAGACAGAGCATGAGCAGGGGAGGGTCAGAGAGAGGGAGACACAGAATCTGAAACAGGCTCCAGGCTCTGAGCTGTCAGCACAGAGCCCGACGCGGGGCTCGAGCTCACGGACTGTGAGATCATGACCTGAGCCGAAGTCGGCCGCTTAACCGACTGAGCCACCTGCCTGGGAGTGTTTTGAGTATGCCCGAAACCCCCGAGACAGAAGGCGAGCTTACTGTAGAATATTAACTCCTCTGCCTATTATATCCATAGAGCCAGGCCTATCTCTCTCCCAGGGGCACCAGAAATTGCTTTGGGGCACTGTTTGGAGAGGCCTTGGCATCCAGAAACAAAAGAAAAGTGAAAGAACCCAACGCCCCAAAGAGAGAAGACAGTGAAGTCCCAAGACCTAAAGAAACAGAGTTGTAAGTGACTGGTCTTGAAAAACAATTCAAGCACAGTCACACGGCTTTGTGCTGGCACTCACGGGGCTCCCTGGTACTTGGGTATCCTTGGGCAAATATCTCCTGTGCCTCGGTTTCCCCATTTGTAAGACGGGCACAAATTAGACGGGTACTGATTTCCTAAGGTTTCACTAGCGTGCGTGAGGATTTAGTAAAAGAATTGGTGTAAAATGCCAGGCACGGTGCTTCGACTTGGTGAGAACTTCATAAATCGTTAGCTATCGCTCTTTAAAATAATAATAACATGGGGCGCCTGGGTGGCTCAGTCGGTTGAGCGTCCGACTTCGGCTCAGGTCACGATCTCGCGGTTCGTGAGTTCGAGCCGCGCGTCGGGCTCTGGGCTGATGGCTCAGAGCCTGGAGCCTGCTTCCGATTCTGTGTCTCCCTCTCTCTCTGCCCCTCCCCCATTCATGCTCTGTCTCTCTCTGTCCCAAAAATAAATAAACGTTAAAAAAAAATTAAAAAAAAATAATAATAACAAATGCTATGATAAATTATTAGCTTATAATAATTGCTACCTTTTCCCCTTCCCCAGCTTGGGCTTCACCTTAAGGCAAAACATAGTATAGTGACTTCATTCCTAATTATTTGAACTTGACGTCAGTCCTTCCCAATCACCTGGGTTGCTTACAAAGGTACCGAAGCCTGTGTCCCACCCCCAAGATCCTGATTTAATGGATCTTGGGCGTGGCCTGGGCTTTGGAAGTTTTGGAAACTCCTCAGGTGACTCTAACGTACAGCCAGCGCTGGGAACCAGTGCTTTGTGGTCTTGTCCTGATCAAAAAGGCAAATGGTGGGGTAGAGTTGAAATCCACTTAAAGCAACATGTCTGATGAGCTAATGTTGCGACTCATTTTGCTGCATTAGCCATTTAAGTCAGCCACTCAATCGCACTTACTTTTTCACGGAATCCGTAAGTGTTGACTGATTTGACCAATTAATTCAGGAAAAAGTTTGATTCATTATAGCTATATGGCCATAGCCTCAAGTAAATTAAATTGTCTGAAAACCAGCTATGATGGAGTGTTTGTCGGGAAACTTTTAGATAATACGTTACCACAGAGGTTCACATTAATGAATTCCAGTCCATACATTTACTAAGAAGCTGGGTATTATATAAAAATGCTGATGGTTCTGGATTGATTTGGCCAATTCATTTAGTAAGAATTTGATTTTTCAGACTCCTGTAGCCACAGCCTACAGAAGACTGGATTTGTTGGGGGACCAGCTAGGATTACGAGCGTAATTTAGAATATAAATCACTACAGGGGTACACATTATTTAATTCTGTCCTGCACATTTGCTAACCAACTGGAGGTTAAGTCAAAATGCTGATCGTTAGGAATGAGATTAATGTTGTCTCGTCCTTTTGATCTTGTCCTGGGGGCCTTTGAAGGCACGTGGGTTGCTAGTGGATTTGTCCACCGTTGTCTGTGTATTATTAACCTCTTTAAAAAATTAATGAGTGTGTCGGTCCACTTAGTGCGTTGGCCATCCTGCCATCAGATGAATCATGAGTAAGGGAGCACTCACGGCCTCAATCAACATCCTGTCAACACTTTCCGTTACGGGCACCAAATGCTCAATTAGAAAGAGTCCCTGAACCTCGTACCCCAGAAGTTTTGTCTGCATCTGGCCATGAACCTGGAGCATCATGATCTCTTGAACCAGCTGGGCAGACCAAACCTTTCTGGGATGTACCCATAGTTGGACAAAACAAAATTCAACAACCACTTTCTCCAAATGTTTTCTATTGAAAACATAAAACGGGGCACCTGGGTGGTTCAGTCTGCTGGGCGTCTGACTCTTGCTCTCGGCTCATGGGGTCACGATCTCAACGGTTTGTGGGTTTGAGCCCCTTGTGGGGCTCCACGCTGTCAGCACAGAGCCTGCTTGCAATTCTCTCTCTCCTTCTCTCTCTGCCGCTCCACTGCTCGTGCGTGCGTTCTCCCTCTCGTAAAAATATATAAACTTTAAAACATAAAACAGCTAAAAATCAGGCAATTTTTTGTGTATGGGCTTCTTCCCCCACTGCAGAACAAGTTATTTGTTTTTAGAGCATTTCCTTGTAAGGGGCACAGGAACAACGTCAGAAAATCGAGGACAGGGCACCTGGGTGGCCCAGTTGGTTAAAGCATCGGACTCTGGTTCAGGTCATGATCTCACAGTTTGTGAGTTCAAGCCCTGCGTTAGGCTCTGTGTTGACAGCTTGGAGCCTGGAGCCTGCTTTGGATTCTGTGTCTCTCTCTCTGCTCCTCCCCTGCTCTCACGCTCTCTCTCAAAAATAAAATAAAACATTTTTAAAAATTAAAAAAAAAAAATGGAGGCCAGAAGAAAAGTAGTTTAAATTTTTCTGATAGTTTTGTGAGAAAAGGAATTTTGGTTAAAGACTGAATTAACAAAGTTCATAATGGTTAAAAGTGTAGGAATGGAACGAGTATTCAGTAAGTGCCTATTAGGTGCTACACTCTCTGTACATAATCTCCTTTAATTCTTATGATGGCCCCTCAAAATAGTCCAACCCCAATTCATAGATAGGGTATTTGGGGTTCAGAGAGACAAATTAACTTGCTCAAGGCTGCACAGAATAAAGTCACAAAAATGGGATTTGAACCCAAGTCAGTCTGCCCCAGACCCCACCCTACGTCAGGGTGGCCAACCCTACTGGTCTACCCAGGACTGATTTCCCAGAACGTGTGGAACTCAGTTTCAAAGTCACAAAAGTCCCCGAAAAACCAGAATGAGTTAGTTACTATACTTAGTAGCCAGAGGTTACCGCTCCCTTAGCCAGTCGGCCAGATTTCAGGCCCTACATCTACAGCTGGTGGGAGGGCCAGAGAGAGGGCCCGGATCCCTCCCTTATTTCAGAAAATAAAATATCCGACCGTATTATATTTCCAAGTCAATAGCACTTCCAGACAAATTACTATATCCTTAGATCACGTAGGTGAAGGATTAGCAAACTTTCTCCGTGAAGGGGGCCATTTTTGATCTTGTGGGTCACGGGGTCTTTGTCACAATGACTCAACTCTGCCATCGTGGCGGGAAGCAGCCGTGGACCACACGGAAACAAATGGGTGAGGTTGCGTTCCAAGAAAATCTTGGTTGCGAAAACCAGAGGTGGGCTGGATTTGGCCCGTGGATAGTTTGTCAAACCCCGATGTAGATTATTAATAAAGAATCCTTTGCCTAGATAATGCACTTTTGAAGACGAACTGTTTCTGGAAGTTGCTTTAATTGGAGTAGGGGGGTGCCTGGGTGGCTCAGTCATGTTAAACATCCGACTTCGGCTCAGGTCGTGAGCTCACGGTTCGTGGGTTCGAGCCCCGCGCCGGGCTCTGTGCCGACAGCTGGGAGCCTCGAGCCCGCTTCGGATTCTGTGTCTCTCTCTCTCTCTCTGCCCCTCCCCTGCTCACGCCGTCTCTCAAAAACGAATGCCAAAAAAAAATGTTGTTTTAAATAAATAAAAACGAATTCCTACTGCACTCTACGTAAACTTTAGATATGCTCATTGGCTTCAGCATAGCATTTTCTTTAATGTGTGCTGGGGAAAATATTATTAGATCGCCCCAAACTGAGGAGCAAATACGACTTTACCACCAGCGCTGCCTCTACCGTCACGACATTCGTTCGTGTGCGCCTTCCTCCACGCACAGAGTGCTTGCTCGGACTCTGTGCCCTAAACACAGATATGCCCCAAAGTGAAGCGTGCAACCAACATACCCTCAAATGCAAAAGGAAGAGAGGCCACAGTGGGAGGACGCAAGCAGGGGGAGATGGAAACTTGGGGGCAACTGGTAAGGCTTGGGCTCTGGATAAGCCGTGCAGAGAGGGGGCTGAAACACAGATTAGCTCAGGACTACAAGAGACGCTTAGCCTTTGGAGAGAGCTAGGGGTCGTAAGGAGGACATAGTTGTTTTTTATTTTTATTTTTTTATGTTTGTTTTTGAGAGAGAGAGAGAGAGAGTAGGAGCAAGGAAGGGGCAGAGAGAGAGGGAGACACAGAATCTGAAGCAGGCTCCAGGCCCCGAGCTGTCAGCACGGAGCCCAACGCAGGGCTCGAACTCACGAGCCGTGAGATCACGACCCGACCCGAAGTCGGCGGCTTAACCAACGGAGCCCCCAGGTACCCCTAAGAGGGAATGATTTTAAGAAGGTATTCCAGGGGCAGCTGGGTGGCTCAGTCGGTTAAACGTCTGACTCTTGGTTTCAGCTCAGGTCACGATCTCATAGTTTGTGGGACCAAGCTGTTAGCTCAGAGCCTGCCTGGGATTCTCTCTCTCCCTCCCTCTCTCTCTCTCTGCCCCTCCCCCTGCTTGTACTCTCTCTCTTTCTCAAAATAAATACGTAAACTTAAAAAAAAAAAAAGATAAAAAAGGTATTACAACAATTAAGAGTACATAAACACATATTAGATATTTAGATAATGCACGCACTAAGCGAAGCACTCTTTTCACTTAATGATCAAATAGAATCGGCTAGGCACCTGAGAACATTTCCCAATTGTTTCATTTATCAATCTAACCCACCGACTTCAATTTTCCAACCTTACACTTGTAAGGAAGGCGTTGATATTGAAGATTATAGCGATATCCAGTAGAGGAGAATACAGTCATAAAAAATTTAGCTTCTCTATGCTTCCGTTGCTTTTCCTAAATTACTTATGAAACAGCAACAAACACTATTGGTGCTATTGGGAAAGCTGACATTATCCATTTATTTAACAGTGGAGTCATTAAAAAAAAAGAAAAGAGAGGAGGGAGGCTGGGAGCATGAAATTCACTATTGTAGTAAATACGGATCCTGGTATCTTGAGAAGCTGGAGAGCATCAAAACCCACTAAGCAAGAAAATGACATGTGTTGAAGCCAACGTAAACAGTTTTTATTCACTTTCCATATGCGAGCATATGAGGAGAACCCGGCATATTTTATATTTGTACATTTTGGGGAAACACGTAGAATGCTAATCATCATAAGATGAGCCACGTCCCTTCTGCTACTTAATGTTCCGTAACTGTTCGGGAGTGCCGCACGAGCAAAGCATGTGGGAATTAGCGATCCCGTGACATTTCAGTACTCGTGTGGATTTTGGCAGGGTCCAGACAGGAAGCAGCACACCTGAATTGTCTCAGTTATGTGAAAATGTATTCTACAACTGTTTCCAGGACATGTGATCCAAATATCATAGTAACTTACCAAACACAACGCTCATTGCCAGAAACATTTTCCTTGAGCCTTATGGACATTCTTTTCTGATCTCACCGGAGAGGGCAAGGTCTCCCACCCTCCAGAACCTCCCGAGAGCTTCCCTCTCTGTCCCAAAGAGGAGAGCGTTTTAGAGGCAGAGTCCGTACCCTTACACATGAACATGGTCAAATGCATGCATTTCTAGAGAGGCCTTGAAGCAAAGATCAGAAAAATGGAGGGCGCTTTTTTTGAAATATTGTTTCCCACACTCTAACGGCTATGCCTGCCAGACAAAACGTTTGCGACAAACTTTATAAATTTCCGTATTTGGGGAAGTCAATTGTGGGCGTTAAGATGGAAATAGAAGAGGGGTGACTGGGGGGCTCAGTCAGTTAGGCATCCGACTGTTGGTTTCCTCTCTGGTCATGATCTCAGGTTCCTGAGATCGAGCCCCACATCGGGCTCTGGTGCTGACAGCCTGGAGCCTGCTTGGGATTCTCTCTTTCTCGCTCTGACCCTACCAAACTGGCACGTGTGAGCTCTCTCACTTTCTCTCTCTCTCAAATCAATAAACATTAAAAAAAAAAAAATTAAATCCTTTAAAAAAAAAAAAGATGGAAACAGAATAAATTAATTAAAAGACGTTACCAATACAAAAAAAAAAAGTTACCGATAAGGTACACAAAGCCTTTACCGGTGCTTGGCACATAATATGTGCTCAACAAATAGTAGCTATTATAACTTTATGATTTGGGATATTCACGATTAATGACAACTGGTAGCACGTATGGACACATTTACAAACATATACTCATATTTATGTCTATAATGGGTGTGTGTAAACACAGAAGTGCCTAACTTTTCCAATTGCCAAAAATAATCTTTGCTTGTGAATGAAGGCATTGCTGTTTGCCGTGTGTTTTCCTGCTGAGAGTTGGAAAGGAGAACACAGAGCAGAGGTGTGAAACAGCTCATTTCTTTCGGTAAATTATTAACCCAGAAGCCGCACCACAATTAATTCTATTCGGAGCACTGACGCCACTCTGGCCCACATGCTACCTAGTGGTGCCTTCATCACAGAATGACACGTTAGAATCAGAAGGGCCTTCAGACGTCATCTGGCAAAACGACCTCACGTCTCAAGTGAGGAACCTGGGGCCCAAAGAGGTAAGGTGACTGGCCGGAGCACGTGGTCAGCATCAGAGGGGTCAGGCCAACACTGGACTTTTTTTTTTTTTTTTTTAATGTTTATTTATTTTTGAGAGAGAGCGCGCAAGCCGGGGAGGGGCAGAGAGAGAGAGAGGGAGACAAAGGATCCAAAGGGGCTCCAAGCTAACAGCAGGGAGCCCCATGCCGGGCTCAAACTCACCAACTGTGAGATCATGACCTGAGCCAAAGTCGGATGCTCAACGGACTGAGCCGCCCAGGCCCACGCTCCACCTCTGCCTACCCCTCCATAGGTAGGGTCTGGTCGATCTCATTATTTGTAAGGCATTTCTCCCCCTCTGAAAAAACACGTCTCTCTGATGGCACTCGGTCCGTGTGAAGCCATTCCTGCTGGACTTGCCTCCTTGGCCTCTTGGGGGTGACGGCCTTGTAAGCCTCTCCGATATGGAGAAGAGGGATTAGGATTTAAGACCATTGAGCCAAAGGGGGCCCAACAAGTGTCCCTTTAACCTCACCTTTTCTGATCCGCTGTTGTAGCTATTCAGGCTCTATGGGTGCCCAGTAACGTCACCTCACTTTAGAATCAAAAAGACCACTATTGTACTTGTGTTTTCCAAGTGCGTTTTTAAATGAAGTCTTTGAAATAGGTCACGGGAATGTCTTTCTTTAGACACAGCATTTTTAGTGAAAATTAAGTTATTGGTGAGTGGAAGAAATCACTTGTCTCTGATTCTGATGTTCAGAGTGCATAGTCCAGTTGGGGAAATTAGCTTAAACCACGCATGCAGAACCCACAATGGAGTATGGGCCTGGAGCCTCCCCGAGGCAGTATTCGGGTCTCCTTTACGCTTGTATCTCCAGCGCTAACTGCTTGGTACAGTGTAGGTGCTCGATAAAGTTCGTTGGACAAATTAACAAAAAAATAAACAAATTGGGGTGCCCGGGTGGCTCAGTCGGTTGAGCGTCCAACTCTTAATTTCGGCTTGGGTCATGATCCCGAGGTCAAGGGATCCAGCCCCGCATCGGGCTCCAAGCTAAGCGTGGAGCCTACTTTGGATTTTCTCTCTCTCTCTCCCTCTCCCCCACCCACTCGCTCTCTCTCCCTCTGCCCCTCTCCCCCACCCTCTCTCTCTCTCCCTCTGCCCCTCTCTCCCCCCGCCATCTCTCTAAAATTAAAAAAAAAAAAAATTATAAAAAAAAGAAATGCAAGTGATTAAAAAAAAAAAGAAAGAACAAACAAGCAAATTACATTTTCGGTTCTCCAAACGTTCCATGGGTATGGAAAAGCAGCTTCACGTGGGGACAGGCATTTGTGCTTTCTGAAATTGTGTCTCCCAAACTTGATGGGCTGGTGGCTACTTTTGGTGAGACCAAAAAACCAACCAACCAGCCAAAGAGAAAACCAAACACTCTCAGACTTTTCCACCCATTTCATGGTAACTTATTTCCAGGTTTCTTGCCTTGGTGGGGTTGCACGCAGTACGGTGTTCCCATGAAGAAAAAAACTGAACGCTTGTTTCCTGGTTGACATTTTATTTATTTATTTATCTTTGGGACAGTGCAACCGGGGGGGGGGGGGTGGGGGAGGGCGGGGACAGGCAGAGAGAGGGGGACAGAGGATCCAAAGCAGGCCCTGTGCCTACAGCTGACAGCAGCGAGCCTGACGTGGGGCTTGAACTCACGAACCTCGAGATCATGACCTGGGCAGAGGTCAGATGCTCAACCAACCGAGCCACCCGGGTGCCCCCCCCCGCCCCTTGCTGACATTTTAAACAACTCGTCTTTAATGAAACCTTTGCTTCTCTCTCGTTAGACGCCCAGCCAGCCTGACTTCTGATTACATTTCCCCATGAAGTGGCGAAGGATGCTTCAGAGCGCGTGCTGCTCGAAAGATGGCCATTCAGACAACCCTGTGTCGTAAAACGACGTGCACGTGGCCCGCTAGTAGGGAAAGGCATTGCAGCAGAGTATGTGTGTGTCAGCACGGGCTGGACACCACGCTGGGGCACGAATGTGTATGTCTTAAGAAGCAACAGTTGAGAACGGATGAAAGACACAGCCTGGGCACCCTCCCAACGCCCACAATGAC
Organism: Panthera uncia; assembly: GCF_023721935.1. NCBI lineage: Eukaryota > Metazoa > Chordata > Mammalia > Carnivora > Felidae > Panthera > Panthera uncia. The sequence continues at coordinate 9,255,486 of NW_026057576.1, read as the reverse complement.
ACCACTAACCCCCCTTTAGGACAGCTCAGTTCTGCTCACTTTCAGAGGTGAAATTGGCATCCGAAGACATGTTTTTTGAGATGTGAGCGCTGAGGCCTCTCTATGTAAGTATCAGCAATGAAACATCTTGATATTGACCACATTTTCTGTCCCGGAGACATGAGAAAGGAACAGGACTCGACTCGTAGGTCTACAGAACACTCCGCTTCCTTTCTTAAAACCTTCCGTGGTGTTTTTCTACCTTTCATTTGGAGTTAGAGAAGGATGGATACTTTTGTCCAGGGGCCAAGAAGACTGTATGCCCTGTGTCTTTCACCCAGCAGGCTACATTTCACCAAAAAGAAGTGGTTTGTTTGGTTTGTTTTTTGTTTTGGTTTTTTTTTTACCTGATTTTTCCTACGGCATTTAAAAACTCTGCACTGGACTTTGCCACGTTCATTTTTCCTGTCCCCCAAGCACCACTGTGAGCTGGTGAGAGGAAAAACATTAACTTCACTTACGCCTGGAGAGAGGTCAGTGGGCATGTCTGGAATCACACAGTGACTCAGAATACCTGCCTGAGCACTTTCTTAATCAGTCTGAAGGCTGGCCATTCAAACAGCAGGAGATATTTACTCGTTTTTGGAAGTCTCTTAGGCTGTTTCCAAATGGTCAACATCTAGCTTAAGGGAGGGAAATCATTTCGTTTTTACTCACTACTCCAAGTCAACAAAGTGAAAATAAAAATATATTCAATAAAGTTGGTAGAATGGTTCTCTCATGACAAATCTACAGTTGGCTATTATTAAGCTAGAAAAGTCCATTTGAAAGAGGTCTCGGGGCACCGGGGGGCTCAGTCGGTTAAGTGTCTGACTCTTGATTTCAGCTGAGGTCATGAGCTCACGGACGTGAGATGGGGCCCCATGTCGGGCTATGAGCTAAGCGTGGAGTCCGCTTGGGATTCTCTCTCTCCTTCGCTCTCTGCCCCTCCCCATTCTCTCTGTGTGTCAAAATAAACAAATAAACATTTTTTTAAAAAGCTGTCTCAAGCTTTTGAAGGTGATTTCACGGAGTGTGCGTGCACCCTCATGACAGACCCCCCAACCCCATTCCAACAGTGACACTGTGAGCAAAACACCCCAAGGGGCAAGACCCACATCTGAGCCCACTTGACATTTTACAGTTTTTCTTACGTGTGGGCGACAGCTGACTTTCCAAGGATCTGGAAATCTACCTTTACCTAGATGCTTGTATTCCAGACAAAGTGTTACAGAGCTAAGAGAACACAAAAGCCACACGCCAGCAGTTTGGGATACCAACTTTAGGCCGGTTCATGTCATTAATCAACTCACGGCGATTATTGGTTCTAAATTTAAAGTCTGCCCTTTTACGTTCCACTGGGGTCGAAATCCCTGTTTTCTCTGAATTTGCACTTGTGGTAGGACACGACAATTCTCCTGTCCCCGCTTTGCATGCTAAACAATTCCAGTTCCTGTAACTCTCCAATCTTTTTCTAGCTCTCCCCCACCCCCACCCCCCAACGTAGGACTGCTCCCTGAGCCTGCTTTGAGTTTCCCCCCATCAGGTTCTCTGGGGTGGTTTGGAAATCTACCCACACCAGCAGCCCTCACCCTCCAAAACAAAAAGCAAGACAACTCACACACATCTCCCCAGATTAGCAGGAGGAATGACTCATCTTCCCGGGGCTGGCACGTGTCATTTATTTCATATGTATGAGTACATACAGTCATCGGTGGGTTTCTTCGGCCATTGAATCGAGCAAATTAAATTCTAAAAGTTTAGCAACGTAACCAGAAGGCTCTTAGCCACCGAATATGGCAATGAGATGAAAATGTGTCTTTCAAGAAGACTTTGGCTGTGACCATGACCAGAGAAGAAAATCCCTAGGGTCCTTGGCAACATGGCGACTTCATGTTACCAGGGGAGACGTATGGATTTCTTCTAGGTGATGATAATCACAAGACTTGGTCCTACTGGGTATAAAAAAGGGAGCTTGAAGGAAAAGTTTCGTTACAAGTTGGAAGTAAAAGAAGCTAGGCTGATAAGAATTTCCATAGATTTTAGATAGGAAAAATTATAGATACTCGTTTCAGTTATTAAAAATCATGAGCTTAAGCCTTTTGATCCCTTAATTAAAGTTCTTGTTCCAAAGATGTGTTCAAACACAACCTTTAACGGCAGCTCCGTTTCTAAAATAGTATCATATAGTATCATAAAAGCAGGAGAGGGAACAAATCTGTATGTATCTGTACTACAGGAGAAATCTTATCACTAATTACTGAAGGGAAGGGCAGGAGTCCCAGCGTGCCTGGTAAAGATTTTACTGGAGAGGTACTGGGGGTGGGGTGGGGGAGAGCACGAAAATGCCATTAAAGAGAACGAAAGAACGAAAGCCGAGGCAGGATTTAAAAAACAAAAAACAAAAAACACAAACAGCCTTCAGAGCAGCTGGGCCAAGCCTCGAGTTGGAGACACTGTTTTTTTTTTTTTGCCTGTAAAGTTTGCATCTGTCTGGTTCCCTTTCCCAAGGCCACCTGAGCCCCGATTTTAGCCTAAAATAAGACACCCAAGTTTTGGTGTGCGTTCAGGTATTCCAATCACTAAATGTCAGTTCAGTGAGGGGAAACACCAGGTACAACAAAAGTGGATTTCTCACGGTTGTTACTGTGGCCCGTCCAGATCCAGGTTCAGATTTTTCACCCTTACCCCACACCCCCTCTTAACCGTCACCCCTGGGCAGGGGGGGGTGGTATGAAGAGAAAAGAATGCGGCGCATTATCTCTTTCAGGTTCTCGAAGTAAACCTTGGGTTGTGGTGGGAATGTGTCACTGTGTCAATATCATGATGTCTGTATTCTCATTATATAGAGCAGCCAGATCTTGGGGTTTTTTTCCAACCCCAACTGCTCTGACGGGTGGTTCCATCCAGTGCTGGCCGCTTTCCATGGTGCATATGCGCAGACTCTCAAATTAAGTTCTAATGTAGCAGTTTGAACTTGTGCTAAGCACAGCAACCTGGCTGCTTTTTAGAGTGACCATGGGGGATTCGTGGCGTTTTAACACTGTGTATTACTAAAGACTAATACTATGTGCACATTAAATTGCTTATCTTGTTGGGGGGGGGGGGGGCCTGAGTGGCTCGGTCGGGTTGCATGTCTGACTTCAGCTCAGGTCATGATGTCACAGTTTGAGAGTTCAAGCCCCACGCTGGGCTCACGGCTGTCAGCGCAGAGCCCGTTTTGGATCCCCTCTCTCTGCCTCCGGTTTGCATACTCTCTCTCTCTCTCAAAAATAAATAACCATTAAAAAATAAAATAAAATAGGGGCGCCCGGGTGGCTTGGTCGGTTAAGCATCCGACTTCGGCTCAGGTCATGATCTCACGGTCCGTGAGTTCGAGCCCCGCGTCGGGCTCTGTGCTGACAGCTCAGAGCCTGGAGCCTGTTTCAGATTCTGTGTCTACCTCTCTCTCTGCCCCTCCCCTGTTCATGCTCTGTCTCTCTCTGTCTCAAAAATAAATAAACGTTAAAAAAAAAAAATTAAAAAAAAAAAATAATAAAATAAAATAATAAATTGCTTATCTCGTACTTCACAGCAGAAAAGTGAAATCCTTGCGTTTGAATGTGTTTCTCAAAGAATTTCCATTAACCCAGTTCACATATTTCTCAACAGGAAATCATACAGACTTGGAAGATGAAAAAAGACATGCAAAGAGTCAAAGACAAGAACAGACAGAGGTCAAATATACAAATATACCCACGTGAAGAGATAGAAATAAGATATTTGAGGGGCATTTTCACAAAAAGTTGACTCTTTAGAGAAGTAGTTAAAATCACACTTTTGGGGGCGTGGGGTGGCTCAGTCGGTTAAGTGTCCGACTTCAGCTCAGGTCATAACCTCAAGGATTGTGGGTTCGAGCACCGCGGCGGGCTCTGTGTTGACAGCTCGGAACCTGGGACCTGCTTCCAATTCTGTGTCTCCCTCTTTCTCTGCCTCTCCTCTGCTCGTGCTCTGTCTCTCAAAAATGAACGTTAAAATACTTTTTTAATAAAAAAAATTAAAGTTAGACTTCTTTAACCTGAATTTTCAGATGCAACTCACTTGGTAGAGTATTTGGAAAACTGAGATCCCCTCTCATATTTATGAATAAAACTGGACTTGGATTTAAAAATACAAGGAGCTCAAGAATGCAGCAAAACATAGGCAGGACCCCCAGATCACACATTTAAAGGTAAGATGATCTTGGGGTGCCTGGGTGGCTTGGTTGGTTAAGCGTCTGACTTTGGCTCAGGTCATGATCCCACAGTTGATGAGTTCGAGCCCCACATCCGGCTGTCTGCTATCAACACAGAGCCCACTTTGGATCCTCTGTCCCCCTCTCTCTCTGCCCCTCCCCTGCTCCCTCTCTCTCAAAAATAAACATAAAAAAAATTTTTTTAATTAAAAAAATAATAAAGGTAAGACTATCTTTTACTGACAAATTCTTAAAAGTTCTGCTCAAAATAAGTTATGGAATATGCATGCAAAGTAGAGTTATTTTTATATTTGGTGTAATAGCGGAGACACTTCAAAAGAAAAGCACTATTGCAAAAGAACAAAACAAATGAGAGACCGTGGAATCACTTGGCTTTATCAAGTCTTCCCTTAATATTCTGTGAGAGAGGATATACAAGCTGCATTTAAAAAAAAAATTAACTGATTGCTCATGATCTCAGTTTTGAATTCGAGCCATGAATCAGGTTCTCTGTGGTCAGCGCAGAGCCCCCTTCGGATCCTCTGTCTTTCTCTCTGGCCCTCCCCACTTGCGCTCGCTCGCTCTCTCTCTCTCTCTCTCTCTCTCTCAAAAACAAATATTAAAATCAAAATTAACGTAGTGTAGAAACTTCTGGCATTTGGAAATGAATGACTGATCGTGGTTAGAGCCTAGAGGAGCTGCAGACGCTTGGATAACCGAGAGCTCTCCGCCACACAGAGAATTGCCCCAGGACAGGGCTGGTGTAGACCAGGGTTGGGACAGAAGTCCACCTGGCAGGGAACTAAGGTAGGAGCCAGAACAAACAAGCCTGCAGCACATTTCAGGGTACAGACAGCAATCAAATACAGAAGTCCAAACAGGTTGCTCGTATGGCCTCTCTTCCCCACGTAGGCAGGGATTTTTAAATTTTGTGCACTGTCGCCTCCTCAGCTTCTGGGACAGCTCCCGGCTCAACTATGTGATGATTCCACGAACATGGACCAAGTTACAGAAGATAGATTTGCCAAAGGAAATTAAATCCCCCAAATATCTAAAGAGCGCCTATGCAGTGCTAGGTTAAGTACCCACCTATAATGCAGAAGTAACGGATAGGAAGCCCGGCAAGGAGACGTGAAAATGCACAGTGCTGGGCTGGAGGACGGGCTGGTGATGGGCTCAAGGGCGTCCCTGGAAAGAATGGCATTGGTAGGAAACACTGAAACTGACACCTGTGTCAGGCCCTGGGCTTGGCGTTCAGTTCCCTGAGATCCCTGCACAGAAACCACTGCAGCTACCTTCATATACCTAATGCCGGCTCAGTGAACTTCTGGTAAGTGCTCATTAAATGTCTGTGAATTGATGAGCAGGCAATCAGGACCCAAGGAGGACACTCGATCTAGCTGTAGGGTCAGCATGCTGGCCAGGACCAGCCAGGGAATCGGCCCGTTGTTCCCTCCTGTTCTCCTCCTCATTCACTTGAATGACCAGAGTCAGGCTGCATCTCAGACTGTCAGAATGAAGTCTGAGAAGACCTCTAGTCCCAGAATTCAACACCAAAATGTGAAGCCCCGGGGTGCCATTTGAGACTTCCGGAATCAAAATCCTGAGGGGGGTGGGGAGGGGGACCCAGAAACCAGCAAGATTTTAACCAAGTATCCAGGTAAGTCTCCTGCATGTCAAAGTTTGGATGCTACTAAAGCAGGATTTTGTAGGCAAGTAAAAAGATCTAATTAGAATTTCTCTCAAGGACCCACATTAGTAACTGAAATCCCAAGGGCAAGGAAAACTAATCTGGGTGGTTACCGTGGACCAGGTACTATTCAACATGCTGTCATATACAGGGGTGGCTGGGTGGCTCCGTCGGTTAAGTGTCCAACTCCTGGTTTCGGTTCAGGTCATGATCTCGTGGTTGGTGAATCTGAGCCCTGCACTGGGCTCCATGCTGAGGGCGCAGAGCCTGCTTGGGATTCTCTCTCTTCCTCTCTCTCTCTGCTCCTCCTCTGCCCTCTCTCTCTGTTTCTCTTTCAAAATACAAAACTTAAAAAAAAAAATTTTTTAAGATGTTATCACATAGAACAATGTAATATTCAATAATCCAAGGTGGTAGTTTTACTACATCTACTTTTAAAGACACAAGTTCAGGGGCACCTGGGTGGCTCAGTCGGTTGAGCGTCCAACTTCGGCTCAGGGCATGATCTCACAGTCTGTGAGTTCAAGCCCTGCACCCAGCTCTGTGCTGACAGCTTGGAGCCTGCTTCAGATTCTATGTCTCCCTCTCTCTCTGCCCCTCCCCTGCTCTGCTCTGTCTCAAAGGTAAATAAAAACATTAAAAAAAAAATTTTTTTTAATAAAAAAAATAAAGACACAAGTTCAAGGCCAGTAACTAACTTGCCTAACATTGCACAAGTACCTAGCGGGAATCCAAACCACGTTTAATTCCGGAGATCACCTGCTCCCCTACATCTTGCTGCATTTTTTGGAAAGGCAGAATAGAGAGAACCGGGACATTCTGTAGTGCCTGTCTTCAAGAAATGTGCATAGAGTCAGTTACTGACTGGTTGAATCTGTCAAGATCAGTTTCTGAAAATCAAGATTTGCGGTTTTAATTACACACGCATTAAGTATAGACCTAGCATGCCTAAATCACCTATGACTTGAATCATCCTAATAAAAAGGCAAGCACTGGGTAAAGTGGCCTGTCTGGGGCAGAACTAGAACACTCAAGTGCACAGGGCAGACAAGTACCTGACGAATGAAGGCGGGGTGGGGAGGAATGGATAACTGTAGACTGTCCCACCTTACAGACGGCTGGGCTCCAGCCCACAAGTCCCTCCCTTGTGGCCGGGTCTCATATCTCCAAGAAAAGCCAAAAGTCCAGCTTTGCAAGTGGAAATATCCTGGTTTTAAACTATAGATAGCTAATTCAAAGGTTTAAAACACACCTGGAAAACCGAACACACAGGTCTGGAAAACATGGTGGCCTATGGAGCTCCAGCCTGCAATCTGAGGTCTGGAGTATACAAATCCCAGGGAGTTAAGCTTCACAGAGTCACTGGAATATTGTTCCGTGTAAAATGGTTTCGATCAGAGGCACGTGTCTCCGCATTATGCTTGTAAGAAGCTATATCCGATCAGTGCTGCTGGTTTGATTTGATAAAACCCACACCGCATGGGTCTTTAGATTTTTATACCGCGTGTCACATGTGGCCTGACGGCCAAATTTTTGTAAACTGAATTGGACCAATTAACTTATCATCTAGGGATGATTAACCTTATCATGCCAGTTTGCCAGTGATCATCAACTGGCATTAGCCAATTGAAAATTTAGGATTCCCTGGCTTTTCAGCTCATTTTAAAGGAAAATGGAGTAACGCCTCTGGGGGGAAGAACCTTCCCTTTTAGGAAGCACCCCATACCGCATCGCTTTGTAGTAACCGCATTTGGAAATTTCCTAAGTTGAACTTGTCGGTACAGAGCCATTGAAGCTGCTGTTTCAGAGCTAATGAGTGATTGTACTACATAGGATTCAGGTTCTAAAACAGCAACTTACAAGAAACGAGCTTTTTTCATCCCTAGTATTATTTAATGATTTTATAATGTTAATTTACAAATGGCTATGAACAAGCCAATGTTTTTGTTGTTTCTAACATTTATTTCCAAGGTCTACCTAATACTCGACTCTTCCCAATATTGGCATCGCCCTAGGGGATATTTTCTTATCTATTTTACAGCAGGGTTAAAAAGAGAACTCTCCCTCGGCGCCTTTATTTTTGCAACGCGTATGCATTTATTTCAGGTTACCATGTGAGGCCACGTTAACCGACCAAGGCAGAAACCGTCATTAAATCACGTTAATACACTGTCAAAACGCCACCAGGCTAACGATGTTAAACGTAGTGTAGACGCCCGAGCATCGGTGTGAACGGATAAAAAAGGCACTTACGAGGATGACCCGCATAGATTCCTAGTTTCAGGCCCCAACAAAAAGCCTCCAGGAAGTGAAGTCGGCAGGTTCTAATTTCACTTATTTTCAGGGCTGTGTGTGCCTTTTTAAACGGTTATCGGAGTTTTTCCACCGTAAAAGCAAAGCGCATCGGAGGAGTCTGGTGGATTTGGAGCAGAAAAGCCTCCTCTGTCCCGGAAGTCTGACGGAGCCGAGTTCCCGGAGCCGCGCGGCCGCCCGCCCCGATACACCCCTGCCGCCGGGGGCTGCCCGGGCTGGGCGGGGCCGGCGGGCCGCTTTGGGCTGGGGGGGGTTTCGCCGTCGCGGGAGGGCCCCGCGGGGCCAACCCGAGCCGCCGGCCGGCCCCGGGCTTTAGAGAAACTAGAGAACTCGCGCGGCCCGCCCGGACTTGCCCGAGCGTCTCCGCTCCCGCGAGCGGCGCTTCCAGTCCGCGCCCCGTCCTCCCGCCGCCGGGCGGGCTCTGCGCCCTCGCCGGCCGCCCCCTTCCTCCTTCCACCGCCTCCGCCCCGCCCCCTCCTCTTACTTCCTCATCCCTGCTTCCTCCCGCCCTGCCCCCTCTCCCCCCTCCTTCCTCCACTTCTAACCCCCTCGGCGTCTCCCCTCTTCTTTCCCTCGCTTCTCCCTCTCGCACCCGCCTTCTCTCCCTCCCCACCTCTTCCCGAGCCCATTCCTTCCTTCTACCACCCCGCCCCCACTCCGGCCCCTCCCCCGCCCGCCCGCCTCTCACCTCCTTCCCTCGCTCCTTCCTCTCCCACTCCCCCCCACCTCCTTTCCTTCCTCTCATCTCCTCCTACCCCCATGTCTTCCTTTCTCCACCTCTGCCACTCCCCACCTCCTCTTCCCTCCTTCCCTCTCACTTCTCCCTACTTCCTTTACTTCCCCCCCACCTTGTCCAAACCCCCCTTCCTCCACCTGTGTCCCTACCTCTCTTCCTACCTCCCTGTCCTCGTCTTCGAACCCCCCCCACGCCTGCCACCTCCTTCCCTCACTTCCTCTCCCCCTTCCCCCCTTTTCACCCTCTCCCAGCTCCTCTTCCCTGACATCTCCCTTCTCCTCTCCCACATCCTCTCTCCCATCTCCTCCTAGCCCCCACTTGCACCCCCCTCCCCCTCCGCCCATCCCCCACTTCCTCTCACCTCCCGCCTCCTTTCCCCACCTCCTCCCACCCCTTCTCCTCCCCTGGGTAGCCGGTGGCCCCTCGTTTCCCCAGATTTGGGCCGAGTGTGGTTTCAGGCCCTCAGTCAAGAATAGAGAGGCGAAAGCTTCCCCGGCACCCCCACCCCCACCGCAGGGGTGTCCTGGAGGGCCCCCCCCCCGCAGCGCCGCTTTCTGCTTTTTGCCCCCCCCCCCCCCCCCCCCCCCCCCCCCCCCCCCCGAAAGCCCTGCCCTTGTATCAAGGCCCAGCCCCAAAGGCCGCGCCCTCCGCTTTTCCCTCTGCTTTTCTTCTCGATTTAGCGATGATTGTGCTCTTGAAGTTTGGCACAGATAAAAGCCCAGTAGTCTTTCTTATCATAAAGAGGACAGTGAGGGTCTCAAAGGGGGCTGGGAGAGAGGCGAGAGAACAGGGGAGCAAGTTGGTGCCGGTGTGCAGGTAGACAGGCCCGTTTAGAGCAGAATTTCCTATTTGGACACCTGCGCGGGGGTGGGCAGATAGAAAGATAAGGTGGCCTGGACCGCGGAGTTCCAGGGAAGGAGAGTATGGTATTTCTGCTGCCAGAAGTGACGGCCACCGTTTGGTTCCCCACCCCCCCCCCCCCCAACGCCCGCCGCAAGTTCAGTAAATCACGTGGGTCTGTTATTCTAATTTTGCCCTTTAGGACACCGAGGCCCCGATAGGCTAAGTGCTTTGGCCATAACCGCACAGCTCTTGGTGACAGGCCCAGGACTCACACTCTCCCACAAAAGAAATACACAGTAGTGAGGAGGGGGAGACGGCCAAGGCAAGTTAAACTTGGGGGTTTTAATGGGGCCCTTGCAACACATCCAGAAATCTCTGCTGGATTATAAGCAACCCCCTGGAAAAAACTGGGATTCTTGGGTCCTACACTGCGTTACAGGGTGACTTTCCCTGGAGACTAAGGAGACGGGTGCCGGGTGGTGGCGATGGGATATTTGTGGTTCGGCATGTGTGCCTGTTCCTTTCCTGTTTATCCCCGGCAAATACAAAACACACCTGTTTCTGTTAGGCTCCTCAGATGGTTTCTTTTCAGAAGGTTTCGCGCTACCACTAAGGACGTTTTTTGCTTCGGTTGCGTTTTCATTACTACTTGGTATCTACACACTCATACGTCACCAGAACACGCCCTAGTCCTCACCCAGCCATGAGATAAAGCCTTGATCAGCCCAGCCGTCTAAGAAAGTCGGCGGGAAGCCTGGTTCTTAACAATGTTCTACACCCGAAGCCTGGTTCTTAACATACAATGTTCTACACCCGTTCCAACGGAGTGCAGAGGAAATCGGTGTTTAAAGGAGTGCAGAGGAAATCGGTGTTTAAAACTCTGTGTCGTGGAATAATACCTCAGGGTGCCATCCGATGGTTCATTTATCTCTAAAGCGCGTACGGCTGCCATATTGATAAATACCCCCCCCCCCACAGGAGTGCTAGGAAGTTATCCTTCTGGTTACCCTTTTTCCATGTTTATGAGTTAAGAACGGAAGCGAACAAAAGGAGGCTTGCTACACAGCCCGACACCCCAGCCTTATTTTTTGGTGGTGGGTGCGTGAGGCAGCTCCTGAGGCAGCCGGCCCAGTGAAGGGGGACACCAGTTCTCATGACCAGCTCTGGGAGCAGTCGCGAGTCCCCACTATGGAAGGGGCCTCTGGTTCCGGGCTGCTCCACCACAGAATCGGGCCATTTTCTGCAGGGTGGCCTACTCGGCCTCATCTTTTTGTCAGGACAGCCTATGTGGTGGAAGACAGAGGTGAGGCTTCCTCTAAGAAACTCCTCCGCCAGGGGCCTGAAGTCCTGCTTTCCTGGCATAGAGGAGGGAGCCCGTGGGACACCGGAACGCGGTCAGAGAACCTCCTCCTTCCCCGCAGGGCCCCCTGAGGAGGGGGAAACCAGCAGGGGAGTCAAAATGAAGCAAAGCCTAGGCTGATGCCTGCGGCTGACAAGCCACCTCCCTGTGCTCAGGAGGCCGGTCCCCGCTGGGATGCCCTGGGCCCCAGACCTCTCCTGGCCATTCCTGCTCGCATTCCTAGGGAATCCAGGGGCAAGTCCAGGCTGATGGGCTCCCCGAGGAACAATGGGCATGTGTTTGCCATTTGACCGAGACTGTCTACAAACAATGCTTGGATCCCAGACAAACAATGCTTGGATCCCAGGTCTGGCTCGGGGCAAGGGAGCCTCAGGCCCTTGCTGTGGCAGAACAGAGAGGGAGGCTACTCTGGGCTTTCAGCACCTCTTAAATCATCCCTGAGAGAGAGCCACTTACTTCCCCGCGCTCAGGCCGCCGCTGGCCGTGTCACCAGAAGATGAACTAACAGTAATAAAATCAAGATGAAGTTCTGCGTAAATCTTTCCCAGCTCACAAAGATGGGAGAAAGTGGAAGACGAAAGGCATATGAAAGACCATCTACTTCTAGCTCCTCATCCCGCAGCTGCAAAACCTGAGGCCCGAGGAAGCGTGTCGACCGCCGTCCCTGGCAGGAGGGAGCCTGGGCCACCGGCTTCCCACGGTCCTTGCTGCCCTGCTATAGCCCCACAGCATCTTCTGGCTTTCGAAAACCAGTCAAGGAGAAATCAGTCCTCCAGGAATTCACCTCCCTCTGCGTTTATTGTTTCCAGCTGCTAAAAATTGGCACCGTTAAAAGTGGGTTGCCCTGCCAGCCACCGAGGGTCAGGGCTCTGGGGAGTGCTGATTTGGAGGCGCCGGGAACAGGCAGGTGATTGGAAACATAATTGCCAGTCTTCTCCCGGGCACCTGGGGATTTCTGTCACTCAGGTCCCTGGGTGTGTGGCCCTCGGCAAATACTCACCCGCAGAGTCAATTGCGAACTCCATCCGACTCTGGTCCTCCGTACATTTGTCCTCCGGGGATGGAAGGCTGGGGGAAATATTTCCTAATCTATACATTTGCCTTCTGGGGAGGAAAAGCTGGAGAAAATATTTGCTAATCTAGTTGGCCTCGGACGGAAAGCAGTTTTTGCCCGATGCAGGCCCTCAGAGAGGAAATGCATATTTAGGACCCACGGCGCTCGCCAGGATCCTTTACCGGACCGATATAGAGGGAAAAAAGACCAAACAAACCTCACAGATGGTTCTGGCTTTCTCTTCGCCTCATTTAAGACCTTTCGATTGCAAGCAATCCGCTTGAGCTGGCTCAAGCAGCCAGGGAAATGTGTGCAGAAAGCAGCGTCTTCCTGAAACTCAAGGGCAGATGGGTGCTAGGAACCCAGGCAGGACACCTTCTCCAGCTTTTGTCTCCACATCAGGTCTCTCTGTGCAGTCAGCTTTCCCTTCTCCATGGGCCGGGCCGCCAGCCCCAGGGCAAGACACCCCCTTAACAACTACCACATCTACCTCTTCTCTAGGGAAGAGATTCTGGCCCAGGACGGAAAGTGTGAAGGGTCCAGCCTGGGTCAGGTGCACAGCCCGATCGAAGTCAGGGTGGCCACAGGTGGGATCCCCTACCGCGTGACTGGCTGCCACGCGGGTCTTCCAGACAGAAGAAGGAAGCGCGATGGGCAGACGTTTATAAAGCGTGACTATCCTGGGCTTCAATCAAATTAGTTATTGACATAGAAAACGTGGAATGGTGCAGGTGGGAGTGTTGAGGAACGATTCAGACACCAGAGCCTAATTTCCGGAGTGATAAATTGTCTCTCTTCGAGCTGTGTCTTTTTAGGTAGCAGTTTCCTTATGATGCAACTCCTATCCTCTGGGCACTATTAAGAAAGCCCATCAAACAGACATCTTAATCTTTTTTGTGTGTTTTCAATGTTTATTTATTTATTTTTGAGAGGGAGAAAGAGTGAGCACAGAAAGAGAGGGAGACACAGAATCTGGAGCAGGCTCCGGGCTCCCAGCTGTCAGCGCAGAGCCCAACCTGGGGCTCGGACTCACGAACTGTGAGATCATGACCTGAGCCAAGGTCAGATGCTTAACCGACTGAGCCACCCGGGCGCCCCAGACATCTTAATGTTTTATGTGACTATCGTATATGTTTTCATCCTGTTGATGGTGTGCTAGCTTAGACAGATACGAAAATGAAATAAAAGTGTAATTTGAAACTTATGTGTGCTGAAATACATATACGCGCACACACACGTTTTTAAAAACCCCACTTATTTCCAAAAAGGATTGGAAGCAACTTCTAATAAAAACACAGAAGAAATGTGACCAAAAGCCATTAACACTAAAAAAAAAAAAAAAAAAAAAAGTAAAAGGGGTGCCTGGGTGGCTCAGTCGGTTGAGCGTCTGACTTCGGCTCAGGTCATGATCTCATGGTCCGTGAGTTCGAGCCCCATGTTGGGCTCTGTAGTGACAGCTCAGAGCCTGGAGCCTGCTTCCGATCCTGTGTCTCCCTCTCTCGCTGCCCTTCCCCCACTCATACTTCGTCTCACTCTCTCTCAAAAATAAATAAATGTAAAAAAAATTTTTAATAAAAAAAAAAAGTAAAAGCCATGTAGCAAACAGGTAGCAGATGAGTGGAGTGACAGAGGCTGGACAGGCTCGAGTTCCCGGCCTGAACTGATTCGTAAACCTCGTTCTGAACTTTCTAATATTCAAGGCAAAGAAGAAAATGTTATGAATGACATTGCTCTTATTATTTAAACAGTGTCAACCTCTAGACTAGTTCTCAAAATATAGTCCAGGGACTGTTGTCATCCTGAAAACCCCTTCGGGGGGTCCGCAGATCAAAACTATTTTCGTGATGATACAAAGGCATCGTTTGCTTCTTTGGCTCCCATTGCGTGGTGCGTGTCCAGTGGAGTTTTTAGGAGCCACGTGTCATGTAATACCACCACAGAATGCAGAAGCGAATACGCGAATCCAGCTCCTACCGAGCCAGACATTCAAGAGATTAGCAAAACTTTAAAACAATGTCACTCTTCTCACTAATTTATTTTTACTTTTTTCAAAATGTTCATTGTATTTTTGAGAGAAGGAGAGAATGCGCTAGCCAGGGAGGAGCAGAGAGAGAGGGGGACAGAGGATCCAAAGCAGGCCCCGCGCTGACCACAGTGAGCCCACCCCCGACGTGGGGCTCAAACCCAGGAACCGTGAGATCACGACCTGAGCCGAAGTGGGACGCTTAACCAAATGAGCCACCCAGGCGCCCCATCGCTAATTTATTCCTGTTTTGGAAATTTATTTTCATAAAACATTAATTACGTTGGTGTATTATGGGTTTATTGCTATTATTTTAAATGAATTAGTAAAGAGTTAATTTTTGTTTTAATTTCTAATATGGCAAATACCTTGGATATAGCCTAGATACATAAAAACTCTTTAGGGTTCTTAATAACTTTTTAAGAGCGTAAAGGGATCCTGTGACCAACAGGTTCGAGAACCGCTGATCAAGAGTATTACTATTATTTATGCATCTGGGATGGTAATTTTTGCCCCAAAAGTTCCTTTCTAGAAGGCAGTGGTCACGGCTACATTTGCTCCCCTGCAAAATTAAAATCATTTTATGAACAGATGAAGTGTCTTTTTTGTACACATACATTCACATACGTTCATTTATTCCTCATTATATCTGTTCAAGAAATACTTATTGAGCACCCGGTACATATATTCCAGCTTTATGCCTGACTCTGTGAAGATAGTGAAAGGTAAGAGAAACATGACCCCGTCCTCACGCAGATCTGTGATCTAATTTGCAAAGGAGAAACAATGAGGACTTGAAAATAATTCAGGATCAATATAAAACCAGATGGAAATTGCTTTTGTTTATATTCACATGAAGTACCAATTTAAAAATATATATATATACTCGGGGTGACTGGTGGCTTAGTAGGTTGAGTGTCCAACTTCAGGTCAGGTCATGATCTCAAGGTTTGTGAGTTCAAGCCCCACATCGGGCTTGCTGTTGTCAGTGCAGAACCCGCTTCAGATCTTCTGTCTTCCTCACTCTCTGCCCCTCCCCCGCTCATGCTCTTGTGCACTCGCGCGCTCTCTCTCTCCCTCGCTCTATTTCAAAAATGAATAAACATTCTGGGGCACCTGGGTAGCTCAGTCAGTTGGGCGTCCCACTTTGGCTCAGGTCATGATCTCACAGTTCATGGGTTTGAGCCCCGTGTCTGGCTCTGTGTGGACAGCTCAAAGCCTGGAGCCTGCTTCGGATTCTGTGTCTCCCTCTCTCTCTGCCCCTCCCCTGCTTGTCCTCTGTCTATCTCAATCTCAAAAATAAGTAAAAATTAAAAAAAAATTTTTTAATTTTATTTATTTATTTATTTATTTATTTATTTCATTTATTTATTTTTGAGAAACAGAGTGAGACAAAGCGTGAGCAGGGGAGGGGCAGAGAGAGAAGGAGACACAGAATCTGAAGCAGGCTCCAGGCTCTGAGCAAGTGATCAGCACAGAGCCTGATGTGGGGCTCGAACCCACGAACTGTGAGATCATGACCTGAGCCGAAGTTGGACGCCCAACCGACTGAGCCACCCGGGTACCCCTAAAAAAATTTTTTTAATGAATAAACATTCATTTATATATGTGTATATATATATATATATATA
>NW_026057576.1:9226908-9239205 GCF_023721935.1 Panthera uncia | reverse complement strand
AGAGAGAGAGGGAGACACAGAATCGGAAACAGGCTCCAGGCTCCGAGCCATTAGCCCGGAGCCTGACACAGGGCTCGAACTCACGGACCGCGAGATCGTGACCTGGCTGAAGTCGGACGCTTAACCGACTGCGCCACCCAGACGCCCCGACAGGTATTAGATTTACTGGTGATTCAAGTTATAGCAGCCCTGATCTGTTATTATTGTGTTTCAAAGTACGATGTGTTTTGAGAAAATTCAGTGTAGGTAAACAGAAACCTACATTAGAAAGTACTATACTTGCAATACAAAAGGGTTTTTCATTTTTAAAATACTATAGTGGACTTCCACAAGGCATGATCAATAACCTTATTGAACAGTTCATGTATACTTAAAATACAATTCGCATTGTCACAATTGATTCATGACTTTTCAGTTACGTGCATCATACATTTAGGAAGGTAAAATTGTATTGTACAGTTACAGTAAAAAAGCAGGAAGAGAGTTTCTAGTTGTGGCCAGTGACTAATGTCAGTGGAGCCTTAGGACAGGAGGCAAAGTGGAGAATTGGTAAAAGAGAGGGGCCAGAGGAAATACGACCTGTGAGGTGTTCTACTTGAACTTCATTTCTTTGTTTGACAGTATGGTGGGGCTGAAAGGTCAAGGCAGGGCATGTAAATTTCAGTATGGCATCAGACAAAATTCTCTTAGAGTGTCTTTGTTGATTCTTGGAGAGATGTAGGGTAGAGGTAGGGCAAATTAGATTGGTTTGTAGCTGGCTGAACAATCAACTTCCCAAAAGTCTTGAAATGGATCCATTTCAATTTTGATGGAGGTCCCTAGTGACTTGCCACGGGACTCTGCCTTCAGCCCCACTCAGTACAATATTGTTATAAGTGATATCCTGAAGACATCTGTGGGTGACCCATATGGGAGGAACAGCTTACACATTAAGATGCTAGAGCCAGGGTCCAAAAATATTTTCAAAGTTGGAACCAAGTGTCACGTCTCATGAGATAGAATTTAATAGGGAAGCATCCCACAGTTCTGTACCTAAAAGCCATCCAGACAAGTTGAGGATGAATGGAACCTGGCATGTTTAAATGGAACCAGGATAAGGCACGTACAAAAATGTACCTGTAAAGCCTTGTTATGAGTCGGCCACCACCCGGCATCTAGGACGTTTCCCGAAGCTCCCTGGTATCGGTAGATGTTATTCCAGGGAACAGGAGGCTGAGGGGAGAGAAGAAACTGAAGTGGGGAGTGTGGTTTAAGAGGGTGATATGCAAATGAAAAAATAAAACCTTTTTTTTTTTTAAGACTGAACTCCTCTGTTTTAATGTTTTATTTTTGAGAGAGAGAGAGAGAGAGAGGCAGAGTATGAGCTGGGCTGGGGCAGAGACAGAGGGAGGCAGAATCCACAAAGCAGACTCCAGGCTCTGAGCTGTCAGCTCAGAGCCCGACGCAGGGCTCGAGCCCGTGAACCACGAGATCATGACCCGAGCCGAAGTCAGACGCCCAACCGACTGGGCCACCCAGGCGCCCCAAAAATAAAAGCCTTCTTAAAATGGTCCACGAGAGGCTTTAGATTGTATCATTCGAAATCGCATGTCTAGAATAAAGGGGGGGATTGGCCCGCTCTACTCTGCAAGTTAGCCCTCTCCTGAAATGTTGGGGGCAATTCTGGCTTACTGCCTCTTGTGGAGACTTTGACCAGCTAGAATCTCGCAACTAATATGGAAGAAGTCTTGAAATTATGTCATGTCTCTCTGTCGTGCCGCTCTCAATAGGGCAAAGTATGGCCCTAGACCTTCAAGGCCACATGACTCCTGCTACCTGTCAAACCTCCCTTCTCTCCCTTACTTCTCCATTTCAGCCTGGCTCGCCTCCTTGCTCTTTCTCAAACGTCGAGCGTTTATCCTTGTGGGGTCTTTGCTCTTCCCCTCACATAGTCACATGGCTCACCCCTCAGTTCGGTCACGTCTTCGCCCCTGTGTTACCTCCTCGTTTGGACCTCCCTTAACCTCCCAACCTAAACACTCCCAGTCTCTTCACCTTGCTTTTCCTTCAGTGTATTTATCATTCCCTGACATTATGTTATAAATTTACTTAATTGTTTATTTTCTGTCTTCGTCAATAGAACGCAGGTCCCAGGAGGGCTGGGGCTTCGTTCGGTTCCCCTAGCCATTCCCTTGCTGCTGATACACCTTAGGTACTCCCTGAGCACTTTTTGACGAACTCGAAGGCCACACTGCAAACCCACAGAAGGGAGGCCTCCGAGAGCTACAGCAAACATTGAAGGAACTACTTTGTGGAAGAGGCCTCTCCCACATGGCCAGGCCACAACGATGAGTGGGCGCTCAAGGCCAAGGAGCTCTGGGACCGACTCTCAAACATTTCTCAGAGTTGGAAAGGGTGGGCGGGCCGCCTGGACCATCCCCGCCACAGGTCATGGTTCTTCAGAGGTGAGAAAGTTACCCGGCAGAGGCATTGTTTGGGACTTGAATTCAATGACACTTAAGACTTTTTTTCTGTTCTAGGGGTGCCTGGTGGCTTAGTCGGTTAAGCATCTGAACTTTGGCTCAGATCATGATTTCGGGGCCTGGGAGTTCGAGCCCCGCATCAGGCTCTGTGCTGACAGCTTAGAGCCTGGAGCCTGCTTCGCATTCTGTGTCTCCCTCTCTCTTTCTCTGCCCCTCCCCCGATCACATTCTGTCTCTCTCTCGCTCAAAATAAATAAACATTAAAAAAAAAAAAAACACTTTAAATAATAATTTTAAAAAAAGACTTTTTTCTATCCCAAATTTTATGAGATTGTCACAGGTCAGACCACCTCTTTCTTGTGAAAACATTTCTGAATTTGGTCTGCTGGAATAGTTTTGCCCAGCCTTGTAAATAATTGCAAATGTTGCCTTCTCAGTATCTTTCTAGATAAGATATGGCATCTGTTCCAAGGAGAATGATTTCAGCACTCAATAGCTGAGAGAGGAAATGAATTCTCCATTGTGGCTCCTAGGGCGACTTAGGTAGTCAGGCATTATCCCGGGATGGACAGACAGACAAAAGGGTAAACCAGATTTTGGTATGCTTTTTGAACGAGGCAAAGTTTTCTTTCCGAACATCGCACTAACCATTTAACCCAGAGCTCAGAGAACACCGAACACAGAGGCCTGTGTATTTTTATAAATTAAAACAAACAAGAAACTCTTAACAGTGCTTGCAGAGGACTCCGTGTTTCTCACTTGGGGAAAAAGGGACAGAATATCAGTGTGGAGGGACTCCAGGTGCCTTCCAGTTAATATCTCCAGCACTGACTTACTCCCACAGTCCTGAAGCAGGCCAAGAACAGAGATACGCTTGAAAGTGTGCCATGGGAATTTGTGAACTGCTTCTCTGGCTGTGTGATGAGATTTTAGCTGCCTGTAAATGTCTGAGGTTGGAACCCCATGGCTAGTGTTCCGTTAACCTAAAAAGTAGGAGGGGAAAAAAAAAAAGTCCTTCCCGAAATTCTAAATTTATAAAACGTATTTCAAAAAGCAAACAAAAAGCCCAAACATCATGTCAGCACGTTAAAACAACCACTACTGAGCGAGATAAAGGCAGACACTTCTTTCTCTCCCAACAGTCAGATTCTAGAACGTGATTTCAGGAGACGGGGAGGGAAGTATATGGATGTGTTGTACAGAAAGGGAGCCAGTGAAGCCAGGTCAGACCCAAGACGGGAAATGGGGGTACTTCTATTACACCTAGGACATCCTGGGTGTCCTAGGACATGGGACAACTGATGTACTTCCCTGGACACCAGCACCTCATGGTGACTTTCCTAGGGGACTCTACGTTGTTTGGGTTGGCCTTCGGGTCCTACCCGGTGCTGCTGACTGGGCCTCCCTTTCCTGGGTCCTCTTGTACCCTACAGAGTAAATCAGTGGAATCAAGACAGCTAACCAGGATGGGCTGGGGGTCCGAGATGCATCGCAATTGTTCATTATGTTTTCCTGGCCTACTGCACGCTGGGCTACCAGTTCCTTAAGGACAGGGACGATATTGTCACCATTGTCTCCCCCGCACCTAGCACAGCCCCAGCCCCAGCCCCAGCGTCAGCCCTCCGTAGAGGTATTGTTGTTATTGTTAAATGACGTGAAAAGGTCCAAAGAAATGCAAGCCCGCCTTAACCTTCTTCTAACCAATGGCACAGATTACATATTTTTCATGAGTGTGGTTTTCTTCCTCCATGTTGTTTTGGACCCTCAAGTAATGGGCATCACATACATCTTGTCTTGATGGATTTCTCTGGTGGTCTGGGTAGTGAGCACAGCGTCTGAGTCCTTGCTCACCACTGAATCTCCCATACGGTGGCCGGCACTCCATCGATGATCAAAAAACGTTTGTTAAATAAGTAAAAAAAAAAATATATATAAATATATATATATATATATATATATATATATATATAATTAAGTTTAAAAAGTAAAGTAATCACTACCGGCCTCACTTGCACCTACCCGGCTGCTGACATTACCCAATAAAGGGGCCTCTTTCAAAACTCGACGTGTTAGGAAACTGAATTTCCCTAAAGGGAAAAGCTGTGAGGACAGCAGGCCCTTTTTCCTACTGCTTTCTGGGAAAGGTGAGGAGAAACAGGGGACAAAGGTTTCCAGGGTCCTGGTCCTGCACTGCCCGATGGCCTTTCAGAGGTGCCCCGGAGCCCCGGCCTCGCTCATCAGACCATAAAAGCCCCGGAAAGGAGAGCGGTCAGGTTCGCAGGCCAGGAAGGCATTTCGTCCCCCGCGCGACGAGGTAACTCGTCTCCCACCAAGTGTTCCAAAGGCGAGGACGGGGAGAAATGTGGTGGGGGGACAGAGGGCGACGCGGCTCTCCGCTGCCCCCGCCTCCCGGGGCCTCCATTTGGTGAGTTCACCGTGGGCCCCAGAGCCAGGAGAGAGACACCTGCCGGTGGCTCGCGGCAGTGCGTGTCCCCGCGAGTCCTTGGGACGCGCACGCAGGGCCCTGGGAGGCCGGCGCCGGCGGGGAGGGGGCCGCGCAGTACGGATCCCCCCCTTCCTCGGCGCACGACTTCTTGGACCCGGCATAATCTCTTCTTTGGACGTTCTTCGGATTTTGTATTTTTTTATTTTTTTAAAAACACACATGTTTACGTATAGGGGAGACCAAGTGTCCCCGTGCCTGGGCCCTTCTGGACATCTTGAGCCAGCGAGACTCCCCACACCTGCTTCTCTGGCAGTTGCTAGGCTAAGGCAGCACAAGAACAGGCTCAGCGGTCCTTGAAAGAGAGGGCAAAGTCTCACTAGGTTTCTCTTTCTCTCTTTCTCTTTCTTTTCTTTGTCTTTCTTTTCTTTCTTTCTTTCTTTCTTTCCCTTCCTTCCTTCCTTCCTCTCTCTCTTTCTTTCCTTTCAGTTATTTATTTATTTATTTTTTTTAAATAGTAATCTCTGCACCCAAGGTGGGGCTCGAACTCAGGATCCCCAGACCAAGACTGAGTCAATCCAGCGCCCCTCACTAGGTTTCTTTAACGTTATCGGTCAGCCGGATCGCTTTCTGGGAAACAGTCACCCTCACCGGTATTCGGCTTCAGGCGGAGTCCCAAACGGGTGCTTGCCCCCACGCCCTGGGTTTCTGCGCGTGCATGGGAGGATGTGCAAGGCAAAAACGGCATGTGAAGCCATAATGAAAAATGCGAGTTAAGTGCCCTGAGAACAAATACCTCACGATGAATGAGCCTGGGCCCTTGGGAGTACAGGCTGGTGGGAACCTGGCAATTCTTATTCATCGTTTGCCACGAACCAGAAGAAAGAACCCCATGAAGACTGAAGAAGTAAAAAGTCTTCTTGGGGCTGCTGGTCTGGAGCGAGTCCCTGCAGAAAGAGGGGAATTGGAGTCCTCGGAAGGCAAGGGACGAACAGGGCATTCTATTTCAGGAAAACGGTGGCTTAAGGTGAGACGCTACTGGCCAGGTAGGGTCTGTGGACCACGTGACCCACAGGGACCCGCAGCCGGTCCTCCTCAGTCCGGTAAGTGCATGGAACCTCTGGAAATTCCTCTGTGAAAGCAGCCAGTCTCAAAACTGCTCTGGCCTCCGGGGAACTTCTTAGAAATGCAAATTTGAGGGCCCGCCCTAGATCTACTGAATCATAATCTCTGGGGGTGGGCCTCAGTCTTTAAGAAGCCCTGTGGGTGATTCTGATGTTCTATAAAGTTTGGGAAGCCCTGGATTAGGAAATGGAGAAGAAAGGAGCTGACTGGATGGCAGTCCAAGTGCGGGGCAGTGAGAGCTGAGCTCCCCGTGTATAAATAGGGGGGAATATAGGTGTACCACCGACGGGTATAGGATATGGGGAAGGGGATTCAGTTTGGGAGGGGGAGAGCGCCAGATAAAGGTCATTTTGGGCCTGTTGAGTTTAGTGTGAGGGCAGGGCACCCATATCAAAATGCCTCGAGACAGTTGGAAGTCAGGGCCTGACACACATTGGGGAGAGCAGGGATGGGGTCACGTCACCTGCGTGGAGTGGAAATGAAAGAGGGGGTCCGCTGACTGTGATCAGGCAGAGACGGGAGGACAGAGAGTCCAAAAGCCTGCAGGGAAAAGCTGGTCAGAGAGGAAGGAAGAAGCAGCACAAACAGTGTGGTGCCACTGAGGCAGAGAAAGGAAAGAGATCTCAGGGTTGGTGAGTTTGAGCTCTGTGCTGACAGTGGGAACCCGCTTGGGATTCTCTCTCTCCCTCTCTCTCTCTGCTCACACAGGACTCTCCCCTGCTCACACAGGACTCTCTCTCAAAATAAATAAACTTTAAAAACATAGGTATATATATTTGGGTGTCAACTATACTTTGATTTTTAAAAAGATGTATTTGGGGACACCTGGGTGGCTCAGTCCGGTTGAGTGTCCGACTTTGGCTCAGGTCACGATCTCATGGTTTGTGGGTTCAAGCCCCGGATGGGGCTCTGGGGCTCTGAGCTGACAGTTCAGAGCCTGGAGCGTCCTTTAGATTCTGTATCTTCCTCTCTCTCTGCCCCTCCCCTGCTTGCATTGTCTCTGTGTCTCAAAAATGAATAAACGTTAAAAAAAATTTTTTTTTAAAGATATATTTTGAGTGGGGGGGGGGCTACATCATTTCTGTGGCATTCTTTTTTTTTTTTTTAATTTTTTTTTTTCAACGTTTTTTATTTATTTTTGGGACAGAGAGAGACAGAGCATGAACGGGGGAGGGGCAGAGAGAGAGGGAGACACAGAATCATCGGAAACAGGCTCCAGGCTCCGAGCCATCAGCCCAGAGCCCGACGCGGGGCTCGAACTCACGGACCGCGAGATCGTGACCCGGCTGAAGTCGGACGCTATTTCTGTGGCATTCTTGCCAAAAATGTCTAACTTCGGTACAATCATGAAAAAATATTAGACCAACTGAAAGGGAGGGACATGTGACAAAATAACTGATCAATACTCTTCAGAAGTGTCAAGGTCATAAAATTCAAGGCCGATGAACTCTCATAGATTCAGGAGACCAAGGAGAAATAATGAAATGCCGCGTGAGACACTGAATGGGGTCCTGGAACCCGAAAAGAGACATTGGCAGAAAGCGGGAGTCCCTAGTTCGGTCGATAGAACAGCACCAGTGTTAATTTCCTCGTTTTGACCATTACACTGGGGGAAGCTGGATGAGGACTAGGGTTCCTGCTGCTGTAACAAAATGGCACAGATTGGGTGGCATTTAAACGGAAATTTATTTCTCAGCCTCTTGGTTGGAAGTACAAGACCGTGGTGCCGGCAGATTCCAGGTCTGGTGAGGGTCTGCTTCTCCACGTACAGATGGTGCCTTCTTGCTACGTGTTCCTCGTAAGGTGAAAAGGCCTAGAGAGCTCTACGGAGCCTCCCGTGTAAGGGCACTAATTCCATCCCTCCCCGAGGGCTCCCTCCTCATGGCCTCCGCACCTCCCAACGCCCCAGCTCCTAATACCATTGCTTTGCTCGTTAGGGTTCCCACCTATGGATTTTGAGGGGGGCACACGCTTTCGGACCACAGCGGGGGCTGTACGGAAATCCTGTGCCGTCTTCCTGCAACTTTTCTGAAAGTCCAAAATGAGTTCAGAACACAGTTTAAAAACAACACGTATTTTTGTCTGTGTGAACCGGGCGGGGGAGGGGACACGAAACAAAACGCGGTGAGCGGCGGTGAAAGAAGTTTGGGAGCCACACTTCCCCGGGGCGTGGAGGGCCTGTGCACCCGGCAGTGAGGGTGAACTCCTGCCCGCTGAGGTCCTGGGAGACTTTGTGCGTGTTTGTCGGGGAGGATGAGAAGCTGCAGGTAAAGGTAAGGGGTCACGGTCGGAGAGGGGGCCGGGCTTGTCCCAGCGCGTGCAGGCTAATAGATGCAAGCCTCCAGTTCTGCTGTTCGACAGATGCTGTGGATTCCAGAAGGAGAGGAATTCTGACCCCAGGAAATCTGCGAGGTGGGCAGGCAATGTGGATGTTAAAGCTGTCACGGCGATATCCTGTTACGACCCACAGCAGCCACTTGGGGAGAAGTTACAGGCCAGAAACGGATCCCCTGCTCCCCAGGGGACAGTGGCATCTGTTAGTCTAGGGGTGTGTCCTTTCTTTGATTTTTGCTTTTTGGGGTGGGAGAAGGAAGAGGACCTAATTTCATCATCTAAGTTTCGCAATCAAAGTTATGATCGAAGACTTATTTTATAATGTTTATTTATTTTTGACAGAGACAGACTGTGAGTGGTTTAGGGCAGAGAGAGAAGGAGACACAGAAGCAGAAGCAGGCTCTAGGCTCTGAGCTGTCAGCACAGAGCCCGACGTGGGGCTCGAACTCATGAGCTGTGAGATCATGACCTGAGCCAAAATCGGACGCTCAACCGACTGAGCCACCCAGGCGCCCCGAAGACTTATTTTATAATTGAAGCCTCTCTGAAACCCCAAAGCCCTAGGCAGATAACTGTCCCTCCTTCATGAGGAATCCTTCAAGCAACCTGGAGGAATGGAAGATTCTGGTAATTCATTAGCTTCTAATTTCGCAAATGTTTTGAGTTGGAGCCTAGAGCCGTGGTTCTCAACTAAGGGCGATTTTGCGCCCTCCCTGCTCCCCGTCCCCCCGCCCCAGGACGTTTGGCATTGTTTGGAGACACTTTCGATTGTCATGACAGGGTGTGCACAAGACAGCCCTTTACCCCTCAACAGAAAATTATCCAGCCCAGAATGTCCATAGTGCCGAAGTTGAGAAACCCTGAATTAGAGGAGATGAAAACCTGAGGTCTGTTTATGGTTAGGAACGTTGCCTGGGTGCCTCTCACAAAAGAAGGGTATTAAACTTCATTTCTTGGCTTCGTTTCAAGTGGATAATTATAACCTGCCTACCTAAAATTTACACTTTAATTTTCAATGGGTATCTTTCTTCAGTTCATGCTTAAACAGGCTTGGTGTGGCTGTATTCTTGACAACAGGGCGATACTCTGTGCCTGAGTCGGTTACAGGTCAATAGCAGGTGAAACCATTGGTCTTGAAGTGATTTGAAATCTTTGGGCAGTAAGCACGAAAACCAGAAAGCTAGGATATTATCATCATTAGTAATTATTAGTAATATTACAGCACTCATTCCGCCACTCTCGGGATCCCCACAGGATTGCCATCAGTACTCAGGTCAAAAGCAGATTCCTGACCTTCGGTCGAACGAGACACCGCCCAGAATTAATAGATCAGCAGTTAAAAGCAGGAGCTGTCGCTCTGCTCGGCAGGGCTGCCGCTCTCAGCGTCTGAGAGGCTCCGAATTGGCAACATTGAGCTTCAAAGCAAATCTTCAATCTTCTATTTGTACTGGCTGTTCCCATATTTAGAACAGAGCGGCACATACTTGTCCATTGCTTCAAGGCAAGAGCAAACTCTGAAGGCATTAAACAGAGGCTTACTTCAAGCCAACAAGAGAGCCCCGGAAAAGTTAAGGGCAAGGCTTCACCTCTCTCTCTCCTTCCATTCTCAAGCTTTGTAATAATTCAGGGTGGCAAAACTTAAAATCACAAGTCAGGCTGCCAATTAATTGACAAACCGAATGATTACCTTTTTACGAGCCACGCCGATCAGTTTATGCAACCCGTTTTGGCTTTAAAATAAAAAAAACAAAACAAAA
Organism: Panthera uncia; assembly: GCF_023721935.1. Lineage (NCBI taxonomy): Eukaryota > Metazoa > Chordata > Mammalia > Carnivora > Felidae > Panthera > Panthera uncia. The sequence goes on along the minus strand of NW_026057576.1, from coordinate 9,229,084 downwards.
AAAAACCCAGTATTTTAATGTGAAACAAGCCTAGACAGCTACATATTGGTATACAAAGAGCAGGCTGGGTTTTCTTTAGTTTGTAAAGGTTTTGTTTGTTTGTTTTTGTTTTTTTGTTTTGTTTTTTTGTTTAAGTTTTCTTTATTTTCCCCTAGGATTTCTGTCTTTAAAAGCTTGTGGCAACCTCACCCTTAGAGACGTGAGCTTTGGCAAAGTATGATTTGGGGATTTTAAATAGTGATGTATGGTGCTTCTTTGCTTGACATGTCTTTATTTAAGTAGGTTTGGAATGGAGACTCTCCTGGCACGGTTCTTCCTTAAAAATCCATATTATTTCATAGTACAAGTGCTTTCTTTCATAAATGGGTAACATGCCACTGACTTTAATTCGATTTTTTTTAAGTTTTTTAAATGTTTATTTATTTATTTTTTTAAATTTTTTAATTTTATTTTTATTTATTTATTTTTTTTGAGAGAGAGAGACAGACAGAGCACGAGTGGGGGAGGGGCAGAGAGAGAGGGAGACACAGAATCCGAAGCAGGCTCCAGGCTCCCAGCTGTCGGCACAGAGCCCGACGCGGGGCTCGAACTCACGGACTGTGAGATCGTGACCTGAGCCGAAGTCGGACGCTTAACTGACTGAGCCACCCAGGCGCCCCAAGAGTTAATATTTACTGGCTATTTAGTATGTGCCAGCCTGAGTCCCAAGATTTTCTGTGGAGTGACTCACTTAAGCCTTGTCACTGGCCCCTTGACGAAGCTGTTACCTGTGGCCACTATTTCACAGCTGAGGAAACTGAGGCTCGCAGAGGTCAGGTACTTTAACCCAAGGTCATGGAGCAGAAAGACTCTCTAGAATTTGTAACAAGCCATCTGTCTCTAGAGCCCTTGCTCTTGACTCTTGCCAGCAAACATGTTTAAAACCTGAGTAAGATTAGCATGTGAAGGGCGCCTGGGCAGCTCAGTAGGTTAAGCCTCAGACTCTTGATTTCCGCTGAGGTCATGATCTCAGGGTTGGTGAGTTTGAGCCCCGCAAGGAGCCCCGGGCTATTAGCGCGGAGCCTGTTTGGGATTCTCTCTCTCTGCCCCTCCCCCCCCCCCCCGCTCTCTGTTTCTCTCTCTCAAAGTAAATAAATAAACGTAAAAAAAAAAAAAAAGATTGGCATGTGATAATTATATAGTTTGCTTTTTAAACGTTCCAAGCTGTTTTCACACTCAGTGCCCCTTTTTGCCCAGGAGGCATGACGGTAACCAGAATCCTGGAAGGAGTCTTTTCACAAAGATTAGAGTTGAAGATGGCTAGACGCGGGCACACACGCTCCCTTTTCCGATACAACTCGAACGGGAGGCCTGCTCGCACACACTGGGTGTCCCGAGAGAGCACGTCAGTTTTCTTTTCCTTCTCCCGAAGATGAATTTAGCTGGTTGGGTGTTTTAGGTTGCCTTTCAGCAATACTTTCTTTTTCCACGCTTTTCCTGAATGGGATGCAATTGATACCCCTTTGAAGTTTAATTACACCTCTGGCCTCGCGTTGCACAGAACATTCACCCACGGCTGTGTTTTTGGAAGCGAAGTGTATGGCAGGAATGACGTATTTATCTTGGAATTGAGACTTGAGAAGCAAGTTCCTCCCTTGACCGTGGCCTGAGATATATCACCTCCCCGCCTGGGATTCCAACCTCAGGTACAGAAGGGAGCCAGCAGTAAATTTGAACAGTAAAGAGAGTAGGAAGACATTTGCCATGAATTTAGCTGAAAGCGGATGCCGGGAAAAGGACAGCCATCTAACATTTCGGTGGGCTTTTTGAACTGGCGTGTTCAGTGCACCTCCCCACCTTCCCACTCACCGTCCTGCAGGGGGAAAGACAAGAATGGCTGGCAAATCATCACTTTCAACAAAGTCTGCCCTGGCTTAAATATGGCCCTGGTGCATCAAGTTGAATACGGAACATGTTGATAACATACAGATGATTCTATGCTTCCGAGACATGTGGCAACCTGTTGGCATCATCTGGGAGGCCCTTTGAAATTAGTTCCCAACCTGCCCGGCTGGCTCAGTCAGTGGAACGTGGCCTCTTGATCTTCAGGGTGGTGAGTTCAAGCCTCACATTGGGCAGAGAACTTTCTTGAAAGAAAGAAAGAAAGAAAGAAAGAAAGAAAGAAAGAAAGAAAGAA
>NW_026057576.1:9170051-9226898 GCF_023721935.1 Panthera uncia | reverse complement strand
GAAAGAAAGAAAGAAAGAAAGAAAGAAAGAAAGAAAGAAAGAAAGAAAAAGAAAAAGATCTTTCTAGATCTAGCACCTGCCACTCCCTATCCTGCAGCTATACCAGATGGCCTGCACCTTTTTAGTCCAGGTGGGGTAAAAGGCCAGTGGGGGCCACATTTCAGAATTCCCAGGATTGGTTTTCTGCCTCCTCTAGGCTGTACCTTTGAGACCGGGAGATGTGGTCCCGAGATGACCAACTCAGGTGGCCCAAACCCACAGAGACAGAGAGTATTCAATATCTTACTTAAAAAAAATTTTTTTTTAAAGTTTATTTATTTTTGAGACAGAGACAGAGTATGAGCGGGGGAGGGTCAGAGAGAGGGAGACACAGAATCTGAAACAGGCCCCAGGCTCTGAGCTGTCAGCACAGAGCCCGACAAGGGGCTCGAACTCACGGACCGGGAGATCGTGACCTGAGCTGAAGTCGGACGCTCAACAGACTAAGCCACCCAGGTGCCCCTCAATGTCTTACTTTAAAGTAAGAGACACCTCATGCCTCCACACATTTCATTCATGTGGATCCCTCATCGTGGGATGCTTTCCTTTATTTTGTCTCTAGAATTATACTTTTCCTTCCATATCCAATCATTTTCCAGCGACCCAACCCTCTGACTGAGATGCCCCCTCCATGCTGCCATAACACCCTGGGCTCCTGCGTTGTAGCACATGCCCCGGGGAGACCTCTTGGTGGTATCACTTCGTCTACGTTCCTACTAAACTATACAGATTCATTCTGGCTGCTCGTATGGGATCAGTATGGTTGTTGAAGAAACGATGTATCTTTCTTTCTGACAGAGCCTATTTGGGAAACAATTCAAGTCCGAAGATTACTTAGTGAATATAGAAGGCCCTCGGATGGGCTGAGCCAGAAAAGTCCCGAATCCACGTCTGAAGCCAGCTATCCTGTTTCATAGCCTTGCCACTCCGCCAGGTTGTTCTAGGTTCTTTAAACTCTCCCTTCTTCAGGACACCTGAAGGGTGTGGCTCAGTCGGTTGAGCGTCCGACTTCGACTCAGGTCATGATCTCACGGTCCGTGAGTTCGAGCCCCGCGTCGGGCTCTGTGCTGACAGCTCAGAGCCTGGAGCCTGCTTTGGATTCTGTGTCTCCCTCTCTCTCTGCCCCTCCCCTGCTCATGCTCTGTCTCTCTCTCTCTCTCAAAAAAAAAAAACAACAAAAAACAAAAAACATTAAGCTCCATTTTTCAATGCTATGAGCATCTCTGTCAGCTCCGGTGCTATCAAAAGGACCCCCAAGTGGGTAATAATGTCCTTGGTTTTAAGCTTGGCCGTGACTGCAGTGAAGAAAAAAACCCAGGGGCATGTGGGTGGCTCAGTTGGTTGAGTGTTCGACTTTGGCTCAGATCATGATTTCATGGTTCATGAGTTCCTGCCCCACATCGGGCTCTGCACTGAATATGGAGCCTCCTTGGAACTCTCTCTCTCTCTCTCTCTCTCTCTCCCCCTCCCCCACTCATGCACGCATGCTCTCTTTCAAAATAAACAAATAAATTTTGTTTTTAAAAAAGGGAAAGAAGAAAACCCGAGAAGACTCTCTCCTATGTTGAAGAAGTGATGTTCCTTCTCACCTGGGGATCATGAGTGGAGCTGGCCCAGCTTTCTGGGGTGTTCCATCCGCAGAAGTGTCCCATGTCTGTCTGCCTCTGGGCCCCAGCGATGCCATCCACCTGCTTTTTGAAAGGGTGTTAAGAATGCTTCTGTGCCGGTGGCGATGCAGGACACAGAAACGAGGAGGAGAATTTTCCCCTCAGAGACAGCTCTGCGTGAAGGGAAAGGAGGGGGCCTTCAACAGCTGGGAGGAGGGAAGCGGAAATGTTTGCTCGAAACGGTTCCCTCACTGCTCGCTGCACTGACATCCCACCATCAAGTCCAAAGACCTCCCGGAGAGGCTTACGGACTTAGGAGTCTATTAACCTCTGCTAACACATTAGCACAAATTTATTGTGTGAGGACAGGGAGGGTCCTGTAGGAGCCTTTTGACCATTTTGACCTTGTAGGAAGGCTTCTGTAAGATCTATAAGTGCAGGGAATATAGAAACTTCTGGGCAGTATGAGAATGCTAGCTTGGACCATTCTCTTGGTCATGTTGGAGGCCTCAGCCAAGCTCTCCGTGTGTCATTGTATCCTACAGTTCTGCATGGAAGTTACTCTGTAGCCACTAGGACCTAATCAAGTGTAAATACCTTAAAATGCCATCAGAAGCCTGAGCGGCACTGGTCAGATGTTATCAGTGACTAATAGTGCATCTGAATTGCAAGATTTCATCCTTTTTTACGGCCAAGTAATATTCCATTGTGTATGTATACCTCATCTTCTTTGTCCACTCATCTATCAAAGTCTTGCTATTCACGACAACACAGATAGAATCAGAGGATTATGCTAAGTGGAAGAAGTCAGACAGAGATAGACAAATATCTTGTGACTTCTATTCAGAATCTCAAAAACAACCCTAATGAGCAAACGCACAAACCACAAAACAAAAAATGGAAACAGATTCGTAACTGCAGAGGGCAAACTGGCAGTTGCCAGAAGGGAGGAGTGTGGGAGAGTAGATCAAACAGAGGAAGGGGCTTGAGAGGTACAAATTTCCAATTACAAAATAAATAAGTGATGGAATATAGTCAATATTGTAGTAACTTTGTATGGAGATAGATGGTAACTATATTTATGACAGCGAACATTTCACAATGATGTAACTGTAGAATCATGTGGGTACATCTGAAATGAGTTATCACATGTCAACTACACTTCAATTCAAAATGAAAAAAAAAATAATGAATCTGATCTCCCCTGAGTCTCCAGCATTCAGCACAAGGGCGGGCCCGCCCATCCCTTCATCTCCCCGAGCTTCTGAGAAGACTGGGCCATTCCCTTTTTCATTTTTCCATTCTTTGTGGCACTCACCTCAATATTTTACACGTAGGTGTTCAATGAATATTTGCGAATTGAATTGAATGCAACCGCCAAGGATTTGTATTTGGATGAAATACTACCTTTGGAGAGCCCAAAGATCTAGGAACTTGGGTGGCTTTCGTAGCTTAGCTGGAACAGTCTGTCAATGGTGAGCCCATGAGACCCGCTACGCACAGTCTGGAATTTTCCAGATGGCATTGGATTGAAATAATCTATCTTGCCCTCTGCCTGAGTATACTGTACAGACCTTATTATACCCGAGTTCTTAATTTGGGACTTGAAAAATGTGACTGCTGTACCTGTGGGACATCCAGCATAACAACAATAACATAATGATGCCACCCAGTAAAGTGAACGTTTGAGAAGTGCCCAGCACGGAGCTAAGTAAGCACTCTTCCAAATGTCATGATCACCAAGGAACCAGGTCGATGAGAGGGTAGGCAGCGAGGATCTCTATTTACAGCTTAGCCTTTCTTCCACTTTCCCTACAGACTCTTCCGCCGTCTTAAGGTTCTTCATCACGGGCTCAGTATGGGTCTGACTGATGAAGGAGGATGCAGGGACCAAGTTGCTGGAAAGCTGCAACAGAAGTCCCCCATAGAGGCCTGTTTTCATGTTTATGGATTACTTATGGCAACTGTTAGCGGTTAATATAGACATCAATCTAAGGCCATCCTAACCACCAGCCTTATTTCTTCCAAGGAGGCCTGGGGTTTTTCCAAATGAGGATTATCCTTCTTTTCTAGAAATTCAACGGACCTTGTTTACTTAGAGTTAGGAAGTACAAGCTTTGTATAAGAATAGAATATTCTTTATGGTTTCCGGTCACACGCACTATCCTATTGTATGCTAAGTCATAAAAACGAGGGCAGGGAACATTTAAAACTTGGTGTCTCTACTCTCTTCTGATGCTTCCTGGGATCTTCTTCTCTCGAAGAAGGAAGGCTTCAAGGGCTTCCCCTGAAGCCCAGCTGTTTTGCTAACACTCCATCAAGTATTTCCTATGACCTGAAAGATCTGTTAATAGGCGAGAGAAAATTTACTAGTGCAAGCAAAAAAGTGTATCCCAAATCTCGAACATTTTCCACTGGAGGCAGTGAAATCTAGTCGGGCAGTAGGGTTTGATCCATTGTCTTTCTTCTTCCACGCCACGGATTCTCTTTCTAGTAAATCAGATTAGTGGGCTGAAGGGACTGGGTGAGGAAAAAGGTGGCCTGATGAAGGAGGAGCCCTCACCTCTCTGGGCTGTGGGCTTCACAGAACCAATGACAAGCAAGATGGCACCACGGCCCACGTGGCCGCATTTTAATTTCATTTCTTGGACGTCAGGAGGGTTAGGACCAGTGAGTAAATCCCATGGATCCTGCAGACACACAGGGCACAATACACAACGCAAAGATGGTTTGAGACTACCTGAAACTCCAAAACTGTGTAGGTGATACTCTGACACCCTTCACCTTTTTTTTTTTTTATTTTGGCAAATGGCACGCCATATCGAATTGAACCTCATAACATCTTAAAGCATACTCTTCAGTGGCATTAAGTACATTTACCTGTTGTAAATCGCCAACGTCCATCTCCAGAACTTTGTCATCTTCCCAAACTGAAAACTGTCCCCCTTAACTGTCCCCCTTCCCAAACTGTCCCCCTTCCCAAACTGTCCCCCTTAACTACTGACTCACCATTCTCCTGTCTACCCAGCCCCTGACAACCACCATTCTGTTTTCGGTTTCTATGAATTTGACTCTAGGTCTCTCACATAATTGGAATTATACAGTATTTGTCTTTTTTGTGATGGGTTTATTTCACTTGGCATCTTATCCTCAAGGGTGGTCCATGTTGTAGCACCTGTCAGAATTTCCCTCCTTTTTTTCTTTTTTTAAATTTTTTTTTTTAATGTTTATTTATTTTTGAGAGAGAGAGAGAGACAGAGCGTGAGTGTGGGAGGGGTAGAGAGAGAGGGAGACACAGAACCCGAAGCAGGCTCCGGGCTCTGAGCTGTCAGCACAGAGCCCGACGCGGGGCTTGAACTCACGAACCGTGAGGTCATGACCTGAGCCAAAGTCAGACACTTCACCAACTGAGCCACCTAGGCGCCCCAGAAGATTTGATTTTTAAGTAATCGCTTGACCCCGTGTGAGGCTCGAACACACAGCCCCAAGATCAAGAGTCACACACTCCACCGGCTGAGTCAGCCAGATGCCCTTGGAATTTCCTTCCTTTTTATTTATTTCTTTGTTTCTTTGTTTCTTTATTTTGAGAGAGAAAGCATGTATGTACATGCATTTGAGCAGAGGGGGGAGAGAGAGAGAGGGAAAGAGAGAGAAAAGCCCAAGTAGGCTCCATACTGTCAGCACAGAGCCTGGGGTAGGGCTCGATCCCAGGAACCAGGAGATCACGACCTCAGTTGAAATCAAGATTCAGATGCTTAACTGACTGAGCCACCTGGGCACTCCTCCTTCCTTTTTAAAGCGGAAAATATTCTTTTTTATTTATCTATTTATTTATTTATTTATTTATTTTTTAATATATGAAATTTATTGTCAAATTGGTTTCCATACAACACCCAGTGCTCATCCCAAAAGATGCCCTCTTCAATACCCATCACCCACCCTCCCCTCCCTCCCACCCCCACCAACCCTCAGTTTGTTCTTAAAGCTGAAAATATTCTATTGTAGGTGTATCCATCCGTCCATGGACACTTGGGCTGTTTCCACCTTTTGGCTATTATGAATAATGCCACTATGAACATGAGTGTACAAATATATATTTGAGTCCCTGCTTTCAATTCTTGTGGATATATACCCAGAAGAGGGATTGCTGGATCATATGGCAATTCGATGTTTAATTTTTTTGAGGACCTGCTATATTGTCTTCTTTTCTTTTCTTTAAAAAATTTTTTATGTTACAGAGAGAGAGAGAGAGAGAGAGAGCACATGAGCGGGGTGGTGGGGGGAGCGGCAGAGGGAGAGAGAGAACATCAAGAAAGCTCACTCTTAGCATGGAGTCCAACGTGGGGCTCTCCCACAGCCCTGAGATCATGACCTGGGCTGAAATCAAGAGTCGGACACTCAATGGACCGATCAGGAAAACAAGGGACTATGGGAAGTATTATTGAGATCGGCGGGGAGAACAAATTAGGTTCAAAATACCCAGAGTTCCCAGGACCAGAGCCTATGCCTGTGCCCGTCTTTCCTCCGGTGTGAGCCGCCCCTCCTTCCATGGCACAGGTCAGGGTTGGGGTGGCTGGAGGCCACGTCTGGGTGACGAGGGTCTGGTTATCGGTCCTGCTTATCACACACAGATGCCAAGGACCTTCTCTGAGGTCCTGGTATAAAGGACCACGCTCAGCCAGCAGACCATCGTGCTGCATCTCTGACTTTTGTTTGAACTTGCCTCGTTCCCTCTCCTTTGGTGTGCTGTATTATTCCACGGAGAAGAGTGCCCACTCAATGACCATGGAAATCCGATCAAGATTTCACTGAAAACTTGATAGCTCCATTCTTTCTCTTTGTCTCCCCCTTTCTGTCCCCTGGCCAGTTCTTATTCAGGATGTCAGAAGCCCTGCCAATTTCAGAACACTTTCACTCTCTGATCCACCTCAGGGCTGCCCCATACCTAGCCCTTGGGCATCTTGTCCTTGGGAAGGCTGCCCAAGGCCATACCTCACCCCTCCAGCACCGTGGACGGTCTGGCCTTTCGGGTAGCTCCTGCCAGAGTTGCTGGGGTGTCCTCTGAAGGGGGGCTGCGGAGAAGCAGGGGAGCAGGGGAGCAGATGATCCGGCTGGAATTCTGGGCGATGCCTCGATCACAGCTCAAGGAGGCATCGCTACCGGGCATTTCTGCCGTATCTTTGGCCATGCCGCCGGCAGCAGTGAGACGTCTACACGACGACTCTGGTCCGCGCAGGATCAGGAACAGGGAGCAAGGACTCTTCGGGGCTGAATAGGAGGTGTCTAAGAAACAAGATCACACCTGTATCCGCCCGCAAAGATTTAACTGTTTCCAAAGCACCAGCTGGCCAATTATTTAGTCTCCAGTGGCCCTGTCATCTGAGCAATGGCTGGACCACAGAAGGGAGTCTGACAGGCTGCTCCCCCAGCCTGGACAGGCCTCGTGGGCTTGGCCTCTTGGAGATAACTCTCGCTCCCGGAGTGAGGGCCCCCGGCTGCAGGGAGCAGGCTCCCTGTTCACGCCTGCTTCCTCAGCACCTGGAATAGTGCCAGCAGGAGGATGCACTCGGTCAGTATCGGTAGAATGAATGAATCCACAGCTGAAATCTGGCCTGTGCTGGAGAGTGGGCTGGCCTCGTGTTCTAGAAGGCAGACGCGGCTGGAAAGGGGGCTGCTGGGGAGAAGCGCTTTGCAATTCCATTCAGAGAAGGCCTTGGGCTACAGATAACCAATGTTATTGTTCCTCCCTGGTCCTTCTGTAATTGAGTCATCACTGAAGACTACCCTTAGAGACAGGAGGAAGCAAAACATTGCACTGGGGGGGAGGGGAAGGGAGGGGAGTATTAAAATGAGCAGAGTAAGGATGTCACCTTCTGAGGGGGCTGGGTCCCTTTGGAGGCAAATCTGCATACGTTTGCATACCTGTGCTCACCACCACCCTAACCTACAAAGGGACACCCAGCTCTTCCCACCTATAAACAGACTAATGCCTTCGCTCTCTCCTTTGCAGGATACGCTGAATCAAAATTTAACTGTCAATGTTCTAGAAATCTCCAAGCGGGGGTGGGGGGGGGGACCCCACCGAACGAACATGCCATTTACATTTTAAATTTCAAAATGTCACTTTTAGTTTGTATTTTTTTCTAAGGAGGCAAGAATGTGTGTTGAAGACTTTCCAGGGAGGGAGACAGGAAAATAGTGAAAGGTCAAACCAAATCCTGAATCTTCGGTTGAAAAAGAGATTGGATCTCCTCCTTTTCCCTTTATTTATATGCGTGCACTAGGGATCCTAACCTTATCCTAATAAGAAGGTTCCGAGGAATTGGGTCTCTTCTTTTTTCAGGATCATCATGCGTCTTCCAAGAGGAAAATGGACTCTCACTTTGGAAACCATAAAACCGTGTTTGTTCTATGTCCCTTAGCAAACAGCTCCCTGCGCCGGGCGGAAACAGGCTGGGCGCTGGGAGCCAGAGCCCAGGGCGGCAGCGCGTTGTGTAACCCGCCTGGGAATCACGTTGCACGGGCGAGATCCGCAGGCTTTCAGTGCAATAATAAGCTTGATCTTTTTATTCAAATACAAGGAACAACCACAGCCGGCTCCAAGTCACGTGGCCGGGTCACATGGTGCCGAGACACAGAAACCGGCTGGCAGTCATTAACTAATGCTTACTCCCAGGGAGAAAACGCAGGTTTTAAAGACACGAGCTCTGTTTTTGTAAACCACGCAGCACTGCAAGAGAAGGTATACAGGGTGGGTGTGTGTGTGTGGGGGTGCCTTAAGCTTGCTAAGTGCTTTCCAAGGAAAGGAAAAGAGCCAACACATACTCCCGGGTGTCGTTCCGCTCCGATTCGACGAACTTGCCCGGGGTCACCCGCTTCCCAAACCTGGAGGAGCCTCGGGCTGCAGCATCCCGGGCGCTGCGCGGAGGGAGGGGCAGGCGGCTTGGGCGCGGGGCCCAGGCGTTCGCGAACGGGGAGGACGCGGTTCTGAAATTAGCAGAACGCTACATTTTCTCTTCCCTGTGAAACTCGTGCTCCTAGGAGCCGACGGCGTGCGGGGAGGGGTGAGGGGGTGGGAAAAGGCAGGGCGAGCTCGTGGGCACTTCTGCTGGCGTTTTCATGGAAAGGAAGACCAGCCTCCAGAGCGTGGTTCCTTTAAGTCTTCACGTGGTGGGAACAGAGACTGGAAGGACGCTGCCTACCTGAATGTTTCCTTGTTCAGGCGGCTGAATTTAGAAAGAAGTTCTTTCACTTTCTCCAGCTTGTGGGGTGTTACTCTGTGCTTTCAAAAACGAATGATCCAGCTGAGTTTGTTTGATTTGGGTGTACAAGCGACAATAGCGAGCGTGAATACAGTTTAGAATCTCTGCTGGAGGCAAGGGATAGATAAAGGACAGATAAAAGATTTTAGCAGAAACTAAACTAACTTTTTTTTTTTTTTTTTTAAGGCTAGGTGTGTTTTATTTCACGTTATGAAAAAGTACTTTCCCCCCAAACGCCGTGCGGTATGTGCTCAGCCTTGCAAGAAAATCCACCAGAATAGTCTGGAGCCTTGTATATTTACTTTATTTAAATTCTTCCCGATAGAACGGATACATAAGGAATTTCCAGTTTTCTAGATTCACTGACCAGGCTGTAATTATTTCAGGAAATTTAGCGAGGGAGTTTTATTGCCTCCATTCTCACTCCCCCCCACTCCGCATTCTACCCTCTTGAAAAAGACAAAAGTAGGTGACTCTAAGGGATGGACCCAGGTTTTGTACAGCCCGAAGCTTATAGGATGTGAGAGCCCCTTTTGAAGGGAATATAAAATTATAAATACAAAATTAGGTATTAAAGTATCCTCAAATTCAGAAACATACTTCTTAGTTGCTTATCATATAAGCAGATTTGCATATAAGCGTATTTGCTTATCATATATCAGATATTTACCTCTGATATCCTTTGTATCCTGTATTTTGGGGGGCGTGTTTCTTAGGTGGTCTCAAATTCATCTTGACCAGTTATCAATTTTAAGTGTGCCTACAGTTAGTTGTGAAGTTTGATGGTTGGAAAAGTTTTCCCCAGGCCAGCTTCTAACTAGTCTGTTTTGGTTGTGTCTATGCCACATCTTGATTTTCCTCCCCCGGGGCCACGCTACCCGTGGTGCCAGAAACCACGGGACACATAACTTGTGATGTGACCTCTGGATCTGAGCCTTCATATCTCCATGCCGGGTGGGTCAACCCAGTGGGCCGTAGGAATGGTGCTGGCAACCTTCCCTGCTCCAGAACAGTTAGCAGTAACTGAACTGTAAATATATAAAATTTAAAACATAACCTGAGCCCAAAGTAACGGTATCTCTAACTCCTAATTCCTCTTAGCCAGATCCCCCAAAATACCCATGGCCACTCCAAAGTCACCCAGGGGCACCTGGGTGGCTCAGTCGGTTGAGCATCTGACTTCAGCTCAGGTCGTGATCTCGTGGTTCATGGGTTCGAGCCCCTCATCCATCAGGCTCTGCGCTGACAGCTCAGAGCCTGGAGCCTGCTTCGGATTCTGTGTCTCCCTCTCCCTCTGCCCCTCCCCCACTAGTGCTCTGTCAAAAATAAACATTATTTGTTTGTTTCAAACAAAATAAACATTAAAATAAATAAACATCAAAAACAAATAAACATTAAAAAAAAATTTTTTTTCAGAGTCACCCAAAAGGAGGGGAAATGTGGCCCAAGGGAATTCAGAGTAGAAAGAGGCAGCGATCTTAAGCAGTCAAGGTCAGAGTATCTTACCACCGCCAAATTTACAAAAGCCAATGGCCGTGAATGCTGAATGCGTTGCTGGGGCTCCTGCCTGGGTGAAAGGCCTGGAGCTTCCTTTTCATCAGCTTCAAGGTAAACCTGTTTCTAGTGACCCTGGGGGCATACTAAGTGTATCTCAGGGAGTCGTTTTCTGGGTCCTAGAGTCAAAGATCCTTGTTTCGGGCAAGCTTGCTTATCTGGACATCTCGCGGGAATGATTTGTAAAAGTAAATTCCATTAATACAAAGCCTCTGTTGGGCTCTGACTCCGCCCCTTGCACCTCGACTTCACCCAACCAGGCTTTTGGGGGAAAACCAACCTCCCTCTCTACACGTGCAAGGGAAGGGAGGAGGGGAGAGGCTGGGTCAGGGCATTTATTCCGTGTATACTTTACCCTGCGGGTTTTCTGTGCCCAGCACCACCAAGTGCCCGTGTCACACACACATCACACCCTGTACTTCCCAGAACGACCCCGAGTGGCTCTTGCGAGTAGTTCCGCTCTGCAGATGAGGCACAAGGTGCAGAGAGATTGTTTTCTGCCGGGAGTTGCGTGGCGAGGACATTTCAAAGCGGGGACTCGGAACCAGGTCTGTCTGACTCCCCAGGCGGGTGCTTTCGTGACAGAACTCCGACCTTAAACTTCTCACGAAGCGAATGCCGCACGCGTCTTGTTTTAGGTTCTGGAGTGAAGCCAACTTTATTTGCAGCGGTATCTGGTTATAGCTCCCCTTTCTTTGCGTCCGCTCTCGTGGAGGATGATCTCATCGCGTGCTAAAATAATTAGGGAGTGGGGCCAACAGGATTCCCTGACCAGCTTTAAAGTTCCTCTCTTCCCCTCTGCTGGTAGTGCTCTTTCCTTGCTTTACCTGTCAAAGCCCCCTTTAACCTTGTCAATGTCACACTTCTCTCCCCCCTGCCCCCCCCACGATTGCCCCTAGAACATGCCACCCGCCTTTATTCCGCGCAGCAACAAGAGTCACCTTGTTGAATCGCTTGCTTAGCTTGTCAGGGCAGTGTTCTGAGCGTGGACTGGCTTGCCAGCGTGCTGTTTATGGGGGAAAGGAGGCTGTCCGTTCAGACAATCCGCAAATGCACTAATTAGCCCGGTGGAGAAAGCCCCACATGCAGGCGGTAGCATCTCCCCGGCAGGTGAGATGACCCGTCTGATACAGCTTCCTGCCTGCAGTAGCAGTGATTTTTCATCATCCCAGGCCAGGCCGGGGACAAGGGTTGAAGAGCAGGACTGACTCCTTTCGCTCAGGGTCTCCCACCGGGGTCGGACCGGAGGTGCTGCTGGCTCGTGCCATGGTTAGTAGCGTCCCCGGCTGCCGTTTAATACTCCTCCTCCTCCCCACCCCCAGTTGTGGTGATCGAACATACCTTCACATGTTGCCGAATGTCCCCGGGAAGCGACGTTGCCCCTGGTTGAGAGCCGCTTCCCGAGCCCTGTCTACAGATGGCCACCCGTAGCTTCCTGTTGCGTTGGTTCTTAAGGGGTCGGGTCGGGAGACAGAGTGGCTTTTGGCTGTCATAGGGAGGTGACTCCCAGTGGGAATGTTCTAAGGTAGACACGGGGCTCACGGTGCCAGCCCTGCTCAATGAGGATATTGTGAGGAAGAAGGCATGCTTGGGTATGGAAGCATATTCATTGCTCCGGTCAGTTAACCTGAGACGGAGGTGGTCACCTGAACGGTTCAGCTTGGTGGCTAAGATGTCTGTGGTCAGAGACCCCGGTTTGAATCCCAGCTTTGCTCTTAATTAGCTGTGTGACTCTGGATAAGTTACTTTACTGGGGCGCCCGGGTGGCTCAGTCGATTAAGCGTCCGACTTTGGCTCAGGTCATGATCTCGCGGTCAGTGAGTTTGAGTCCTGCTTTGGGCTCTGTGCTGACACAGCTCAGAGCCTGGAGCCTGCCTCAGATTCCGTGTCTCCCTCTCTCTCTGCTCCTCCCCCACCTATGCTCTGTCTCTGTCATCTCAAAGATGAATAAATGTTAAAAAAAAAAAAAAGTTAAAATGAAAGTTACTTTACCTATCTGTGTTTTGGTTTCTGTATTTGCAATATGGGAATGAGTGTTTGAGAGAGAGAGAGAGAGAGCGAGCAGGGGAAAGGCAGAGAGAGAGGGAGACACAGGACCTGAACCAGTCTCTAGGCTCTAAGCTGTCAGCACATATGGGGCCTCGAACCCACGAACCGTGAGATCATGACCTGAGCCGAAGTCGGACGTTCAACCTACTGAACCACCCAGGCGCCCCTGATGATGATGGTTTTTAATGTAGATAAGTAGATCTCTGCTCAGATTGTCTGGATAATTGTGTCAACCTCCTGCTTGGCTGATTCCGGAAACAGGGTATCAGGCAGCAATTTAGAGCCTCCTTCTTGCTCTTTTTTTAATTTTATTTTTTATGTTAAGTAGGCTCCACGCACAATGTGGGCTCAAACTCACAACCCCAGGATCATCCTTCTTGAGGTCTTGCACGGTTATCAACGAAGTTCGGCCGTCCTGAAAAAGCTCTGCTCGCTGCCAATGCCCCATCAGGGTTCTTGGCCACGAGCCCGTCGGTCTACAGTGTGCTTGGTCTGCTCAGGCTCAGCCCGAGGTGTTTTGCAAACATTTTTAACCCCATCATGTAGGGGCACATAAGGGCTTACTAATATATTCAATCCTAAACAAGAGATCATTTTAAAAAAAATGGAAATCAGTGAAAAAAATAGTGAATGTTGCCCTTGTGTGTGGACTGAGTCCTTCAACATTAGAGGAGGTTCTAAGGGACAAAGGGTAACTGTGTAATATATAGAAGCCGCCTTGCTTCTATAGTCGGTAATCAGCAAGAAATAGGACAGGCAATAAACAAAAACGAAAGGGTTCGAAGTGCCATGGCTTGCAGGCTCCCGTCCACAAAGAGCCTACCAGCCTCCTTCAGGAGCAGACCAGGATTTTGCAGAAACAGAGGCCGGAGTGATGATTTGCTTGCCCCAGGCCACGGATATTTCCTCCTTACAAGGCCCCTTTGAAGTGCCTGACTTCAGAGTCTAGGGGGGTGGTGGATACAAGTTAAGGAGATTCCCACAATATTTGCAGATCTTCTCTCCCTTAATGTGTTTTCGATGCAGTGAAGAACAGCTTTGTTGGGGAAAATATGCCAGAGGGAACATCTATCGGCCAAGAGGGGGGAACATGTGCTTGATTTTATTTATTAACACAATTTTTTTAAATAGATACTTAAAAATTTTTATTTTAGAGAGACAGAACGTGAGCAGGGGAGAGGGGCAGAGGGAGAGAGAGGGTCCCAAGCGGGCTCTTCACTCAGTGCCGAGCCCAATGCGGGGCTCCATCCCACCACCCTGGGATTGTGACCTGAGCGGAGATCGAGAGTCAGGGGCTCAACCAGCTGAGCCACCCAGGCCTCCCGTGCATGTGCTTGATCTTGAAACACTCCTGTCTGATGGCCCCCAGTCTGAGGGCTGCAAGTGGAAACTCCTTGTCAGCAACCGGGGTGATAAACAGTGCAATTGAGAACCACCTTTCAGGACCTGACCTGCTTCCTCGGGGAGGAGCTTCCGAAGGGGAGAAACCCTGCCACTGCCTGGCAGCTACTTAGTTATTGCCCAACAAACGTGACATGTAAGCTCGGGTTTGTAAACACGGGGATCGGTTTTAAAATTCCGAGGACATAAACAGATGGTCTAGTTCCCACCTAGACTATGCCTTCTGTGATCTTTCAGACCCAAGAGGAGCGGCTTCCAGAGAGGTCGAGGTCGGAGCTCTGCAGAGTGGGAGCTGAAAGTCGCTTAGAAGCACACGGGAAAGCAGGCTCTACCCCCCTGGCCGTTTGCTCCCTTTCCCCTTTTTCTCATCCAGCAAAGTCCAAGGCCTCGGAATTCTGGCCAAACCTGTTGGCCGATGTAGCAAAACGAGCGGGGAGAATCAGCCAGCCAGCTGGTCCAGGCACCAGAATTCACCATTAGGTTTAAGCACTGGTGCCACGAGCATCTGTGAGACCACATCAGAGGTACCTCGCTGTGACAGGTCAGCTAAGGATGTAAAATGACATTTTACCACAGTAGGTACTTTTTCAAAAGTTATTTATTTAAGTAATCTCTGCACCCTATGTGGGGCTCGAACTCACGATCCCGAGATCAAGAGTCGCATGCTCTTTCGAGTGAGCCAGTCAGGCGCCCCATAGTATGTACTTAAAAAAAAACACACAACTTTTATTTTGCAATAATTTCAGGCTTACAGAAGAGTGAAAATAGCACAGAGGGTTTTCGTATATCCCTCACCGAGCTTCCCCTAATGTTTACATCTTCTAGAATCTTGGTACGATGATAAAAACTAAGAAATTAACTTTGGTACAAATACTATTAACTAAACCATAGGTTTAGAGGGAGTTTGCCAGTTTTTTCCACTGACGGCCCCTCCCCAGGATCCCACACTGCATTTAATTGCCATTTCTCTTCAATCTCCTCCAGTCTGTCACAGTTCCTCAGTCTTTCCTTGTTGTTCACGATTTTGTCACTATTGAAACAACAACAACAACAACAAAACTACCAGTCAGTTATTTTGTAGCGTGTCCCTGGATTTGGGTTTGCCTGTTGATTTTTCATGAATTTTTAGCAAGAACACCATAGAAGTGATGTGCACTTCTCAGGGCATCAGACCAAGGGGTTCATGATGTCAATAATTCTTATGTTTTTATGCTGATTTATTTTGAGACAGAGAGCAGGGGAGGGACAGAGAGAGAGGGAGGGAGAGGATCCCAATCAGGCTCCCTGCTCATTGTGAAACCCAGCTCGGGGCTTGATCTCAAGAACTGTAAAAATCGTGACCCCAGCTGAAATCAAAAGTTGGATGGTTAACCGACTGGGCCATCCAGGCGCCCCCGCCCTCCACCACCCTGCGATAATTCTTATAGCTAGTGATGTTTACCTTTTTTTTTTTTTTTTAAACTTTATTTATTTATTTCTTGAGAGAGAGAAAGAGAGAGAGCATGAGCCGGGGAGGGGGAGAGAGAATCCCAAGCAGGCTCTGCGCTGTCAGCACAGAGCCCGGCGCGAGGCTCGAACTCGTGAACGGCGAGATCATGACCTGAGCCAAAGTCGGAGGCTTAACTGAATGAGCCACCCAGGCGCCCCATCTTCTACATTTGTTAATTGGAATTCTTCTATAAGGAAGAGCTACCCCTTTCTCCATCCATCTATCCATCCATCCATCCATCCATCCATCCGTTCACTCATGTATTTATATTAGTGTGGACCCATGGGTATTTGTTTTACTCTATGGGCTGTAATCTAATTATATTACCATTTATATTGTACTTCAGATTGTGCCAACTCTGGCCATTGGAAGTGCTTTCAGGTTGGTCCCTGTGTTCTTTGCATCCTGGGCCTTCATCCTTGGGGGTAACTTCTTACCTTCTGGCTTCACAAGATACTCCCGGGTCATCTCCTATTTCCACTCTCTGAGCTCGATCAGCACTTCTGAAAGAGCCCTGGTTCCCTTTAATAGCTCACAGCATTTATCGGGGCGCCTGGGTGGCGCAGTCGGTTAAGCGTCCGACTTCAGCCAGGTCACGATCTCGCGGTCCGTGAGTTCGAGCCCCGCGTCAGGCTCTGGGCTGATGGCTCGGAGCCTGGAGCCTGTTTCCGATTCTGTGTCTCCCTCTCTCTCTGCCCCTCCCCCGTTCATGCTCTGTCTCTCTCTGTCCCAAAAATAAAAAAAAAAAAATAAATAAATTAAAAAAAAAAAAATAGCTCACAGCATTTAGAGACCAACATCGAGGCACTAGGTGGGCTCACTCTTACTGGGGTGTCATTGCTTCGAGGCCTGCTCAGCAGGCAGAGCTAGGAAATATATGCATGTATAATAAGCCAAGTCTATACACATATTTATGTTCATTTCTTTGTCTATTGAACTGTGTACATATTTAAAAAAAACATGAGAGTTCATGTCGATACCCTTGACTCCAGTCACACACCACAGGGATTATTCTAGCCTTTCTCCGTTTCTTATGTGTAACTTCTTTCTCTGACCGTGAGAGGCCTGGTTCTCGTGCTCAATACCGTATTTACTATTCCGTTCGACCCTAGCATCCACATAAGTAATTTGAGAATTGCTAACCCACAGCCCTCTGAGAAACAAATGTACTGACTAGAATGCATATTTGCATCGAGTTCTTTCTGTCTGAAGCCTTACGGTATCCTATTAAAACACCGTTGTCGGCGGGGGGGGGGGGGGGGTTGCTCGATTAAGCCTCCGACTCTTGGTTTCGGCTCAGGTCATGATCTTGCTGTTTGTGAATTTGAGCCTGAGTTGGGCTCTGTGCTGACAGTGCGGAGCCTGCTTGGGATTCTCTCTTTCTCCCTTTCTCTCTGCCCCTCCCCTGCTTGAGCTCTCTCTCTCTCTCTCTCAAAATAAATAGATAAACTTAAAAAAAAAAAAAAAACACCACTGTTTTCAAAATTCTTTCTACCCCTTTCATGTGGTTATGTTATTCGTTTATAATACACTTAGGTGAATTTGTTATGGTTTAGATCCCTCTGGGGTTCCCTCCCATACCCTGATTCATTTGGTTTTTTAAATTTACGTACAGCAAACTTCACACTTGCTGGTGTACGGGTCTGTGGGTTTTGACAAACGCATAGAGTCGTGTGTCCACCACCGCAGTCATGATATAGAATAATTCGATCACAAAATTTCCCTCACGCTGCCCCTTTGCAGTCAACCCCTCCCTGCACCTCATTCCCTCGCAATCACTGATCTGTTTCCTGTTCCTGTAGTGTGGCCTTTTCCAGGAAGTTAGACGAACGGAATTCTATAATAGCCTTTTGATCTGGCTTATTTCACTTAGCAAAATGTGTCTGAGAGTCAGTCATTCCATTACATGAATCGATAATTTGCTCCTTTTATTGCTGAATAATATTCCACTTTTTAGGCACCTCAGGCTGCCGTTGCCATTGCCGTCACACTGCCTTGAGGCACGGCGGGATATTCTAGGAGAAAAAAATGTTACAATTACTGCTGGTTTGGGCGTACTCTGGATTCTGGTCTCCTATCTCAGTCTGCCTGTTCCCGTTGACTTTTTTGATTCCCCAAACAAATGCTGCATCGTTCTGTCCGGGTTTTAGAATGGCAATCCATGGGAGAGTCCGGGCGGAGGGTACGTTCACCGTCGTACCCAGAACCGGACCCTCTGTCCTTTGTCTCTTGGCTTTGAAAAGTTGGAAGTCGATGTGTTTCCTGATCCTTGTAATTGACCTATTTTATCTTCATGGAAGCCCGTAGGATCGTGTTTTGTTC
Organism: Panthera uncia; assembly: GCF_023721935.1. Lineage (NCBI taxonomy): Eukaryota > Metazoa > Chordata > Mammalia > Carnivora > Felidae > Panthera > Panthera uncia. Next base: position 9,209,175 of record NW_026057576.1, on the reverse strand, counting down.
CCAGTGGGTCCCCAGGGGTTAGAAGTTGCCCAGTGATGTTCCTTGGGCCATTTTCGTCCGTTGTGTTGGGTCCGTCGCGCTAGACCCTTCCATTCTAGAATAGCGTGTCCTGTCCTTGGAGAACAGCTCAAATGATTTTGTCGATGATCAACCCTCTATTTCTCTTTTCTCTCTTGCTGAGATCTCTTCCATTCTTTAAATGTCAGACTTCTTGGACCCATCCTCTACTTTCTTTTCTCCTTCATTTTCCATCTCTTTGTCTTTTTTGCTGTCGTTTCTGGGATACTTACCATCAACTTCATTTTCCAGTCTCTCTATATTTAATTTGTCATCTGTGCAGTTTTGTTTTTAGTTCCCGAGAGCTCTTTGGCTGTTGTTCTCTATGTTTCTTCTTCTTCTTCCTCTCCTCCTTCCTCCTCCTCCTCTTCTTTTATAGCATTCTTTGCTTATGTTTTCTTTTGCTTGGATCGTCTGTCGTTGCTCTGAGGATATTATTTATTGTGGGGAAAGTTTTCGTCTCCCTGCATAGACTCCAGGTGGCCTTTTTCTTTGGTTTGTGGTGTATCTATCTCCACGGTAGCGTTGGGAACCAACAAGCCAGAATTGGAAGCTCTGAGCTCAAGGTGGGGGTTTGCTGACTGTAAGCTTCCCTGCAGGGTGAGCTCACTGTGTGGGCTATTTGTTGAGCACTCCCTAACTTCAGTATCTTTGGGAGGTTTCTCTGGGGCTGGTCAGATTCTCCAGAGGAGAATTTTAGTCTCCTGCCTGGAAGCTTAACATCTGGCTGCCAAAGTCCTGGGAGCTGAGCTGGGGGGATGGAGGTCTCTCTCGGCACTTGGCACTCATTGTGTATACACTCGTTTAATCTTCTTTGCCTGGACATGGTGCTTCCAAGTTCCCAGTCCACAGACTTCTATTTTCCACTCTTAGGAGGATGAAATCCCTAGACTCTGGTTAGATGGGGTAAAAGCAGTCTCCCGGGATACGGCGGGGGGGTGGGGGTGGGGTGGGGGTGGGGGGGCAGGAATCTAGAGATCTGTCTTTGGGGGTTTTCACCCAGTCCTTCCCGTAGCCACCCCGTATATATCCACCACTGCCTGGAGCTGTTGGTTCCTGACTTTTTTGGAAGATTCTATAGTGCCAAACGGGTTGATCCTCAGCTTTATGTACTGTCAGCTCAAGGCCTGGTAAGTCCTTTTATCACTCACTCACCTGCTTCCTGCCTTCTATCATCTTGTTGCTGTTTTCTCCTCTCTTGTCCTGCCTGTCTTTGTGGGGTGTGTCTTTAAAGAGTCTCTTTTTACCGTAGCGTTAGTGCGTTTGGGGAGGAAGCAAGTTAGATGTATATATTCACTCTTGCATCCTAAAAAAAGAAGTTGAGAATGGTTTTTGTTTTTGTTTTTGTTTTTTTTTAATATCAGAAATCATGACTCTTAACGCCAAAATGGTGGTTGGATACCACTTTTGTTGGGCCTTAGTTGGACAGGACTCGTACAAAGTCACGTAGCTAGTTAGAGGAAGAACAGTTTTAGAACCTGGGACCTGACTTCCTAATTTTGTTTCTACTGTACCAGCACAGTGCCCCTTATCGTTATCAAATGACATTTAACGAATCCTTTATTTTGAACTAGTTCCAAAAAATAGAAGAGAGGGTTCCCGTGTGTCCTTCACTTAGTTTCCCCCGACAGTAAAGTCTTAGATGACAACAGCACATTGTCAAAAACCAGGAGCTTGACGTTGGTATAATACTGTGACGAAGGTCAGGTACAGACCTTCAGGCAACGTTTTTTGAGTGTCTTAAACTTGCGTATTCTGCTCAGCAAAAGCCAGAAAAAGACTCAATCTTTTCATACGAAGGAGCCTCTGATCTAAATAGACATACAAAGATAACTCACCAAATAACGACACTCAAGTACAGTCCAAAATATATTTTGGGGCCATCCTCCAGAAAAGCAAGAGGTGGTAAAAAAGAGTGCAGGCTTTGAAATCAGACAAACGTAGGTCTGAATTCAGCTTTGCTGCTTAAGATTTGCGTGTCCCTGGCCGAGGAATTTCCCTGAGCCTCATTTTCTGGGTGTAAAATGGTGAAGATTATTATCTACTTCTTAATATGGTGGGAATTAAGTCACGTATACTATAGTCTGGAACAGTGCTTGGTACATAGTAGATATTCAAAAAACGGTCACCATCATTGTTATTTAATAAGGTCATAATCCTCAAGGGTCATAATCCTCTAGCTGTCCACTTGATCTTGAGTCCAGCTCAAACACCAGGTAGGATTCTACCTCTTAATTCACTCTGTTGGGTTTAGATAGAAATCAGAGAACAATTCCTCCCGAAGAGAGGCCTCACGGGGCCACATGACTTTCCCAAAGAGGTGGCATAGGTACGTCCTCTGGGCCTCTTGCTTTTACACCAGTGTTTCAGTGAAGTATGGGAAGATGGTCAAACATTTAACTAAATGCAAGTAATTTATGAAAACTTTGGAAAAGGACTATGATTCTTTTGGGTGGAGTGCAGAGTAGGGGCCCGTATCTGATGGCTGAAAGGATGATGCTTAGCTCTTGCCTACATTATGTTGACAAGCAGTTCATCTTAAGCCCAGGTTAAGACACTTGCTCCTCCCCACCCCCCAACCCCCTACCACTCCATTTGCAAGGCCAAGAGTCTCAGGCCCAGAGAGGAAGTTGCCGTCACAGGCACAGCAAGAACGCTTTGGAACTAGAAACCCATGCAAATTCGAAATCGAGCTTTGTTTGATTATCTAAACAAAAGTACTTACAGGTCAGTGTGCGAACTAGCGACCTGGGGCTTTTCAAAGGCCCACACTTGGGCCCCTCTCAGCAGGGGGTTGTCCCATGAGCATCCTGCTTTGTATCACACCTGATCTCCCCGCTTGCCCACCTCCGGCTTGGATTTCCTGCCCTTGGCATCCATGGAGAGGGGGGCTCAGAAAGGCCTGGGCCCACAGCAAGGGAGGAGCTCTGCGTGCAAACCTGGCCGTTTGTTTAGGTGGTAAAGTCATGACTTTCCTTTGGGGGGGCGGGGTGACCCTGCAGTCCATCAGACTACTTGGTAGTCTGATGGTAAGACAGGATCTGAGGATAAAGAAAAAGCTACTTCACGGTCCTGTCTCTCTTCCTGTTCTGTTGCCTGCCAGGCTTTCCTCTGTGTCTCCAACGGGGGTTGGAGACCCCCAAAGATCTCACCAAAGATCACATTTCCTTCTGCCGGTTTCTCTCTTGCCTGTCTGCGGGGTGTTTTTTTTTTTTTTTAGGGACTCAGGTACAGCTTTTGGTAGTTTAGTCGAGGGGCTAATTCACGAGATTCTCTCTTCTATTAATCATCTCGCTACTCCCACAACCAGAACATCCTAAAGGAAATTAGGCTACATCTAAATGAACTGTGTGGTAAGTGCTGTCATATAAATGGAAAACCATGTTAGTCACAGGCTGAATTGTGTCACTTCCCCCACCCCCTGTTGAAGTCCCAACCCCCAATACCTCTGACCGTGACGGTATTTGGAGACAGGGACTTCAAAGAGGTAATTACGTAAAAGTGAAGCATTTAGGGTGGGACCTAATCCCACAGGAACACGTGTCCTCTCAAGGATATTAAGACACAGACAGGCGCAGGTGTAGAGGGAAGACCATGCGAGGACACAGGGAGAAGGTGGCCATCGACAAGTCAAGGGGAGGGGTCTCAGAAGAGACCAACGCCGTTGACACTTGATCTTGGGCCTCTAGACTCCGGAGCCATAAGGCAGTAAATCTCTGTTGCGTAAGCCATCCAGTGTGGTACTTTCTATGGCAGCCGGGGCCGACCAGTACATGGTTTAATCATAACTGCGCTGTGGTTCTAATCAATCAATTCACAAAAGTTAACGGGCACCTATTTTTTGCGATCACCATGTAAACGGGGTGTACTTGCTGTCTTCTTTTCTTTTTAGCAGCTTAACTGAGGGATAATCAACGTCCGATAAACTGGACAGACTTTAAGCGTACAACCTGATAAATTTTGACACCTCTCTACACTCAGAACACCATCACCACAATCAAGATACTGAACATATCTGTCATCTTCAGAAGTTTCCCTGAACTCCTTCGTGCTCTCTCTGGCCCCCTGCTTCCCCATTTTCCAGGCCACCACTGAATCCGCGTTCTGTCACTAGAGGTGAATTTGTCACGTCTAGAGTTTTACATACATGGAATCGATCACACAGTGTGCATTCTCGTTTGTCTAATTGCTCTCACTTTGTTTAATTATTTGGAGATTCATCCAAATGAATTTGGATTGTTTGTGTTGAGCAGTGGTGGTATTCCACGGTACGTATTCGCCAAGGTCCATCTACTTACGTGTGAAAGGACTCTTCCTGGCTTTAATTTTCTTTCCAACAAAAAATAAGTTTTCATTGATTAATAATATAAGGTGATTAAGTACCACAATGTCTTTATTTACTGTCTTACCCATGTTATTTTATTTTAAGGATATGAAAATAATTGTAATAGCTTTTCTGATGGTACCAAGGGTCTCTATTGTTTTCCAAAAAGGGTTTAATGTCTTAATTATTGGGGTGCCCTGGAATAGGAGTTTCAAGACCGTGATCTGGATTTTAGTTGATTCTTAGTTATTATCTTTGATCATAATGGATTTTTTTCCTCCTTTTTTACCCAATTTAATCAGGTGTTTGTTTATAATCGTTTGAGATTCTGAGTAGAGTTGCCATAAACATGTGCAAGTCTTTCCGTGGACATATGCTTTCTTTTCTTTTGGGAAAATACATAGAAGTGAGATGGTTGGATCATATGGAAGGTGTGTTTAACGTGTTTTTTTTTTTTTTTTAAATTTTTTTTTTTTTCAACGTTTTTTATTTATTTTTGGGACAGAGAGAGACAGAGCATGAACGGGGGAGGGGCAGAGAGAGAGGGAGACACAGAATCGGAAACAGGCTCCAGGCTCCGAGCCATCAGCCCAGAGCCTGACGCGGGGCTCGAACTCACGGACCGCGAGATCGTGACCTGGCTGAAGTCGGACGCCTAACCGACCGCGCCACCCAGGCGCCCCTTAACGTGTTTTTTTAAAAATTTTTTAATGTTTATTTATTGTTGAGAGAGACAGACAGCATGTGAGCGGGGGTGGGGGGGACAGGGGCAGAGAGAGAGGGAGACACAGAATCCGAAGCAGGCTCCAGGCTGTCAGCAAAGAGCCCGACGCGGGGCTCAAACCCATGAGCAGTGAGATTGTGACCTGAGCCGAAGTCGGACACTCAACCGACTGAGCCACCCAGGTGCCCCAGTGTGTTTGATGTTTTAAAAATTGCCAAGCTTTTCCCAAAATGGCCGTACCATTTTGTCCCATCCCCAGCAGTAAATGAGAGTTCTGGTTCCTCTGCATCTTTGCCAATATTTGGAATAGTTGATCTTTTTGACTCTAGCCATTCTAAAAGGAATGTAATGGCATATCATTGTGAGGTTAATTTGCATCTACCCAAAGATGTTGAGTATCACTGCCGTCCATGTATCTTTTTTTGGATGACATGTCTGCTCAGATCTTTTGCCTATTTTTTAATTGGGTTGTTTGTTTTCTTATTATTGAATTTTGAGAGTTCATTATATGTTCCAGATACAGGTCTCTTATCAGATATATGCCTTGCAAATATTTTTTTCTAGTCTGTGATTTGTGTTTTCATTCTCTTTTAGTAGCATCTTTCAAAGAAGAGAATTTTTAAATCTGACGAAATCCAATTTATCGGCTTTTTAAAAAATTTTTATTTTTCATTTTACTTTTTTATAGATTGTGCTTTTGGCATCACATGTAAGAAATCTTTGCCTACTCTTGTCACCAAGATTTTCTCCCACGTTTTCTTCAAAAAGTGTCTCGGTTTTAGGTTTTACATTTGCGTTTAGAGCCCTGCTTGAGTTAATATGTGTATATGGTGTGAGGTAGGGGTCAAGATCCTTTTACTTATTTATTTTTTCATGTGGGTGTTGAATTGTTTCAGTACCATTTGTTCTTTCTCTAGTGAGTTGCCTTTGCATTGTTGTCATAGATCAGTTAGTTGTCTTTATATGTATGGGTTTATCTTTGGACTTTTTATTCTAGTCTAGTGATAGGTTTATCTGTCTTTATGTCGGTAGCCATGTTGATTGCTATAACTTTGTAGTAAGTCTTGAAATTAGGAAGCGTTAGCTTCTCAACTTTGTTCTTTTGAATGTCTTTTGTAAACAGCGTGATCTTTAATGCCTTCATTGCCACACAGAGATCCTTTTGGGTGGGCTTAATTAATTTCCTCTCTGAATCTCCACAGTGGCTCTTACAGATGTGCGCACTTCTTTTTTTTCTCTTTTATTTATTTTGAGAGAGAGAGAGAGAGAGCACGTGCATGGGGAAGCGGCAGAGAGAGAGAGAGGGAGACACAGAATCCGAAGCAGGCTCTAGGCTCCAGCTGGCAGCCCAGAGCCCAACACGGGGCTCGAACCCATGAGCCTTTGAGTGGTGAGATCATGACCTGAGGGGAAGTCGGCCGAGCCAGCTTCTTAAACTTTAGCATGCATCAGATCTCCAGGAAAGTTTGTGTGTGTGTTTTGTTTTTTATTTTGGAGAGAGAGAGAGAGAGAGAGCACATGTGCATGGGAGAGAGGAGGAAGGGCAGAGAGAGAGAGAGGGGGGAGACAGAGAATCCCAAGCAGGCTCCTCACTGCCAGTGTGGAGCCCAAGGCAGGGTTCGAACCCACAAACCATGAGATCATGACCTGAGCCGAAATAAAGGGTTGGACGCCTAACCGAATGAGCCACCCAGGTGTCCCTATCTGGGATGGTTTGTTAAAGCCCAGTTTCCTGGGCCCCACCCTGGAGTTTCTGACTCAGTGGGCCTGGCATGGGGTCCAAGAATTTCCATTTCTAGCAAGGTCCCAGGTGCTGCTGACACTGCCAGTCTAGGGACCACCATCTGGGAACCAGTGGGTTACAGAATGGTCACAAGGGCTGGAGACAGAGGCTCCAGACTGGGCCTCCAGACACAGCCCCCAGAGTCTCGCTGCAGAACTGGCTTGGCCAGATAGTTGGTGCACCTGCTGCTTGCACCACTGACCCCAGAGTCACACTGCCTCTGCTGCAGGCAGAGACAGCTGCAGAACTGGGAGGCTGTGCTCCGTCCCTGGGGGGTTAGAGACTGACCCACGTTAGCGCCTTTGTCACCCTCGCTGGGGACGGCCCAGAGCATCTCCACCTCCGTGTGAGACAAGGGAGCCTGGGAAAAAACTGCCTGTTTTGCCCCTTTTCCCGTTTCTCTTCCAGCTAGGACCTATACCCTCGCCTTGTAGAACAGATCGCGTGTGTCCCCCTTGTAAAGGTCAAGGAGTTCGCGCTTTCTTTGCAGTCTTCCAGCACAAGAGGTCAGATCAGAGGAGCGACCAGAAGAGGAACGTCTTCCTTCCCTCCTGGTCCGTATGAAGGTGTTCCAAGACCCACTGACTTACCAAGACCCCTGGTGCTCTCTCCAGCTCCTTCCCTCCCAGCGCTCAGAGACTGGAACCCCGGTGTGGTACCTCAAACCGGTTTGAGACCGACTCCATTCCTGGAAGGAAGATCTGATATCCTTCTCCTAATGAGTTGCAAAGTGTTTTGGAGCCAATCCTCTCTCCCCGGAGCTTGCAGACCTTCCGGTGGTTTCCAGTGGACCCTGTGGGCCATAGATGCAAATAGCCAAGGTGCCTGTTCCCTGCCATTAGCTCAGGTCAAGGTGTCACTTAGATGGCTTCTCAGGCTTGCTCGGTTCTCCCGCCTCTGAGCCCAGAGGTGCGGGTTGGGGACACAGGACGGGTGTGATCAGAGTTCAGGCGATACTTTCTCCCATCTTAAGGTACAGCCTCTTCCTTTAAAGCCATGCTTCAGTGCCACCCACAGCCTTTGCCGACCATGACATAAGCCAACTGTTTTAAAATTTTGGCAATGCTCATGGCGTCGGAAGCCAAGCCTTAAACAGAGAGGCATCATGACACAGCGGAAGGAGCATGGGATTTGGAGACAGAAGGTCTCCAAAAATTGACTCTTTTCTCCCTATTGACTCCTTGTGTGACCCTGGACACATTTCTTAACCTTTTCTTGCCTCAGCGCCTTCACCTGTGAAAAGAGAAAACTCTGCACCGGAGGCTTGTGAGGATTTAGTATTAAGTGCTTGGTACATATTGTCGAACGGCAGCCGTTAGTAACATTTATAGTGGGGAGCACGGAGGAGGGTGACAGGCCCATGGCTCATTTGCCTGTACTTCTAAACACGTGTACCGTCTCCGTAAATGTATGGTCTTAGTGGGACAGAGACCGTATTTAGAAATTCTATTCATTTGCCCTTTCACATCCTGTCTAGAATAAGGCAAGGTATAAACATTATTTTTTATGTTGCACACTCACTTAGTAAAGCGAGCTCTTCCCCTGTTCGGTGCTGGAGAGAGATCTGAGCAGATCTGAGAGAGACAGCGGCTGACCTCACGGACCTCACGGTCAAGGCGGCGAGGCCATCGCGCACCTCTGATCACAGGCAGTGAGATGGGTTCAGTCTCAGGGATGCGCCCGAGGTGCTAAGGGCCCGGGGGGAGGGGCAGCAAGCGCCATCTGCAGGCACCTGCACGCCGGACCAAGGAGGTGGGACTCTTTTGTAGGCGGTGGCACCGAGCTAGGAGAGAGAGAGAGCTGGCTGGGTGTGCATTTGGAGCCCTCACTGCTGCAGCTGGGGCTGGAGGGCCAGGGGCACAAATGCCACCGTCCAGGCGAGCAGTGGCAAGGGACTGGAGCCCACGGGCCGCTCCCAGGGCTGGCGAGAGGGCCACTCAACAAGATGAGGGGGCTGACTGGATGCAAGGATAAAGCCAAGAGGCAAGGACACGATGACTTCAGGGTTCCTGGCTTCTGCAACCGGGTGGATGGTCGTGCTTTGGGCCACATTTTCTCTTCTTTTTTTTTCTTTTTTTTTCTTTTCTTCTCTTTCTCTTCAAATTTATTTATTTATTTTGAGAGAGAGGGGAGCGTGGGAGGGGCAGTGAGAGAGGGAGAGAGAGAATCCCCAGCAGGCTTTGCACTCACAAACTCAGATCACGACCCAAGCCGAAGTCAGATGCTTAATCGCTTAACTGGCTGAGCCACCCTGGGCGCCCTGGGCCACATTTTCTTTGAACGCAACGGCAAAAATCATGGCATGTTCTTAGTATTTCTGATTTCCTATGGGTGACTTTTGTGACCAGAGTTTATTTACTTGTCCCATTTTCTCTAATACAATTCTATCTGGTAACTAGTAGGGACTAGAACAGATAAGAACAGAATAAGGGCATGAGTCTTTGCCTTCTGCTCCGCCCCCCCCCCCCCCCCCCCCCCCCCCCGCCCCCAAATAGGAAGCAATTCAGGGTAATTTATGGGCTGTTAACTTACACAGCTAGGACAGAGAGCGGAGTAGGAGTGGCAGTCTGGGCACGGATGGGGAGGTTGCCCAGTTGCTGGGCAAGTGCTCAAAACAGCTTCTGGCTTAGCCGCTTTGCCAGGCACCACCCCCCCCCCCCCCGCCCCCGCCAGGTTATGAAATATTTAATACTGTATTTTTATGGGAGAAATGCAACCAGGAGAAAGAAATGTGCCATAAAGGTGGCCTGACCAGATTTTGCCCAACTGACTGGCTTCAAGAACAGGAATGTTTCTGGCCAGTGCATTCAAGGAAGAGAAATGAGAACAAAAACAATCAAATTATATTTTTCTGAGAGTTGGGTGAACCTGAAAGGAAGGTGTTTTCTCAGTTTGAGAGAAAAAAATTTTTTTTTCCCTAATGAAGATGAATGTAAAGTTTAGTTACAAAGACCCCAGGTAAACTAAAAATCTACTTTGGTGAATTTTATTTTATTATTATTTTCTAAAGTTTTCTTTATTTTTGGGAGGGAGACAGGGAGAGTGAGTGGGGGAGGGGCAGAGAGCGAGAGGGAGAGAGAGACTCTCAAGCAGGCTCTGTGCTGTCAGCATGGAGCCCGATGCGGGGCTCGAACTCACACACGGTGAGATCGTGACCTGAGCCGAAACTAAGAGTCGGACTCTTAGCCGACTGAGCCACCCAGGCGCCCCTGGTGAATTTTAAAAGGTAAAAGAATTCATGTTGGAAGAAGTGGACTCTAGCCGAGTCTTAGATGGCTCAAGCATCTTTTGGTTTATTGAGTATTGAGATTTTAAGCTGCGGAGTATATATGCTTACCGTTGCTCTGTGTGTGTGTGTGTGTGTGTGTGTGTGTGTGTGTGTGTGTGTGTATTTCACACCAAAGACCGAAATCGCAAAGAAGCCTCCGTTAGCAGGTGTCATGATTATCCTACAAACGCAGCGGCACACTGGATTGCTGCCATGGAGTTATTTTCTTCAAACATATCTTTCTGGTATAATGTTCTCTTTCCAGAAGCAAACAACTTCTATTGCGGGGAGTCTTGAGTGTATCATTAAGCCTCCCCAAGCACAAATCCATCCACTGCATTTTAGAAGTAATGGCCTGCATAGCTATGTATCTCTGTGACTGGAGGGACGTGGCCGAAATGGGATCTAAGAGGTGTTAATGAAGGAACTATCCCTGAATAGCGAACAGTCAGAACGGAGCCTTCGATCCACACCAAAGAGGGGAAGGAAGGTTCGAATCCTGACCGCGCGTCTCGTTAACCTGCAACCACGCAGGGGTCAAACGTGTGTCTCAGGGCACTGTGGCGTCTGCTTGGAGCCCCACGGCTGGCGGATCGAGAGCTGTTTGCTCGCCTTGTCCAAATCAGGAGGTGCAAAGGGACAGCAACTGAAAGACGAGTCATAATTTGTAGCTGACTGGCTGCGCTTGTCGTGCCCCGTGTGTTTATAATCTTTCAAAGCCCAATGCAAAGATTCCTGTGCCTCGTTAATCATCCGGCTGCAATAGTCTTGCTTATCGTGCTGTTTGTCACCACAAAACCTGAGCTAAAGTAAACTTTTCCTTCCCAAGTTTTCCCTCCTAGCCGAAGAGCTATAGCTTCAGCCTTTCTCAGTTATAGCAACCAATGTCTGTTTCAGGCGGGTCCCTGGGGGCTATAATTGCAGAAGTCTAACCTGGCAGTTAGATCACGTGGTCCCAGAAACCGCCAGGGCACCAACGTGCTTCCTGCCAGGCGACCTTTGGCAGCTGAAGATACCCGTGCCCCATCTGCAGCCACCGTCCTTGCGGGCACAGCTCTCCGATACTCCCAGGGTGGAGTGGAGGTGCCCGTTGACAACACCCAGTCAAAACTTGGAACCCTGAGCTGTTGTTCAGCCACCGTATCAGTTTCCTGTTCAGGGACTGGCTTGCTCAGGTGTTAGTTGGCAAGGATGTTTGTTTGGTTTTGTTGTTTTTTTTTTTCATAAAAAGGACTGCATTTTGGTATGAGGCATTTCCTACTTTTGAATCAGCTTAGGGCATGTTTCCTACTAAAAAGATAAGCATTATCTACACAAGGATGCAGAATATCTTGTTCAGTGTAACCCTTGGGAATGGAGAGCTGGCTCCGCAGCTGAGGGGATTCAGGCAGTGCACACACAGCCTTCGTGGTTGAGAAGGTGGGTGCCGGGGAGGGGGGCGCCTGGGTGGCTCAGTCTGTTAAGCCCCTGACTCTTGGTTTCGGCTTAGGTCATGAGCTCACGGTTTCGTGGGTTGGAGCCCCGCATCGGGCTCTATGCTGGCAGCGTGGAGCCTGCTTGGGATTCTCTCTTTCCCTCTTTCTCTGCCCCTCTCTGCTCTGTCTCTCTCAAAATAAATAAATAAACTTAAAAAAAAAAAAAAAAGGTCTAGTAGTACTGTTTATTTCTCAAAGGGTAAGTCCCTTCTGTGTGGCCAGGTGCCAAGCCAGCGTCAGTGGGGGGTTGGTGAGATGCCACCGTGTTGCTGCCCAATAGGACCACGCCAGTGGTGGGACACTGGCGGCCACGGGGTGATCTTGATGGGGGTTACGTGGGAGCAGAGCTGTGTCGGGGAGGAGACACTTGACCTGTGTGCATGTGTCTAGGGAGGTGATGGAGAACCTTATAGGAGAGATGCCTATAGGATGAGACGGCATGCACAGGTTTGGGGTAGCCAGGACTCTGGCATTTCCTCCCAGAAGGCTAGCGATGCCAACCATCCTGTGCTGAAGCTTGCTTTAGAGTTTTACCCGTTGTATAATTCTGCTCCATGACTGGCCAATCGCTATTGTAGGGTCTGGCCATTCAGAGATAGTAGAAAACACAGCCTTTGCCCTCAAGCAGCAAATGTTCATGGGAAGAGAAGGACCCATAAACAGAAAGTATAAATCAATAGGGTAATCCAGAGGTAAGCATGGGGGATCATGGAACCTTCGAGAAAGACATCTAACCCTGGGAAGGAAGTGGTGGGGTCAGAGGTGGCTGGTAATATCTGCCAAATGTCCGCCTCCAAGGCAGAAGGCAGTGGAAGCATAATTCCAGGTGTAGGCAGGTGTAGGTAACAGGGAGGCGAGAGTTGAGCGGTTTTGTCTTGACGGGGCTTCAAGTCTTAGGTAAGGCAAGGTTGGGGAAAAAGATGGGGAGATAGGGCCATGTGTACCAAAGGAAGGATCTCAGGCTTCGTTGACTCTCCAGCAACGATGGTGTGTGTCATCAGATACAGGAGTTGCTCTGTAAAGGGATCCCTCTGACAGCAGTATGGAGGGTGGAATTCAGGAGAGACGAGGCTGAGCCAGAAAGGTCTGTTGCAGTGCATCCAGACGAGATGATAAGGGCTGGAGCCACGACTGTGATCATAGGAAGGCCAGGTAAATAAACTGAGCGGGACTTGATGTTTGATCGGTTACGGGTGGAGGGTTGCAGGAGAAAGAATTCAGTGTCGACTCCCAGGTTTCTAGCTTGGGTGGCTGGGAAGGTGGTGGTACAACCACTGAGTTTGAAACGATAGGAGAAGAGCTGGGCTAGAGCAGGAGATGATGAGGTCAGTCTTGAACACACTGAGTTGGAGGTGCCTGATGGGTATTTAAATAGAGGGTCCAGGGGTGCCTGGGTGGCTTAGTCGGTTAAGGTTAAGGATCTGACTTTTTTTTTTTTTAATTGTTTTTTAATGTTTGTTTGTTTTTGAGAGACAAAGAGAGACAGAGCACGAGTAGGGAAGGAGCAGAGAAAGAGAGGGAGACACAGACTCCGAAGCAGGCTCCAGGCTCAGAGCCGGCATCACAGAGCCCAACGCGGGGCTTGAACCCACTAACTGTGGGATCATGACCTGAGCCGAAGTCGGCACTTAAGCGACGGAGCCACCCAGGCGCCCCGAGCATCTAGTGGATTGTTGAAATCTTGGAGGAGAGGTGGGCTCAGCTGGGAGCTGACCGGTGCTCTGAGTAAGGATTGTGGCGCTGCTGGCGGCCAGAGCCCTGCAGGGGCACCGGCTCAGGGCATCCATTGCTCTGAGGTTCAAGGGCTCCGGAATAGAGCAAACTCCGGTGGGCAGAGATGCTGCAGCCTCGGCTGGCTTTACGGGAGAACTGGGGATGGTAGGCCTGTTTCAGGGCTTGGGACGTTGTGTCCCAGGGCTGGTTCTGGTTCAGGACCCAGGAGAAGGGTAGGCCTCGGGAGGGGATGTGAGTCACAGTCCCCTGCTGGCTACGTGGGCTCTTTAAAATGGGAACATTGTGGGGTGCCTGGGTGGCTCAGTCGGTTAAGCGGCCGACTTCAACTCAGGTCACGATCTCGCGGTCCGTGAGTTCGAGCCCCGTGTCGGGCTCTGGGCTGACGGCTCAGAGCCTGAAGCCTGCTTCCAATTCTGTGTCTCCCTCTCTCTCTGCCCCTCCCCTGCTCATGCTCTGTCTCTCTCTGTCTCAAAAATAAATAAACGTTAAAAAAAATTTTTTTTAAATGGGAACATTGAAACTACGGGTGAAACACCGTGAAATGGTCTGGTCGGTGGGGCCTCGGCACAGGTTCTTCGGCAGGTGAAGGGGAGGAAATCACCTCCCAGGCCTCTTCAACTTGTGCAAGCCCCCCCTCTTCCCTGCAGATTCTCACGGTCATAGGCTTGTGACAGGCCTGGGAGCTGTCCTCTGGGGAGGGGGTGGTGTGGGGCCGTTTTGAAAAAGCTCCTGGGGGTGATTTCCCCCCGGGTGGGTGGAGATCCCCTGCTATGGGGGACCCGGGGCTAACTGGGGAGAAGTCTTGGGACCCTTTTTATACTTCGTAGCCCTTAAGTTGAACTGTTTTCCTCCCAACACTTCAAAATGTCCTCTAGCCTAACCGGTACAATCCCACCACTTAGAATTTCTACGCTTTTACTCCCGTTGCAGTCATCGTAGAATCGTCACCCAGTCACCCGGGATTGTCAGGAAGGCTAAGGGAGCACCGGAATCTACGATGCTCTTTGCAGAATACCATGAAATAGTGACCTATTTATTTCTATTAAATAACTTAAGACAATTTTATGGGCAGAAAGTTTGACTCTATAATATATGTATGCAATCTAAAATTACCACCAACTGTCCATGAAAAAAAAAATCAAGCTGTCACACCAAGCCTAATTGGTGATTTCTGCGTTTTTCAGCTAATTTTTGTTAGCTATGCTCATTTATTTGTTTTATCATAGAAGTCTTCCCTGGCAGACGAATGGTAGCAGTTGCCAAAGTCTTCAGAAAAAATGTAGGAGACAAATTTCAGTCGAGTACGCTAAGGCTGTGGGGCCTTGGGACAGGAGTACAACTCCATCACCCCTGAAAATTGATACTAACTGCCATCGACAGGTTTTACTTGTAGAACCCCGGAGCCCAGCTTATGGAGTAAGTCCTCGGGAACCACTGACTTAAATGATGACACTTCTTCCTTCCTTCGCTGTCGAACAGCAACTGTGTCGATACATATATTCTTGCCCAAGTGACGGGTGAGCTTTACGGCATGGGAGAACCAGACTCAAAATGAAAAGCAGCTCGGAGCCCCGAGCTCCAGGGACTCGGCCCCTGGGTTCTTTCTGCCCTTCTCCTCTCGATCCTTGCTTTCTAGGCTCAGCTCACAGGCCATTCGCTGAAATCATCATACCAAGAGATGAAGGTCTCCCAGAGAGAGGCCTCACCCAGATGCAGGCACTAGCCCACAGCACTGAAGGTAGCTCTGATTTCTGCTTGGGTACCTTCAGGGCTGGGGAGCTCACTACTTCACAAAGAAAAGGTTTTCCTGAAGCAGCTTTGGTCCCCATCTCCAACTTCTAAAATCACCCAACCCATAAATTCTGCTTCATTTTTGCCATCAGCCCTTTCTCCCTTATGTATTTTTTTAAATTGTTTTTAAAAAATGTTTTATTTTATTTTTGAGGCGGGGGGAGGTGGAGGGGCCGAGAGAGAGAGAGAGAGAGAGAGGGAGACACAGAATCCAAAGCAGTCTCCAGGCTCCGAGCTGTCAGCATAGAGCCCGACGCGGGGCTCGAACCCATGAACTGTGAGATCATGACCTGAGTCGAATTGGGGCTTGACCAACTGAGCCACCCAGGCGCCCACCTTATTTTTGTATGGGTGCTTACTTGTCACTATCTGGTAAGGGGCTCAGGTTTGGGAATCATTTGGGCCAGAACCTTAAAATCACAATTACCTTCACCATTTTACCAGCTGTTGTGGCCTTGGCAAGTTACTTAACCTCTCTGAGCCTCAGTTATCACATATGTAAAATGAGTGTCACATTAGTGTCTATTTCAAGGATTATTATGAGGCCTAAGGTAATGGAAGGAAACTGCCTGACAGAAAGCCGTCAATGCAGCTTAGATATTATTATTATTCCCTCTCCTAGATTACAGAGTCACCGAGGGCTGGGACCCCTTCTTGGATGTCTTTGAATCTCTGCATACCAGTCAGCAAAGTGCCAGCAAGAGGAATCTAATGAACGTGGGACATGAAAGAGACTGGGCTGACCAAGACAGACAGGAAGCTCGGATAATTATTTGAAATATCTAAAGTCATCAGAAGGCTTAGAAAACGTAATGCCAGTCCTTCCTGCAAAAGAAATGTGCACAGCAGAAAACAAAACCCAGAGCAGAAAGCAGAGAGCAAGGGCAAGTTGGGACAGGAAATGGAGAAGAAATTGGGAAAGGTCGCGCAGAATGAGGTCAAGTTCCGGGGGACGGAGGAGCAAAGCACGCATGATGTGTGAGCGCTAATTAACGTGGTTAAAGAGAACAGCGTGGAACAGTAAATGCCAGCAGAGCAAGGAGCCCAGCTGCAAGGCGGACCCAACGTGAAAAAGAAAAGCAATACTTGCGCCACACAACTCCTTTTATAAAGCAGCAAATTCCCGTAAATCTGTTCGCCTCCCGTTGTGGCTGTATAGGTGAGGAGTAGGATGGCCGAGTGGTGGACCTCCCAGCACGTATTACCCCTAGAACGAGCTCCTGGCGCCCGCTTAGGCCGCAGCCTCTTCTGACATCCTTTTCCTCCGCGCGTGGCTGTAGATGCTCATCCGGGAGCAGGAAATGATTGCATGCTTGGGCTTTTCTGCAGTTCGTCTTCTAAAGAGAGAAACGAAACAAAGCAAAAAAGAAAGCTGGATGTTTAGAGATATTCTAAAACCTTTAAAGGCGTGCCGTTCACTGAAGCAAGGAAAGGAAGGTGGAGGCCGGCCTTTCAGATTCCCTGGAGCGGGGATATGGAAGAATTCATCGCGGGCTAGTTTCTGTGTATTCTGCACTTCAAAGTGACTTTACAGGTTTATTTGGGGATTCCACTCCAGCAGAGAAAGGAACACCTTGCCAACTCTCGACCGTACGATCCATTTTTTGAAGAGAGAACACCACTCTGGGAGCGCTTAAGAGAGCAGGCACGGGGGCCAAGGCCACGCACAATCACTCACTGTCCAGATCAAATCGTGGCCTTCCCCCCCCCCCCCCCCCCCCCCCCCGCCCCGGAGAATCAGCTGTTAAACATTTACCAGCACGCTGCCGTGTACAAACGAGATCCAAGAGGAACCAGTTGACCGGCTAGAGTGAACAGAGTTTAGCCCAAAACTGTGGGCAAGTAAGCAGATAAGGTTAATTGTATTATGGATCCCTTCATGAATGACCGCCTGATGGGAATGCTGCCTTAACATGACTCAACAATTCGTGCCCTTTGCCGTACATTCTTGGAAGCAATAGAATTGCCTTTTATTATTATTTTTTATTATTTTTGAGAGAGAGAGAGACAGAGACAGGGTGCAAGCAGGGGAGGGGCAGAGAGAGGGGGAGACACAGAATCCGAAGCAGGCTCCAGGCTCCGAGGCTTGAACGCGGGGCTTGAACCCACGACCTGTGAGAGATCGCGACCTGAGCCGAAGTCGGACGCTTAACCAACTGAGCCACGCAGGCGCCCCGCCTTTCAGTATTTCTTTTCGTTTGTTTTTTTGCCCCCTACAGTGGAGGCCCCCAGTTCCAAAACTTCCAGTTTACAGATTACACGTGTGTGATGGGTATGGAAGAGTCTGGTATGAGAAGTCAGGGTGTTGCCGGCAGCTGGTGGCCGCAGATAGAGCAGTGGAGTTCAGGGTTAGGGGGAGGTCGCAGAGGTGCGGGCTGGACTCTGGTGTGTTTATCTCAAAGCTGGTCTATCCCTCTCTTTTAAACCTTATAACAATCTTCCTTCAGTAATCCTGGGTACCAGGAGTGCCGTTGAGGCCCGAGGGCGGGGCCTGTATGTTGTTTGGGGATCGATCTCCGTACTCCAGAAGCTGCAAGCCTCAAGATCCACCCTACCAGTCGACCAGCTTTTTCAGCCGAAAGACTATGGCCCATCTTCCCCAAGTCCTGTGTCTGTAGAGTCCGGTGAGGTACCACCTGTGGTGGCCATTGGATTAAGTTCAAAGATACAACATGGTGTAATGGGACAAGACGGGACGTGGAGTTCGGAGTCAGAAGACTGAGGTTCAACGAAAACTAATCGCTGGGGTAGAAATCAGATAGTGGTCTAGGGTTGAGGGTTGAGTGGTTCTGGGAAAGGGCCGGAGGGGATTTTCTAGGGGATAGAAATGTTCTATACCCTTTGCGGGAGGTAGTTACATAAGCATATACATCTGCCCAAGTCCAGCAAAGACGCCGATGATCCGTGCATTTTATCGAATGCAAATTGTATAGCAATTGTCTCTCCTACTGTCCAGACAACTCCTTCGTCTCTATGAGCCTTCGTTTCCTGCCTGAAAAATGGAAGGACGACTTCTACCCGTGCCGTGGGTGATCACACATATTATTAAATGGGACCACGTGAGTCCAACGTGCTTTGTACATGATAAAAAGCCCTGTGCACGGTGGCTACCATTGTTCTGCTTTTCATCTAGCTGCCTTCTAGAGCAGATTGAGTTGGTACAAATCTGTGGGCTCTGCCCTGCAACTTTCCCTTGGAGATTAGTGTTTATCTGTCTATTTTAAGGAGACTCTGGAGGTATCAAAATGCTGCAGAAAAGCAAATGGAATATGGATTTGCTGGGGAGAGGAGGGCGGGCCGGAAAGGGAACAGCTGGGGAGCAAGCCATCAATCCAGCCGGGCAGCAGGGCCAGCCGGGTGCCGAGAGGGAGCCGCTTAATGCCTGTGAGAGAGTCGTGACCAGGAAAAGCAACGTGAGTAAAAAAAAAAAAAAAAAAAAAAAAAATCACATCTTGCCAAACAAACTGGGTCACATTCGTGATGGAGTTAGTCACCGAGCAGAGACGGGAAAGCATTTTCACAGGAAAAAGCAGAAGGTTGGGGGACCACGGTGACTCAGCTGAAGTGGCCAGGGCCACTTTGGCCTCCTGGCCCCACTCGGTAGTTAAGCAAGAGTCCTTCTGTGGGTCCTGCAGCGCGTCTTGCAGTCTTTTGGGTTTGAACTTGATCTTTACGCCTAGAGGCAATCGCAAACAACCTTTACATTGGAATCAAGAGCACAGCACACATTTTAAAATAGAAAAAAAAAAAAAAATCATAGCGAGAAGCCAAGTTAAACTAAGACCGGAAGAGCGGGGAGGCCGTGGCGGAGTTCACCCCCCGGAGCTCGAGTGGGAGGTAACAACTGGCCGAATGCAGCCGAGCTCCTGAGTGATTACACTGGCAAAGTCTTTGAATTTAGCAACTTTGAAGTCAGAGCAAAGAGCAACTGTCCTTTGGCAGCAAAAACCTATAAGATGATTGAACAACGCTGAATTCAAATTTAAAATTGTTGGCCACTAAAATAAAGCTAAAACAGGGAACGATGTAGCAGGAAGAAATAATCTACAAGACAAATCTGATGTGTGAAATTTTGATTTTATCCTCATTATAAAAATTTTGGTGCTTTCTGCTAGATGGTTTTGCCAAGAAATGTGATATGTTGAAAAAGCAGAGGAAATGTACCCTAGACGCCGAGGCTATAAAAGGCTGTTTAAAGTGATAGGAATCAGTCGAGGCTCTCCCCGTGACCGAGGTTATAAAATTAGGATCTTAAAACTACCAAATCTGGGTGAGAGCAAAAGCTCCAGTTAAAAGCCATGTCTCAATTTATTTTAATATAACTTCCATTTTCCCACAGTGTTTGTCTTTTCTCTGGGCATGTCGGATTCCTTATGCTGTTAATTCCTTCCCGAAGCGCGGTCTCTGTTGGAGCGAGGTGGGGAGCTGGGGTGAGGAGGCACAGTGAGAAAGCGGGGGTGTCCTTCCTGCAACCTCTGAATCAGAAGGAGGGTGACGTCTGGCACAGGCACTTGCATGTGGGGGACATCACTGTGTTGATCCCAGCTGAAGCAAGCCTGGCTGGGAGCACCCTTCCCACCCGGATCTTTGTCTCACTGGTAATCGGCCACCTCAGACCTCCACCTGGACCCTCGGTGATACTGTCTCTAGCTGTGTCACTCTGTTCGGTAGCATGTGGAGTCCGGGACCTCCTGCAGCCCGGTGCTGGCTCCAGGTGCTTCTTAACCCTGCTTCTCTGAGGTCTTCAGGAACAGTTGGACACACGCCTTACCCCCCCCCCCCCCCCCCAGATTACCAGTGGGCTGTGAATCATGATGGAATCTCTTATTTCTCCCCGGCTGCAGAGGGAGATTTGGGTGTGACAGATTTGGGTTTGAAGCTCAGGTCCATGACTTACTGGCCATCCGGGAAACCTCCGTGAATGCCGAGTTTCTTGCCTGGAGAGGTGGCACAGAGTAAGGAGCCAAAACACAGGGGCTATAATTAGCTGGCTTAACATTTTTGCCAAAGACTGCGATGGACCTTCACGGCAGGATAACCAAATCGACGTGCGGTCAGTTACCTTCCGATAGAAAGGGACAAAGGAGAGAGATCATAGGCTCCTCAAAGGCTGTGTTTTGGTCCCAAAGCAACTTTCCAAGGACAGAACTGGCAGCACTAATGTCATAGTGTGATCTGATGAGAAATATGCATTTCGTCTTCTTGCCTGGTTCTTGGCACAAGATCGTCTAAACCCCTTTGCCTAAATTTCCCAAATTTCCCAAATGATAGGAGTGAGCCAAGCTTGTTTTGTTAGTCACAACAAGCCCCTCTCAACCACACCTGAGTTTATGCTCAGGAAGTGACGTCATCCCTTCAGGATGGGAGCTGGGTGTCAGAGGAACCAACTCTGTGATGAGATGATTGGAGCGAGGGGGCTGGAGACGGAAGTAATCACCAACAGCCAGTGATTTAATCAACCGCACTTCTGTAACGCGGCCTCCATGAACCTCCATAAACAGTGGAGTTCAGAGAGCCTCCAGGCTGGTGAACACAGCAAGGTGAGGGCAGGGGGTGCACCCAGAGAGGGTGGGGAAGCTCTCTGAACTCCACTGGGACAGCTTATAGGACTGAACCCTTCAGTTGTGGGGTCTGTACTAACTCTGGGGACAGAGTGTCAGAATTAAATTGTAGAACACCTAGTTGGTGTCCAGAGAGCTGGGGAACTGTTCGGTGGGGGAAAAAACTCACACTCATTTGGTGCCAGAGTGTCGTGAACAGAAACAGGCTATGAAACAGATTTAGGAGTCTGGCCCACAACGAGCCCCCTGCTGGGACTGTGGCCAAACAAGGTAACCTGATGGTGTCAGAGTTTTTTGGTGGCAAGCACTTGAAAGGGATTCTGATGAACTTAATTGGAAAAGGACTTTGCTAGAAAGGAATGGAAGTGTTGGCTGTTGGATACTGAAGAGCCAGGCCTCGGGAGGAAGGAAGGCTGGCTGTTAGCAGGAATAAATGGACAGACTCTATGTTCCTCCATGAGCACTTCTAAGCTCCAGTGTTTTCTGTTATTTTCTCAAAGGTTCCAAACCCTAGGAGCCAGCTTGAATGGCCTAGATTGGGTTTTATGCACCAATATCCTTCCAATAGGAGAGGTCATGGAAAATCTTTGACTGACAGGCCCTCAGGACTTCTCAGAATGGGGGAAGAGTTAATTCCCTACTGGGAAACCAGGGTACTTTTACCCCAAAAGGTGGAAAGGCATGGCTGGCCAAAGCAAGAGATCCCTGGCATGCTGATTTTAGGCTCCACTGTTAAAAGAGTGTAGAAAAACAAGGAAATGATTCCATCTTGCTCTTCCCTGGCCAGGATTAGGCCCAGTTCTGGGAAGCACACTGTCAGGGGCCTTTGACTACTTGGGAGGTGTTCAAAAAGAGCAATTAAGACAGGAAAACATGACACATAAGAAATGGGTGGAAGACGAGGAGAAGGAACCCAAAGAAGAGACGACGGAGTGCGCCTCTACTGGCTGATCTCTCATATCTGAGGGTCCGGAATGCAGAAGAAGAAAAATTTTGTATTTGGTGGCTCCGAGAGGAGAAACTAAAACCAATAATGGGAATAGATTTCAGTTCTGGGTATTCAGGAAAGATCTTTCAAAAAAAAAAAAAAAAACCCAACTCCCGGAACCGAAATGAGCTGACGTAAGGTAGGGAACTTTCCATCCCTGAGAAACCTTGGTTCTTTAGCAAGAGCAATAAATACACCCTTCACGTTGCATTCCAACACACCAGTGTGTTATGTTCCTGCTTTTGAGGACCCCGACCTAATGGCTGTCGATGACACAGCACTTCCTGTTTGGCCACGTCTGCTACAGAGCACTTTTCCACATGTGGAGTTGTGGATGTGTGGCGTGAGTAATGATGGATGGAAAGGACAGGAGCTCCTCCAAATATCCTTTCTAACCACTTTCCCGGGGCCACATGGGACAGATGTACCACAGGGAGGCCTTAATTTAGAGCCTTGCTTCATTCAAGGACCTTTCTTGCCATAGTTAACATTAACATGCATCCTTCATGGACCTCCCAGTACAAATCGAGCCAACATCTTGCTTTACCACTGAACAATCTTCAACAAAACTATATCAAGTCTCTTGGGCTATTCCTATTACTAGGAAGCTACCATATCAGTGTTGGAAGGAATTTTGCGGTCAATGAGTTTACAACGCTTGAGTACATCCAATGGCATTCTAGACAAGTTGGTTCATAGCCTGTTCTTGTTTTTTTTCAGACACTCACAACCTCATAGAGTAATGCACAGCACTTCGGGTAGTGTTGGTTGGTAAAATCCTTTATTATTTTGGGGTCAGATCTACCCTCTCTGTGACTATATCAACCAAATTTAAAATGCACAAAGCCTCTGACCAACGATTCCACTTTTAACCTGTATCCCGTATCCTGTAGATACAGTCCCCATGGGTTCAAAGACGTGTGCAAAGATATTCATTAGAGCGAAGGGCTGGAAATTATTTAAATGTTTGACTGGGGGACTGATTAAACAAATTATGGAGCAGTATCTGTTTTGTGGAAAATCAGGCAGCTGTTAAAAAATGAAACTATTTTTGGGGCGCCTGGGTGGCTCAGTCAGTTAACCCTCCTCCTCTTGATTTTTGGCTCAGGTCATCATCTCACAGTTCATGAGATGGAGCCCTGAATTGGGCTCTGTGCTGACGGCACGGAGCCTGCTTCGGATTCTCTCTCTCTCCCCACCTCTCACGACTCCTCCCCGACTCGTGTGCACGTGTGCTCCCTCTCTCTCTCAAAATCAATCAATATTTATACACAAAAACTTCTTTATTTTTTATTTTTTATTTTTTTTTAACGTTTTATTTATTTTTGAGACAGAGACAGAGCATGAACGGGGGAGGGGCAGAGAGAGAGGGAGACACAGAATCGGAAGCAGGCTCCAGGCTCTGAGCCATCAGCCCAGAGCCCGACGTGGGGCTCGAACTCACGGTCCGCGAGATGGTGACCTGAGCCGAAGTCGGACGTTTAACCGACTGAGCCACCCAGGCGCCCCCAAAAACTTCTTTAAAAATAGGTCTTCTTACAGAGAACAAACTGAGGGTTGATGGAGGGAGGTGCGTGGGGGATGGGAGAGAGGGGGGATGGGCATTAAGGAGGGCACTTGTGATGAGCACGGAGTGTTGTATGTAAGTGATGAGTCACTCGATTCTACTCCTGAAATCAATACTGCATCGTATGTTAACTAACTAGAATTTAAATAAAAATTTGAAAAGAAAAAAACATGTCTTCTTAGGCAACAAAAACAAAAATAGGCAAATGAGACAATATCAAGCTTAAAAACCTCTGTGCATCAAAGGAAACGAGTGAAAAGCAACCCACAGAAAATATTGGCAAATCATGTATGTGATAAGGGATGAAGGACAAAAATATATAAGGAACTTCCATACATTAACAACAAAAACCCCAAATAACCTGATTAAAAAATGGGCAATGGACCCGAATAGGCTATTCTCTGAGGAAGATATTCAGATGGTACCAAGTATATAAAAACATGCTCAATATCCTTAATCATCAGAAATATGTAAATCAAAGTTACAATGAGCTATCACCGCAGGCCCGTTAGGAGGACCATTATCAAAAGAAAAGAAAATAACAATTGTTGGCAAGGAGGCAGACAAATTGGAACCCTGTGCACTGTGGGTAGGAATGTAAAATGCTGCAGCCATATGGAAAACAGTATGGAAGTTCCTAAAAAAATTAAAAATAAAATTACCATATGATCTAGCGATCCCACTTCTGGGTATATATCCAAAAGAATTCAAAGCAGGGTTTCAAAGAGATAGTTGTACGTTTATGTTCCTTAGACCATTATTCAAGATGACCAACGGGAAATGACCCACACGCCGATGGACAAACGAAACAAATGACATGTGGTATATACACACAGTGAAATATTACGCAGCCTCAAAAAAGAAGGAAATCCTCACACATGCTACCGCACGGATGAACCTTACGCATGTTATGCTAAGAGAAATCAGTCGGTCACAAAAAGATGGGGACAGCGTGACTCCGCTCACGTGAAGTGTCTAAAGCAGTCAAAATGATAAAAACAGAAAAGAGAAAGATGGTTGCCAAGGGCTGGGGGACGGGCAGGGGAAATTCACGTTTAGCGGGGATAGAGTCAGTTTGGCAAGAGGAAAAAGTTCTAGAGATCTGTTGTGCAACAATGTGAATATACTTAATGGTACTGAATTGTACATTTCAAAATGGTTAAGATGGCTTAAAAAAAAAAAAATCTGACCTCTTAAATCCTAGGACAGGGCCCACCCGGTTCTACCTCTAAAACTGTACAAAATACTTTCGTCTTTTTTCTGCTGCGGCAGGCCTTTCAAGACCTCTCCCAAGGCCCCTTAAACTGGCTGCCTCTTCTCCAGGTGAAACAAGCTCTTATTTCCATCGGTTCTGCCCCTGTCATCTTAGCGCCCTTCTCCCGGCAGACCCAGAACTGGCCGCTGAGGTGCAGCAGGATGGTGGGGCTTGGGAGAGAGGGCTCCCAGACACGCACCCCTGCCCGGGGAGACCCTGTCCTGAGCACTCAGTGGGAGCATAGTGGCTACCCGGTGAGGGTATCTCACAGTGGGTATCTGGGGGAGGGAAGGCCCTTGAGTGGGACAAGGACCAAGAGGGAACTGAGCCTGCGTATGAAAAGGCAAGCTTTGCTAAGCGTGTGATGGCCCGACTTTACTGCATGAATGTTCCCTACACACAGTCACGAATTTGCTGGAACAAGACAGAAAACCAGTATTGCTTACGTTCACATGGCTCCTTTATACTTTTTAAGGCATTTTGCAACCGGATTAAAGGTGCCACTCACGACAATTCTTTGAGGAGGGCGGTCAGCAACTATTTTTCTCATTTCAGGAAAAGGTGACCTCAGCCAGAAGGATTAAGGACTTACTCTGTCTTCTGTGTCATCCTTACTGGGCTGACCCTTTCCACTCTGCAGGCTGCCTTTGGTTGCACATAAAAACAAGCAAAACGAAAAGCAAAAGCAAAAATGACCATTTTGCTCAATTGTCCCAAGCCTTGTAATTTTGAAAGACGAGAATGTTTTCTATGGAGATAGATGCAAGAGGCCGAACTATTTCCAGCTCATAATGCACACCCGTAAGTGCCAAAGACTATTTGTGGGGTACCCTTGGACTAGAGCCCTCACTGAGCCTGGGGACCTGGGGCGGCTTCTTTGATAACACCTGAACCTGCCTCCACCAGCGGGTAAGAGACCAGTTAAACGTCCCGCTCTGGGGAAAGGGAAGTCCTCTCCCCTTGGCTATGTAAGAGGATCCAAAACATCCTTAGGGCCAGGAGTCTCCTAGCCTGGGCCCTACACAGGGCCCAGGGGATCCCTCTCCCGCAGGGGCTGGAAACCAGGATGGCAGCTGACAGAGGTGGGAAGGCAGAGGCAAAGGGGGCCTCGGGCAGCCAGGATTAAAGAACGTGGGTATTCAGAGGCCTCCAGCAAAGCAGCGCTGTGCACGTCACCCTGGCCCTGGCTGTTTCTCCCCGTCAGTACGTGGCCCTGACGCTGCCCTTCTGCCTATGGTAACTTTATTTTCCCCTTTTAGGCTGCTCTCCCCGACCATGTTAACCTAATTTCATCAGGGTAAACAAGTTAGGGAAGTAAAAGGAAGCGGCACATAGGAAAATTTCCTTGCAGTCCGGAGCATCAAGGTCCCCAGGGGAATGAGTTAAGGGGCTTCTCTGCTGGCACAGAGGAAAAGCCATTTTGCTGCAAAAGACACTCCCAGGTGTCCTAAGCTGGCAGATTCCGGGCTAGGGAGAAACGGAGGCAGGGAGAGGAAGGTGGAGGGCTCTCTGCTGGAAGCCGGCTTTCTGGCCTCTGGCTGGGCGATCTAGTGGCAGGGAGTGCTATTTAAAATATTTAACCGGCGGGCCTGACCAATCAGAGCCCGGCTTCCAGCGCCGGCTCCGGGAGGCCCTCTGCTGGTCCGTAGGTTCCAATTCGGCTGCAGCGGGGGTGGGGCAGCCAGGGGAGGGGCCGGGGCCGTGGCCGTGGCTGTTTACCACCCGGTGCGGAATCGTTCCCACGTGAACACGTGGTGTGGCTGCCGCAGTTCACAGCGGCTGGACGCCGTCCCGGTGGGGGTGGGGTAAGAGCCGGTGGTCCCGGGCGCCTCCCCCGCCGCCTGGCGCTGCCCCGAAGTGCTAGTGCCGAATCGCGGCTGGCACCGGTGGCCTCTTCCAGCCTGGCAGAATCGCGCACGTTCGTTCTCCCTCCTGCCGAGGCAGGCGGTGCCCGAGCGTCCCGCGGGCGCGGCCAGGCGCCCCTCTGCCCGAAGGAGCTCCCGTCTGACCTCGGAAGCGGAGGCACGTCTTGCTTCACCAGCAGGAACCCCTCTCCGGCTTTCTCCCCCTCGCCTTCCCGGGTGACGAGCAGCTGCAACGAGCCGGCGGACCGGATGCCTCAGCCCGGGAATCCGGGGCTCTTCCTGCGTAAAGAGGAGGGGCCTGGGCTTCCAGAACCACTGACAGATGTCTGTGGGAAAGGGCTTCCACACCTGCCAAACCGCCAGCTTCCTTTCTCATTCTCGAGGGCTCGAGGTAACACGAGCTTGTGAAAAATGTGTCGTGTGCGCCGCGGTTTCCACTTTCACCCAAGGCCAGCCAGCTCGTCTCCCGAGCGTGAAAAATCAGGTGGCTGAGTTTCCTAAGGCGGGAGGCGAGTGGTGGCCTGTGAAACCAGGTGCGCGTCCCCCTCCCCCCGCCATCCCCCCAGGCGCCTTGCAAACCAGACCAGCCTGGACCACGCACGAGAGGGGGGCCGGAGTAGACCCTTAGACCCTTGGTCCTGAGAGGGAGACCTTAAAGATCCCTTTTTGGTTTTTCCCAGTCTGAAAACTTGTGCCGGGGGAAGGCTTGAAATGGAGAGCTTCATCTCATTCCTTTGATTTCTACACATAGTACTTTCACTTTCAGTCCATGTATAAAGAGTTTTAAAATTCGTATGTTTACGAGGCGCATGAAGAAATCACAACACAGTAGTCTCCCCCCCGCCTTACCCATTCTTCTCTCCATTTATTGATTCCCGGAGCCAACAGCTGTCTGTGATTTTAGTTGTCCAGGTATGCGCAGCGATCATTGCCGGATAATATGCTTATAAAGCTGCATCTTTGTTAATTTTAGAAATCACCCGCCGACTGGGGCACCTGGGTGGCTCAGCCAGTTAAGCGTCAGACGTCGCTCAGGTCAGGATCTCACATTCGTGAGTTCAGGCCCTGCGTTAGGCTCGCTGCGGATCCTCTGCCCCTCTCTCTCTGTCCGCCTCTCTCTGTGCCCCCCCCCCCCTTGTGCATTTTTCTCGCTCTCAAAATGAACAGATTAACTAAAAACACAAAAGAAAACACAAAACCAGAAAGAAATCATCCGCTGACTTATTTCTGTGCAAGATGAGGTTTTAGCCCTTTCGTCCTCCCCCCGGACACAGGTACCCCAACTTCTCCGTCACTTCCCGACAGAGGTCCTGTATTTCTTCTCTTCCTAGATGCCATCCATTATACGATAGAGCATTATTTATGAGTCACTACAAAAGAACAAAAGTGCTTTCGATGACACTATGATCCAATACTTCAAAACCAAATTAATGTCTGTTTATTTATTTATTTTGAGAGAGAGAGAGTGCATGCCTGTGCATGGGGGAGGGGCAGAGAGAGAAGGGGGAGAGGGAATCCCAAGGGGGCTCCATGCTGTCATCATAGACCCCTACCTGGGGCTCCATCTCACAAACCATGAGATCGCGAGTGAGCCGAAACCGAGAGTCAGACGCTTCACCCACTGAACCACCCAGGAGCCCCTGATCCAATACTTTATCACGTTGGCTACAAGATGCAGTTTGCTTTTCAGGATGTTAGAATGTGAAAAATATGTGCATTGTAGAATCTCGTGAATTAGGGGACATCACAATGTCCGGCTAAATCACCGATCAGTATATACGTTATTTTAACTGTGTTAATATTGTTCACAGTGTACTATAATTACATTTCTACTCTTGTACGTCTTTTCCCCTTTGGAGCTAATAACTGCCTGGTCTATTTAACTGTGTAGTTTTGGGGGGGTATTTATGAGTAATTCATCCCCAGGCTCTCCCCAGTGTGGTGAACGCATTGGCAATCTCTCAGTTGCAATTCCTTCCCCGTGGGGACCCCCCCACCCCCCGAGCTGTCTTCCTGCTCCAAACTCAGCGCCGGGTTCTCCTGGGCCTACGGCACTTGGCATCTCAGAGTGTCCCTTCCACATCGTCCTGGGATTTCTCTTTTCTTCTTTTCTATGTTGGATCTCCTGTTCCCCGGAGCTCCTGTCTTCTTTCTTGGTCTGTTCTTTGTTTTGTTGGAGCACGTCTTCCTGAGAAAGGCCTGTGGCAGGTAAATGTTTGGAGACCTTGTAAATGTCTTTAGTCTACTGTGGCGCTCGATAGCTTGTCTGAATGTATTACTAGACCTTGGAAAGAATTTTTCTTCATGTGAGAGGCTTCCCTCCAATGTCTGGCGATATACTGCTGCCACTAAAGGGACGTGTGCGTGGGCGAAGCTTGTGGACCAGAGGGCTCCCCGTCCGTGACTCTGCAGTGATCTGGATGCTTCACTGGGGGAATCCTGCTGGATTGGTCTCCGTAAGTCTTCTCCCTTGGACTGGTTGGCTTCCCCAGAACCGGATCATCTGTTCTTTTGCCTGTGGAGTATAAGCCTCATTGCCAGTGTCCTGGGAGCCAAGAGGGTGAAGGGGACTGTGGAATCTTACAATCTAAAATGCAGCCTGTCATTTAATCTCGTTTCGGTAGTGTGTCAGTCACATGCCAGCTCTCCGTTGTGCCCACGGTGCAGATGATCTCTGATTCAACCTTTTCTCCCAGGGCTGGGCAGGGGCAGTGGTCCGGCTGCACAGGTGCAGGAAAAACCGTGGGGAGTCTCAGTGCTCGTTCCACAAATTTCCGCCCACCTGCGCCCATGTTCGGCAACAGAGGGAACCAATTTCTGTTTCTTTCTGAGGTTCTGTGGTGTAGCTAGTTTGCTTCTTACAGGCTTCCTTTTCTGTGACCTTGGTTTTGGCTTTATCTTCTCTGCTAAATTAATTACCTCTTACTCGTCTGCTTTTTTAGTTTCCAAAAGATTGTTGCCATGTTTTGTTTGCTGTTGTTTTTGTGCCTGTCTTCTCCTTGTCCTTATGGGTCTAGACAGGGTGTGCTTCTAAATGTTTGGCAACTGGCTTTTGGGGGGAGGGGGAGCCCTGATTTGTAGCAGTCCAGTTTCTGTGGTATAAATACTCCTACTGTGGCTAATTTCAAGCTACCAAAAGGACATCGCTGAACATGCAGATGGGAAGAAATGCAAAGTTGCATATCATTATATAATACAGATCTGCCTTGACGTTACAGTGGGGTTACAGCCTGGTAAACTAAGTTGAAAATGCATTTAATACACCTCACCTACTGGTCCTCACAGCATAGCTTAGCCTGCCTTAAATGTGCTCAGAACTCTTACATTAGCCTACAGTGGGCAAAATCGTTGAACACAAAGCCTGTTTTATAATAAACATTGAATATATAATGGAACTTACTGAATACCGTACAGAAAGTGAAAATCAGAACGGTTGTCTGGGGACCGAATGGTTGCCAGTGTATGGGTTGTTGGCTCTCGTGATCGCGGGGTTGACTGGGAGCTTCTTCTGCCCAACATCAGAGAGAGGATTGTACTGCGTATCGCTAAGCCAGGAAAAGATCAAAATTCAAAATCTGAAGCCTGGCTTCTATCAAATGAGAATTGCGTTTACACCGTCATAGAATCAAGAAATCTTACACCGAAACGTTGTCAGTTGGGGACTATCTGTATTTCCGCCGTGTGGGCACAATAGCTGTGAACAGTAGACCTAAATGACCTCAACAGAGTAGATAATTATAAAATTACTATGAATAGTAAGTTCGGAGAGTTTGTTAGATTTGTTTTTAATATAATTTAAAATATTTTAGGCATATGTAATTTAGTTTTTAAACTGGCTGTATTTCACAACCGGCTCAAAAAATTCCTACAAATTTCACAACCAGTTTTCACGAGCCACTAGCTGCTCTCCTGCACATAATTACCTTTCCTCATCTATTGGGGTTTTCCCCAAGTTTTATTGACATATGACTCGTATATTATTAACACAATGGTAATCCATGCAGGATTCACATGCAGAAGAAAGGATGACACTTCATTCGAAGGAAATGATGCTTGATTTGAGGGGCAAAAAGAAAAGTTAAGCTCAAATAAGGTGTGGGGAGGTCATCAGTCCCCACGGGTAGTACTCCGAGGGAAGTCATGTCAACACGATTAGGCATGAGGTCTTACTAGGACAAGGTAGTGAGTTGGCCAACCTTTCTGTTCTGATTTAGTTTCAGTTTTGAAGACCATTTAGTATATCTACATTTCTTTCTTCTTTTTTTTTAGTGTTTATTTATTTCAGAGAGAGAGAGAGAGAGAGAGAGAGAGAGAGAATGACTGGGAGAGAGGCAGAGAGAGAGGGAGACACAGAATGGGAAGCAGGCTCCAGGCTCTGAGCTGTCAGCACAGAGCCTGATGCGGGGCTCGAACCCGTGAACCGCAAGATCATGACCTGAGCCAAAGTCAGACGCTTAACCGACCGAGCCACCCAGCCGCCCCAGTATATCTACATTTCTTAGCAGTTCTCTGAAGTGGTGCCAACCAACTTCTTATTCCAAACACGCATGACCACCAAGGGTCCGTGTGATAATGTGAGTGCTTACACAGCACTTTCTTTAGCCCAGCCCAAAGCATTTTACCAACAGTGCCTCATTAAGTCCCACCACACCCTAGTGTGGGAGTAGAAGGGGAATAACACTATCCCGATTTTACAGATGGAAGAAACAGGCCTTGAAGCAAATCCACAGCTGCCGAAACTGGCTTTCCAGCCTGCGGATTCCGTGGGCTAGCTCTCCATGACAGGATTTAGGCACTAATTTGCGTCTGCTCCCTGTACCTAGCCAGGTAAGGGTACGGCTTTATTATCTGCAATATCAAGGAGTTCCTTTAAGTCCTAAACTATGCGATTCTGGTTTTGGCCTTTGTTGACCCTCCCACACCTTCCAGAATGCAGGGTTTTGTGTATGTGATTCAACAGAATTCCAGTCTGGCTGTAGGAATGCGGGAGCGTCGGCAAGAATGGAAGACCAGATAATTGTGGTTTGGTCTCCATGCTGAGCAGATCACAGAGCATTAACGATTGCCGAAATAGGCAATGGACTTTGTGAACCGTCACCACGTGCCCGGTACGGGCTTCGGGACTTGATATACACTGTCTCATTTAGCTTATTTCAACCTTCACAGCAACACTTTGTGGCTGGTGTTGACATTTTCCCCGTCTTACAGATGAGGGAAGTGAGGCTTAGGGAGACTACGTAAACACGGCTGGCCTCTTGGTTATAATGACTGGTGTAGACATCGATGTCACCCAACAGAGTCCCAACGCTGGACGTTCCTCGCAGGGCCTAGCCGAAGAACCGTCTCTTCTCTGGTCGCGGAGTCGTTCGACTGCGAACCCAGTGAGGTGGACTCCCATGTTGTGTGAAGAAAAGCTCTCTGTAGGAGGAGAGAAGGCAGTCCTCTCACAGAGAAAAGCGGAGACGAGGATGGGGAGAAAGAATTCGGAGGGCATTCAAATCCTTGCCTCCCAGTCCCCGCCTTCCTTATCTAAGCCAATTTGGTTGAGTTCAGCTTTTGTCACTGGACCAGTGGGTGAGTTCTGGACAACATAGTGCTTACACATCTTGCTATCCATTTTTAATTTTTTTTTTTAACGTTTATTTTTATTTTTGAGACAGAGAGAGACAGAGCATGAACGGGGGAGGGGCAGAGAGAGAGGGAGACACAGAATCGGAAACAGGCTCCAGGCTCCGAGCCATCAGCCCAGAGCCCGACGCGGGGCTCGAACTCACGGACCGCGAGATGGTGACCTGAGCTGAAGTCGGACGCTTAACCGACTGGGCCACCCAGGCGCCCCACCATTTTTAATTTTTAAAAACATTTAAATCCAGGTTCGTTATCATGTGGTAATAATGGTTTCAGGAATAGAATTTAGTGATTCGTCACCCCAGTGCTCATCCCAATGAGTGCCCTCCTTAATGCCCCTCACCCATTTAGCCCATGCCCCACCCACCTCCCCTCCAGCGACCCTCAGTTTGTTCTCTGTATTTAAGGGTCTCTTATGGCTTGCCTTCCGCTTTCTTTTTTCCTTATTTTTCCTTCCCTTTCCCTATGTTCTTCTGTTTTGTTTTTTAAATTCCACGTGTGAGTGACATCATATGATATTTATCTTCCTCTGACTGGCTTATTTTGCTTAGCCTAATACATTCTTTTTTTTTTTTTAATGTTTTTATTTATTTTTGAGACCGAGAGAGACAGAGCATGAGCGGGGGAGGGGCAGAGAGAGAGGGAGACACAGAATCCGAAGCAGGCTCCAGGCTCTGAGCTGTCAGCACAGAGCCTGACGTGGGGCTTGAACTCACGGAGTGTGAGATCATGACCTGAGCTGAAGTCGGACGCTTAACTGACTGAGTCACCCAGGTGCCCCTAGCCTAATACATTCTAGTTCCATCCACGTTGTTGCAAATGGCAAGATTTCGTTCTTTTTGATTGCCGAGTAATATTCCATATACATCTTGCTATCCTGATGCTAGACATTACCATATTTACCAGCATAGGAGAGCCCACCACCGGGTCCCTTGGACTTACCCAGGTCTGTAAGCAGGTACATTCTCCCCATGATACAACTTTTCTTCCACTTCTTCTTTTTTTCCTTTTATGTACTTATTTATTTTTAAACTTGCATCCAAGTTAGTTAGCATGTAGTGCTATAATTATTTCAGGAGTAGATTCTAGTGATTCATCCCCTATAACACCCAGTGCTCACCCCAACAAGTGTCCCCCCTAATGCCCTTTACCCCTTTAGCCCATCTCCCCACCCACAACCCCTCCAGCAACCCTCAGTTTGTTCTCTGTATTTAAGAGTCTCTTCTGTTTTGTCCCCTGCCTTGTTTTAATATGATTTTTGCTTCCCTTCCCTTATGTTCATCTGTTTCGTATCTTAAATTCCTCATAGGAGTGAAGTCATGATATTTGTCTTTCTCTGGCTAATTTCACTTAGCATGATACCCTCTAGTTCCATCCATTACTTGCAAATGGCAAGATTTCATTCTTTCTGATTGCCGAGTAATATTCCATTGTATATATATACCACATCTTCTTTATCCATTCATCAGTTGTTGGACGTTTGGGCTCTTTCCATACTTTGGCTATTGTTGATAGTGCCGCTCTAAACATGGGGGTGCATGTGCCCCTTTGAAACAGCACACCTGTATCTCTTGGATAAATACCTAGTAGTGCAGTTGCTGGGTCGTAGGGTAGTTCTACGCCATACTGGTTTTTTTTTTTTTTTTTTAATGCTTATTTATTTTTGAGAGAGACAGAATGCAAGTGGGTTAGAGGCAGAGAGAGGGGGAGACACAGAATCCAAAGCAGGCTCCAGGCTCCAAGCCATCAGCACAGAGCCCGATGTGGGGCTCGAACTCACAGAGCTGTGAGATCATGACCTGAGCCAAAGTCAGACGCTCAACCGACTGAGCCACCCAGGCGCCCCAACGCCATACTGGTTTTTTTTGGAGGAACCGCCATACTGTTTTCCAGAGTGGCTGCACCAGCTTGCATTCCCATCTACTTCCCCTTCTAAGCACGTTCTGTATCTCATCCATAAGATTCTTCTCTGTTTCTTCTTACTTGGCTCAAGCCTCCTAATGTGGACCTCTTAGAGTTGATATGCATTACTTAGTCTTCTGACCTCAAGAGGCAGAACAGCCCTGGTATTAACAGTACAAATGACATGATGGCAGTACCGGGCCCAGTAAGGGTCCCCAGACTGCACAATTTCACGGGTAGAATTCCTTTTTTTATTATGGGGTAGGGGTAGGGGAAAACAGAGTTGCTGACTTTTATTTTCACCAAACTGGGGCCAGTAAGCTTACATGAATCCTCCCATTGTTAATTCATTTATTTGTTAACAAGGCTAGTAAAGACTCTGCTGTAAGCCCTGAGGGTATACAACAA
Source organism: Panthera uncia (assembly GCF_023721935.1). Lineage (NCBI taxonomy): Eukaryota > Metazoa > Chordata > Mammalia > Carnivora > Felidae > Panthera > Panthera uncia. Next base: position 9,174,845 of record NW_026057576.1, on the reverse strand, counting down.
GCTTACATTCAAGTCACTGGAAGACTTTAAAGGGCCACACTAATTCTACTCTTCACTTTCCTTGATACCTTTGATTAGGGTCTAGAATTTAGGGGATGGTATAGGGAGATTGTCGGTCTTGTTGGCAACAATCTAAACGATGACGGAAGCAAGAAATGGAAAAGGAGGTGAAGAGGAAGCCAAGGCGGTAGTGGAAGGTGATGTAGGGCATTGATCAGAGCAAGACTCAGAGGAAATCAGCGGGAGTGGCACTCATACATGGGACCAGATGCAGAGGAAAAAAGCTTCTTGATGTGTATCGTGTTTGCATCTGAGCAAAATAGATTTATGAAAATCTCCTTGAAACTCCTGGCAAGGAAACCTGAAAAAGGTTCTGGTAAAGCAAAGCGTTAACAAAATGGAAATTAATTGTATGGTACCTGGTACCTCTAATCTAATGGCATTGGTAAGCTCTTTATTTACCGTATTGTCTGTTATTTTGTGTTAATAAAATTAAAAATTTACCTATTAGAAATGTTGCAGATACATTTGCAAGCCTGGTCCTCCAACCTCATTTCGTTTTGGAGGTTTTAGGTTCCGGGGCCCCCACTTCTCTTGCTGGGGGTTTCAGCATTGCGGCATCTTGACTGGGGGATGCGGTAGGCCGCCTCCAAGATGGCGCCTCATGGTGCCTGCCTCCTGCTGATCTCAGCTGTCTATAGGTCTCTGGTAGAGGAGTTGAGTCACCTTCGCTTCCTTTGCTGAACTGGGGGTACTGGTGTTTTGAATGAGATCTAGAATGATATTTCCCTTACATTCATCATCATACACTTCTTTTTTTAAAGTTTATTTACTTAATTTGGCAGGGGGAGGGGCAGAGAGAGAGAATCCCCAGCAAACTCCACACTGTCAGTGCGGAGCCTGACAAGGGGCTCGAGCCCACGAACTGTGAGATCATGACCTGAGCTGAAAGCAAGAGCTGGACACTCAACTGACTGAGCCATCCAGGCACCCCAGTCGTCGTACACTTCTAATCCCTTGTCTGTTCCTTTGATATTTGCATGGATGGATGATAAAGCACACATAGAATCTAGAGGATGACGCAGACAGTTCTTTCTGTCCCTGTTCCAGCTGGGTGGAGTATGGAAAACATTTTTTGTGCACATGCAGGCTTTAGAAACTGGTCTAAATAAGAACCTCTCTCTCTCTCTCTCTCTCTCTTTTAATTACAAAAGCAGTAATATCTGTGGTGTAAAAAATAAAAAGGCAAAACCATTAGACACCCGTAATTTCACTATCTGGATATAAACACTATTAGCAACTGGAGCATTTCTACAACTATTTCTATCTGTGTTACACAAACAGGTAATATAATGAGTGCCGTTTTGCAAATTGTTTCTTAATTAAGTATAGTATGAGCCTGTGTTTATGCCGTTAGTGTATTATATCATCTACAATTATAATTTTATTTATTTATTAAATATATTTTTTTAAGATTTTATTTTTAAGTGATCCCTATGCCCAATGTGGGGCTCGAACTTACAACCCCGAGATCAAGAGTTGCAGGCTCCACTGACTGAGCTGGCCAGGCACCTCTCACCTACAATTATAGTTTTAAATGGTTGCACAGTACCCCATTATGTGTCGTGCATTTTTAAGCCATTTCCTTGTTCTTGGATATACGTTTATTTCCATTTTTGCTAATAAAAGAAATGCTATAAAGAAATGCTATAGATTCAGCGTGTAGCTAAATATTTGTACCTATCGTTGACTTTTCCCCTTTAAGATAAATTATTAAGGTGGAACGGTTAGATTAAGGCATCCGTACATTTTTAGAGCTTTTTCGACATATTGCCAAACTGCCTTCCAGAGAGGCTATACCGGTTGATACTCAGTGAAATTTATTAGTGTGTCTATTTCCTTCTGCCCTTGCCGGCACGAGAAATTTTTTTTTTTTTTTTTAATCTTTCTGGCCTGTATTTGAACGGGAAACATAAGAATTCTTGAAGTGCAGCTTATAGTCACCAACTGGCCACAGCTGTGAGCGTCAGCAGCCTCCACTTTAACCCAGCGCCCACCAGGCGTGAGGGAAACGAAACGCTGAATCGAATCTGGCTCTGGCAGGTTGTGTTCCTAAGACGAGACGAAGGTCGAAGCTCACGTGTTCAAGATGGAGGAACAAGGGTCAAACGTACAACAGGCAACCCCTGTGGTTTTGTAGTTATAGTTTTGGGAATTTAGCCTAAAGAAAATTCCCAGGAAGAGGAAAAAGCACATGTATGTGAAAAAAGTGTATTGTAGGGGCGCCTGGCTGGCTCAGTTGGTGGAGCGTGCGACTCTTGATCTTGGGGTTGTGGGTCCGAGCCCCACACTGGGTGTGAATATTACTTAAAAAATAAAATTTAGGGGCGCCTGGGTGGCTCAGTCGGTTAAGCGTCCGACTTCAGCTCAGGTCACGATCTCGCGGTTTGTGAGTTCGAGCCCCGCGTCGGGCTCTGGGCTGATGGCTCGGAACCTGGAGCCTGCTTCGGATTCTGTGACTCCCTCTCTCTCTGCCCCTCCCCCGATCATGCTCTGTCTCTCTCTCTCTCAAAAATAAATAAAAATTAAAAAAAATTATCGTAACATTACTTATATTAGGGAAACAAACAACTTGACACAGGAGAAATGGTTTAAGAAATTGAGGTGTATCAACCTAATGGAATTGTCTGCAGTTGTTAAATTAGTAACTATAATGGTGACGTCCAAACATAGGAATATGTTCATGGTGTAATGTTAAGTGCAAAAAGGGGATAGAATTGTTCACATTTGAGAACGATGTACCAGTTAAATCTGCGTGGACGAAGACTGGAAGAAAATACAAAAACCAAAGCCAGTGGTGGAAGAGAGGGACACCCCCAACTTGACATTTTTCTTTCAAGTCTTCCTTGTGCAATTACAGTGAAAAGCAACAGTTTTGAAAGAGGTGGGAAAGGGGTCATATAAAGAGGCAAATAAATGTGCTTGAGGGACAGCCGCGGAAAATGCTCCGTCAGCCCCGGCTAGTTACGGAGGGAGGCGTTGTGGAAGGTTGGGAAGAACGAGGCACTGGAGGCAAATAGAGCTGGGCTTGAAGCCAGCCTCCACTTCATACCAGAAGTATGAGCCGAGGCAAGTTATTTGACTTCCTGCAGTTTAGTTTACATAGCTGTAAAAATGGATGAAAAATGTGTGTCTGTGCAGTTGTTGGGGGAGGGGAGCACGCATGCTCCGCGGCAGGTACACGGTCGGTGCCCAACCGGTGGGGGGTGGGGGGGGGGGGATCGTAGAAGCGATGCTGCTCTTTTTCTGTATTTATCGTTTCATCATTATTGATCCTGCAATAGCGAGAAGCACATTCAGCCAAGAGAAGCGATTTGCAAGTGTGCTGCTTGCGAACGTAAGCCACCTAGTTCTGTCCGGGACAGAAGCGGGGTGAGTGAACGAAGATTCTTTTCTCGGCTGGATCGTTATTGAACGGGCTTAGCGGGGTCTCTGCTGCTTCTCTGTTAAGCAACTTATCTGGACGCCTGGATTGATAATGACACTGCATAAATGGTATCACAGCGGCAAAGCTTGCGCTGTGCATATGGCAGAGATAAGATTGGACGGCAAAAGGTGACAGCCAGAAAACATTTTTGGGGAACAGAAGATCTTACATAATTATCTATCTCCATGTTATTTTTAAAACACCAGTTAAATACAGTGTAATTGGGGGCGAAAAGTCAGTGTTGGCTCTTGGTAATCCAGTGATTTGAAATCAGCCCAGGAAGAGCAAACCGCACTGAATTTTGCCCTCTGTGACCTCTACACAACTTGCCAATTGCCTATGGATTTCCAGATTCTCTAGCACTAGGGAAAACTCAGAAGGTGGAGAGAAAATGCCCTGACTTACAGATCCTGAGAGACTCAGTGGCCACTCGGCACAGAGAAACTTTCGACCTAAAAAGGCTGTCTTGTGTCTTCTCAGGGACTTGAGGCAATTTCTCAAGGGCACCCATCCCTTTTATAGGGAAAAGTACATCAGCACCTTGTTTGTACCCGGTCCTTTCTGACAAATTCTTTGTCATATGGAGAAGCTTTTTGCTTTGTCCTCTTCAAAAATCTTTTAGCATCAGAGCAGCTCTAATAGCTGGACTTATTTCAGCATTAAAATGCAGGCTCGGTGACCCTCTTCTGCAGGCAGATGTAATTTCAAAGGAAACCCCTTTTGCTGGGTATTCAGTGTTACCCGGGGATTTGGGGAGTTAATCTCCCCTGTCTCTGTTGTCAGAGAAAAGGAAAGAAGGGTAGCTCTTTCTAAACGCTGATCCCCGTGGGCATCTGTCTCCTTTTGTACCCCGGAATTGTGGGAGACGGAGGAAACTCCCAAGTGGCTATCCCACCTAGCTTCTTGAGGCAGGCTGGACTCTCCTTAAAACCTCCAAAACAGAGGCTTGTGGGTCATAGTTTTAAAGCTCTCAGGTATAGGCATCCTGCAGCCTCTCTTGTTAACTGGTATCAGTGCTTAGCCTTCTTTCATTTGAATAATTAAAAAATTTTTTTAATGTCTATTCATTTTTGAGAGACAGAAAGAGACAGAGTGTGAGCAAGGGAGGGGCAGAGAGAGAGGGAGACACAGAATCCAAAGCAGGCTCTGGGCTCTGAGCTGTTCAGCACAGAGCCCGACGCGGGGCTCGAACCCACGGACCGTGAGATCATGACCTGAGCTGAGGTCAGACACTTAACCAACTGAGCCACCCAGGCGCCCCTGAATACACACACACACACACACACACACACACACACACACACACA
>NW_026057576.1:9167405-9169651 GCF_023721935.1 Panthera uncia | reverse complement strand
GGACCGTGGGATCATGACCTGAGCTTAAGCCGGACGCTTAACTGACTGAACCACCCAGGAGCCCCCCTGAATATATTTTTTAAATGACACCAACAATAGTAGAAATTTAGAAACAAATACTCCAAAAACCCATACAAGAAGCTCCCCGTGCCGATAAGTCACTTGTAACCATGTTGGTACATTTTCGGTTTACTTCAGAGAGAGCTGGAGTTAGGGAGACACCATTTTATAAAAATACAGTAGTTTTGAGATCGACTCCTCTCGGGGCAGGGGCTGCATCACAGAGGGTCCTGCCTTCAGAAACCCCAGCTAGGAAGCAGGCCCAGGCTTATGTTCCTGTGTGTTTCCAGCTTCCAGAAGAAAACACCGCACAGCCCTCTCACCACACTTCGCTCCACCCAGGATGGGCTTGAAGGCCACAGTTCATCAGCTGTGTCCACTGGGGAGTCCCATGTCACTGTCCCCCCTTCTGGCAGGTCCCCACCGTGTCTGCGCGTGCTTCCCCTGGATTCAGGGTTGGCAAACTACGGACAAGAGGCCAAACTTGGCCCGCTCCGTTTTTGTATGGCTTGTGAGCTACAAATTTTTGGTTTTTTTTTTTTTTTAACTTTTTAAGTGGTTTAAAAAAATGAGAAGCTGTGAAAATCAGATGAGTTTCAAATTCAAGTGCCCATAAATAGCTTTATCGGAACACAGCCTCGCTCATTGATGTATGTCTCATTCGTTACCGTCTATGGCCGTTTTCATGCTACGGCGGTCGCGTGGAGTGTTTGTGACAGACACTGTAAGGCCAGCAAGTCCTACAATGTTTACCATCTGGCCCTTCACAGAGAAAGTCTCCCGACCTCTGTCCTAGAGCCTCCCAGCATCTCCTTTCCCCACAGGGAGGGCGCAGTGATCTTTAGGAGGTGAAATAATTAGGTCTTGTTGTTTTTCAGCCGTGAGATCTAATTCTGATTCTGGAGAATTAGAAGCAACAGGACACGGGACGCAGGCATCCAGGACAAGTCCTGTATTTGGACCGCGTTTGGTGCTACGTATGCAGTTGGGAAAGACCGGAGAAGGGACAGATTCGGGCGGGAGAGAGAAGACTCCAGAGTCCACTTCACATGAACCAAGTTTGTGATTTAAAAAACATTTTCTTTCCAGTTTACTTATTTATTTTGAGTGGAGGGAGGGGCAGAGAGAGAGGGAGAGAGAATCCCACGCAGGCTCCGCACTGCCTGCGCGGAGCCCGACGCGGGGCTCGGACTCACGAACCGTGAGATCGTGCCCTGAGCCGAAATCGAGAGTTGGATGCTCAGCTGACTGAGCCACCCAGGTGCCCCGAGTCTGTGATTTTTTGAAGGGACAAGTAGACGGCTGGTCACCCGGGTCTGGGATGGAAGGACTGAGTTGTGAGTCATCGGCAGATGGGTGGTATGGAAAGCCTTGGTAGTGGGTGACGTCACCCAAGGAGGGAGTATAGACGGAAAGAGAAGACGTCTAAGGGCTTGTAAAGGCTCTTCAACATGTAGAAGCCAGGTAGAAGAAGAAGACCCCACGAGGGCAAGATTCTGGATACAGTGCCTGGCACACACTATGTGCTCAGTAAATTTTTTATTGACTGTATAAGTGAACTCAGATTCCAATTAACTAGAACCTTCCACTTTTAACATACATCACAGCACTCTAACATCCCACCTGTCAATCATTTCTCCCTGTCTCTCTTTCTCATCCTGCCTCTCCTCTTTTCTTCTGCCTTCTTGCCCTCTTCTCTCACCATCAGGGGCACCCAGGCACCCCTACCATACTTGAACATTGCTTATCTGCCTACAGCTCTGGGTGAAACTGGTTGATGATCCTGCGAACTAGTCAATACATATCCTTCTTTTTTGTCTCTTCAGTTTGTTTCAAAATGTGCTAGTGACACTTGTTCCTATGGAACCTCGCCCGCATCATGAACTATTTCTTAAGTCAGTTAATGCTATTTTGACTTCTATTCCTACCCTCTTACAACCTGGTGTCATCTGTGATTTAATTAGGAAGTTCTCAGTTACATCACTGGGGTAAAGATAGAGATGTTCAGCACCGGCTCCAGCTCTGACAAGAGTGAGATCATGCGGGATACTTCCGGGTTGAGGCTGAGTCATCGATAAGCCACACTTTGAGTGATATTATTCAGCTCTCGGTACCTGCCCCTTAGAAATAAGTCTTTCTTTTCTTTCTTTCTTTCTTTCTTTCTTTCTTTCTTTCTTTCTTTCTTT
>NW_026057576.1:9065334-9167395 GCF_023721935.1 Panthera uncia | reverse complement strand
TTTCTTTCTTTCTTTCTTTCTTTCTTTCTTTCTTTCTTTCTTTCTTTCCTTCTTTCTCTTTCTTTCTTTCTTTCTTTCTTTCTTTCTTTCTTTCTTTCTTAATATTTATTTTTCAGAGAGAGAGGGAGAGAGAGCGAGGAGGGGAGGGGCAGAGAGAGGGGGACAGAGGATCCGAAGTGGGCTCTGTGCTGACAGTAGAGAGCCCGATGCGGGGTTGGAACTCATGAACTATGAGATCATGGCCTGAGCTGGCGTTGCACACTTAACTGACTGAGCCACCTAGGCACCCCTCTCTTCTTTCTTTCTATCTCGCCGATGAAAAGTCACTGGCAGTGGAATCTGAGGTCATACTCCACCACGGAGAGATTGTATCTCTCACTCATTCCTTATCTGCATGGCCTATCTATTTATCAAAGAAAATTAAATCGGTCTGCCAAGATTCGATCTTCAAATACCATTGAGGTGAGTGCAAATTGATTGTGTGCTGTTGCGGGACTCATTTTCTACTTGTGGGAAGGACTTGTGCCGTGGCTTGCTAGGGAGCTGTGTAGGACAGGGCAAGCAAAATCAGAGAGATCTAACAAGACTTGAGGCCATGCTTTGCACCAGGTAGAATGCCAGGTGCTTTGCGAGGATTTGCTTGCTTATTATTCACAACAGCTTAGAGAGGTTGGTATGATAATTCTTGTTTTCCACATAAGGAAACTGAGGCCCAGGAGGCAGAGTATCTTGTACAAAGCCATACAGCTGGTTGGTGGCAGAGGTGGCACGTGAACTCCAGTCATTCCTGTGGACCCCCAGCAGTTATAAATGGGTGATACCTTGGACAATAGTGCATTCTGGGAAAGACTTTTAAACTCCTCAGGCTTCAGATGTTACCTGGGTACAAATGACTGCAAAATTTGTAACTCTGCCTTCTGAGATCCAGTTCCCATCTCCACCTGCCTCCTGGACGCTTCCACCTGGACATGATGCCAAGAACTATGGCTCAGCACGGAAACTCGAACAATCACCATCCCTTGGGGACCCAGGGCCCCTCCCCCTCTCATCGCTGTCCTGTGTTTCTCAGGTAGCACCACATTTTTTCAGCCTTCTCAAGATCTGAGTTATGTTAAGCCCCTCCCTGGAGATTCTTGCTCTAAAATAGTTTTTGCCTCATTTCTCATTTTCTGTCTCCACCACCCTTTTAGCTTTTGTTGCCTCGGGCTTAGATTATTGCAACAGCGAAATACCTCTTTTATTAGCTGTCACGGCTTAGACACTACCTACTCAAGGCAGTTCCTTAAAAGTCAATTTTGGGGGCGCCTGGGTGGCCCTGTCGGTTGAGCGTCCGACTTCAGCTCAGGTCATGATCTCACAGTCTGTGAGTTCGAGCCCCGCGTCAGGCTCTGTGCTGACAGCTCGGAGCCTGGAGCCTGCTTCACATTCTGTGTCTCCCTCTCTCTCTGTCCCTCCCCCATTCATGCTCTGTCTCTGGATCAAAAACAAACATTTTTAAAAAAAATTAAAAAAAAAAGTCAATTTTGTCCACATATTGAAATTACCTGGGAATGTAAAAAGTACTAAGAACTATCCAGAGTTTGGGGTCTCACCTTTCCAGCATTACAGCGGCCTCATCAAGATTATTTGTATCTCTGAGACCAGCGATGTCGTCCTAAGGCTCTGCGGATCGGATGTAGTCTCCAGGAAGGGTAACTCTAGCCCTACTCCTGTCTAAACTTTGGCCTGACACACACAGCGGAGAAGAAGGCACAGGACAGTTTGTGACAAGAAGCCCAGGTGGGCTGGTGGACGCCAACTTGTAACCAGGACTATGGAGCAGTCGTCGTCCCACAATATTCCACATCAGCCGGAGAAAATCTGTGTTTGGGTTAAAGTTCTTCCCTGACCGTCCCCACTGATGGCTGTCTTCCCCTCGGTACTCCCGGGGGACCTCTAGACAAGTCATTTGTACCACCTTGTGACACCTCTTTTGTTGTTATTTTCATGCATTTACAACACCCACGCTATGAACTCCTTTAGGACGAGGCTTACACTTTGTCTTTTGTCTGGGGTGTTTCCAGGCCTAATAATTCTAATGGTTCAGCACCTTTGGGAGCCTGCCGGGGAAACTGTGGAGTGGGCCTGGGGTAAAGATAAGGCAACATCTCGCAACTTGTACACAACACCTGCATATAGCCACAGCCTTCTGACACAAGTATACTCCTAGGAAGAATTATTGTCCACAAAGCAAAACCTGACTCTGTTCAAGCTTCTGGCTCTAACTACCAGTTTACGGGAAGGAAGGAGATAGGGGAACATGCTAAATGATACCACAGGAATGCAACTCGCAAGATCCAGACTGCGGGAAACCCTGTGGGACACAACGACCCAGTTTCTTCAACAAATCAATTGCAAGGAAAAGCAACAATGTGGAGGGCAACCCTACATATTAAAAGAGACTTAAACACTATACTCACCCATTGAAATATATGTTTCATTTGCTTCCTTATTCAAACAAACTATAAAAAAATATTTCAGACAATTAGAGAAATTTGACTTGGTTAGGGAATTATCGTTCCAGGTATGCTAATGATGTGGTTCTGTTTTTTGAAAGGGTCTTTATTTTTATGAGGAGGCTGGATGGCTCAGTTAGTTAAGTGTCCAACTTTGGCTCAGGTCATGATCTCATGGCTCGTGAGTTTGAGCCCTGCATTAGACTCTGTGCTGACAGCCCTGAGCCTTCTTTGAATTCTTTGTCTCCCTCTGTCTCTGCCCCTCTCCTATGTGCTCTCTCACTCTCAAAAATAAAGAAAGAAAGAAAGAAAGAAAGAAAGAAAGAAAGAAAGAAAGAAAGAAAATAAAATAAATAAACTTTTTTTTTTAAAGAAAGGGTCTTTATCTTTTAGAGATGCATACTGAAATATTTTAGAGAAAAATGATACTAGATGTTTGCTTTGGGATAACAGTATGTGTGGAGGGGAGTGGACAGAGTAGAGGCTAAGACTCACCAAGGACTGTCAGCCATGGAAGCTGGATAGGTGCAGAGAAGGTCCTTGTCTAATCTCTTTTTTGCTTATGTTTAAAATGTTCATAATAAAAAGGTGGGGGGGGGGGGACTAGAAGAAGGGAAAATCACTGGCCAGCCAAACGTAACCCATGACAGACAGAGAAGGGTTTACCATGGATCCGCTGAAGTTCAAGCATCAGGACCTCTCACTACATTGGCCTCTTCCAAGAGAATGTCGTATTCATGATTTTTCTTACAAAGTGCTCCCCAAATCGTAAAAGTTTCAGGCATCGCAAAAGTTAGACCTACCCCTAATGGCAGGCAGCCGGCTGACTCTCATTTTAGGCATTTCGTAAGTGCTCACCAATATGCTTTTTAAAAACACTTAATGAAGATTTTCAAACGTACACAAAGTAGGCACAACATATAATGAAGCTCATGTTCCCTCCCCCAGTTCAAGTTATGAATGTTGTACTATATTTGCTTCATATTTTCCTATCTCTCTCCTCCTCCTCCTCCTTTTTTACCCTTGAATAGTTCTGCATGTTTCTTCATTTTCTTTCATAACCACAATATCATTATCACATCCAGCAAAATTAACGATACTTCTTCCACATTATCTAAGACACAACCAATTTCCCCAGTTGTCTCAGAATGACTGGATCTTCAGCAAAGATCTCTAATCAATGTCAGAGAGAGGACATCAGAGCCATTCATGAACTGTGTGCCTTTTTGTGTTGAATGTTAAAGTCACATTTTCCCCACCATCGCAGGTGGCACGGTATGGAAATATTGACCGAGCCTGCCCTTTTTTGTAAAATCTGGTTGTGCTTGTACAGTCAAAATCATTGTATTTAACGATGGCCACTGAGGGTGAGTGGACAAGATATCAGCATGTTAGCTAGAAGAGCTTATTTAAAATATGAATAAAACAACCTGTGTATTTGCAATGTGCTCCTTGTTTCTACAGATAATAGCCAGCATTCTGCCTTTAGCCGTGACCTTTATTTTTCCCCTTGCCGCTCTGTAATTGTTTCGTGTGTGCTTTGCATCCTATTGTTATGGACCAAACTGTGTCTCGCCAAATTCGTACTTTGAAGTCCTGAACCCAAACACGACTCGAGGGGGAGATGGGGCCTTGGAGGTAATTAAGGACATAGGGATGGAGACCTAATTTGATAGGACAAGTGTCCTTATAAAAAGCAGAAGAAATATTAGCAATCCTCACTCCTTCCCCCTTCCCCTGCACAGGGGAAAGGCCATGGGAGAACACAGGGGGAAGGCAGCCAGCTACAAGCCAACAAGTGAGCTCTCACCGGACCCCAACCCTTCCGGCACTTGATCTTGGACTTCTCGGCCTCCAGAACTGTGAGAAAATAAATGTCTATTGTGTAAGACTCCCAGTCTATGGTTTGTTTTTTTTTTTTAATTTTTTTTTTTAACGTTTACTTATTTTTGAGACAGAGAGAGACAGAGCGTGAACGGGGGAGGGTCAGAGAGAGGGAGACACAGAATCCGAAACAGGCTCCAGGCTCTGAGCCGTCAGCACAGAGCCTGACGCGGGGCTCGAACTCACGGACCGCGAGATCGTGACCTGAGCCGAAGTCGGCCGCTTAACCGACTGAGCCACCCAGGAGCCCCCAGTCTATGGTTTTTTGGATACGGTAGCCTGATAAGACCAATGTACTATGTAGACTATACTATGTAGAATAGAATGCACGACATACAGTGTGCAAAGCATACTTCATTTTAATAGTTTACCAGGCATAACAAGGTTAAGGACCAATACATTGCAGGCGGGTGCATGAGTGCACACACACCCCCTCCCCCACGTCCTCAGATAAAGGGCAATGAGGAAGAGGGAGGGGAAATACTCATCAGATTTGAAATGAGTGGGTCTTTAGGGACCTTATTAAGAACACGGCTTCTGTGGCACACACAGATAAAATACACCCTGGGAATTAGCTAGAAGTGAATTGACTTGTACTTGAACACTTTAGGAGGTCGTATTAGAAGGGGAGGAACATGTAGGGTCAATGTCAATTCTGGGCGGTATGTGCCTGTTTTAAGGGGAGTGAATAAATGCATAGGGAGCAATAAATGAGAGATACTAGATGTGGAAAGAATGTCGTGAAATCATCTGGTCCGATGGTTGAAGGTGGGAATGAACGCTGTGAAGAAGACAGTCACTGAGTTCAGAGTAGAGAAGGGGGCTGTCCCCCAGGATGGGTGCAATCCTGGTCCTTCAGAGAAAGGTGTAAGGCAAGGTCATGATTTTCGAGGTGGATGAAATTCACGTGACAGTGGTAGTGGTGGTGGGGAGCACTCATATGACTTTAATCATTTCCAAAGATGAGTTCAGTGAAGAAGTGGCTGGAATGTAGGAGGAGGTGACTGTGTGCAGTGAGAGTTGGAATGAAAGAGGGGACGAGTCTTCCTGACTTCTTTGACTAGGACGACAAATTTACGCTCCAAACGGGGAACAACAGGCGTAACCCTGGCAAGTTGGGAAAAAGGCACCTGCCACGGAGCCTCGGTTTTCTGGTTGGAGATTTAAGGGTTCTCCAACTGTTTGCAGCGTGGAGGGGCAATTGTCCTCTCCCTTTCAGGAGCCACGGAGGAAATGTGCGCTTCTCAGGGCTGCTGTGGGAGCAGTGAGCCAGTTCCCCTTTGAAACGGAAGAAGCAGGAGAGACCCTTGCCCTTGGACAACATTAGTGATTTTGGCAGCTGAGGCTGAGTTTGATTCTCTTCTTTGTGACACAGGATCTGAGAGAGAAGCGTTAGTGTATGGGCTCCTCGAACAAAGGAATTATCTCTCCCCCAGCTGGTGCCAGCAAAATAACTCCCTAAAAAGTGTGGCAAAATACTTGCCCCAGAGCCCCTAAGTTTGGAAATTAACAGCGTATTAAGCAATCCTTAATTTCTTGAACTGTTCTTTTAAAAAATCTCCTGAGTTTAGAATCGATTCCCCTTGTTTACAAATTAGACTTCAGAAAAGCATGGAGGAAGAATTTTTGCTACTGCTATTCAAGAAGTTCACACATGACTGTCAAGAATTTTGAAGGGACCAAGATCTTACACTCCATCACACTTAAAAGTTAGCCTGCTACAGTCTCACCAGTATCCACTGGTGAAGACAAGAGTCTGCTGGGTCAGAGAAGGACAGTTTATTACTCGCGGCCAGACCGGGGGACAGACCATCAGCCTTGTTCTTTATACTGATTCCCCAAACCTCAATTTCCAGAGAACAATGCAAAGAGGGCTGGATTATACCTGCATATGCAGTGGGTTGCATTTCAGGAGAGGAATCCTGAGGTTCAGAAGCCCGAATCTTTTATAAAGGGCAGTAAGCGTATGCGCCCTTTGCTTCAGAGGTAGACATTATCTCTATCTTCCAAGGATACAAGCAAGCCTGCGTTTTGCTCCAGAAGGAGACACTGTCTCTTTTCCTCAAGGCTGGCCATTACATAAACGTCCCTCAAAAGAAAGTCCAGAATAAGGGGTGGTTAGTTTTTCTACACAAGATGTGCAGAAATTTGAAAAATCTATGGAGGGTGGTAGCCGTACAGCAATAGATTCTTTTTTAAAAATGTTTATTTTTGAGAGAAAGAGAGTGGGGGAGGGGCAGAGAGAGGGAGAGAGAGAATCCTGAGCAGGCTCCACGCCATAAGTGCAGAGTCCGACGTGGGGCTCGAACTCATGAACCGTGAAATCATGACCTGAGCCGAGATCAAGAGTTGGACGCTTAAATGAGCCACCCAGGCACCCTGAAGAGTTTTCTTAATACCTTGTCATTAGTGATGTCCTTGGACCAGAGAAACTTCTTAAACGCTGTGGGAGGTCGCTCTACACCATTGCCTCTGCTTTAATTGTTTCTAACCTTGGTATCACAATTCCCTGTGGCTTAAAAATCTTTTTTCATGCATCTGTCCAGATAACTACCTGCCAGCACCTCTTCCCCACCCACTGGACTCAGTGCTGTCTTCTTTCTTTCTACTCCCAGGCTTTTAGATTCTGGCCATCCTGGGTTTCACCTCATTGGCTTTTGCCTACAAGATCTATACAAAGAAGACAAAATAACTCCACTCCTGAAAGGTATGGCCATTGTCTCATCGCATAAAGCTAGGAGGAATCTGAAAAGCTATCTAACCCTACCTGCTCATTTTACAGATGTTAGGGGGTGGGGGTCTGTGGTCAAATGAATACAGGAAATACTAAGTTAAAAAAGTCTAACAGGTGCAACTACTTTGGAGAACTGTTTGGCAGTTTTTATAAAGTTAAATGTGCCTGCCCTCTGGCCTAACAATTCCTCTCTTAAGGATTTACCCAAGAAAAATGAAAACATATGGCCCCAAACATTCTTGCACAAGAATGTTCATACCTGCCCTATTCATGACGGTCAAAACTTGGAGACAACCCAAATGTCCATTGAAAGGAGAATGGACAAACAAATCATGAATGAATGAACTACTGATACCCACAACAGCATTGATGAAACTCAAAAATCTCATACTGAGCAAAAGAAGTCAGATCCTACCCCCCAAAATCTATGCAACATGATTTGGGGTTTTGTTTTTTTTTTTGATGTCTAAGAAGTATATGGACTTTAGTGATGAGAAGTCAGATACTGGCTGTTGCTGAACAGGGACAGGGGATTTACAGAAATGGGGACATTTTCTGGGGTGATGGAAATGTTTTATATCGTGCTTTGGCTGGTGGAAGATTTAAATATTCAGTTCTCAAAACTCATTGAACTGAACACTTAACGGTCTGTGCATATGTTAATTATACCTCAGTTAAATCTTTTAAAAAGTAAAACATATTTCTTTACTAAGGGCTTGTTAATCAAGCAAATATACATTGTACATCTTTAAGAAGGAGATACAGTATACAGAGTGTTTCTTAAACATATTTGAACACCAATCACTTTTTTTTAATAAAAATCTTCGACACATATGTGCGTTTATTTCCCCAATTTTTTTTAAGTTTATTTATTTTGAGAGAGGCAGAGACAGCATGAGTGGGGGAGGGGCAGAGAGAGAGAGAGAATCCCAAGCAGGCCCCGCACTGTCAGCACGGAGCCCAATATGGGGCTCGAACACGTGACACCGTGAGATCATGACCTGAGCCGAAATCAAGAGTTGGACAATGTCACTGACTGAGCCACCCAGGTGCCCCTGAAGACCAGTTGCTTTTGGAAGGAACAACAGGGAACAGAAAATGCCTTAGAGGATGTTTTGGGTTGCATGTTGAGCGTAGAGTATTTCACTGTGCGGTTTTCTGTTCCTTATTTCCTTCCTTCTGCTCGACATAGAGATGGACCTCTCATGCCAATCCGTCGGGGCAGGATGGTGAGCCACCTGCGGTGACCCAGCTTTCCTGTCTTCCTGTTGCCAGCTCGGGTCCTTCAGTTGGCACCCTCGTCTGTCCCAGGCCATTGGATCACCACAGCCCATTGCCTTCAACGGCAAGAGACACAGTTGAACGGGGAACGGGGCGGAGCATGGCCATCTGATGTGTTTGCAGGACGTTGCCCATATCAGTCACAGAGTTCATTTATTCGGTCACGGAGGCATCCATTCACTGGTTGGCAACCTAGTTAGAGGAGCGCCTCTATGTGTCTGTCATTGTGCAGGTCTCTGGAGACATAAAACTTAGTAAAGCACACTTCCTGTCTTACGTGGGGGGAAGGGCGGAGGAGAGAGCCACACGCACACGACTTTTAAATGATGCAAAACTGCAGTGTTGGTGCTAAAGGTCTCGTCTTTATCTTGTTCCTTCCCCTGCAGACACGCGGATTCCCTTTCCCTTCTACGGGTCTGCCAAAGGCAAAAATAACAATACCAACCACCTGATGCCAAGGGAGAATTATTGCTTCGACCGAAAGGTTATGTGTTATAAAGGAAGTAGTCTACGTGTCCGCAAAGTGGTAGAATGGTACAGAGGCTCCAGGACCTGCTGGGGATTTGCTGCACCTTTGTGGGTGCGGCAGCTAGGAAGGAAACTCAGAAGCGGGTGCTCCCATGAGGAGTCCAGTGGGTTTTTTTTCTTGTTTGTGAGGAGGTTTGAAGGGAGGTCGGCTTTACAGTTTTTGGAGAACAAGAGGGCTGTACCACAGAATGACTCACTTTTTACTCATTGTTCAGCTCGAGCACGTAACATTCTCTGTGCTTGAGCTGGTAGTGGGGCCGGTGCAGAGGTCAATTCAGGTATTAGTTGCACGCAAGGGCGGCAGAAACAGCCTGATATTGACCATGGCCGTGACGCAGAGATGACCCTCACAAGCACGCATCCAAGGGAGATGGTGAAGCTTAGAGTGTCCCTCAAAGACTCGAAATTTCGTAGGGACCAACGTCTCGATTTGTCCACTTAAGAAAATTTAGTAGGTAGCAACACCGACTCCGTGTATGTGGCTGTAGTGGTGTGTGCATTTTACTATACGCAGAGATTTGTGTAAGCACCATCACAATCAGCATACACACATCTTTGTCAGCCCAGGATTCCCTCGTGCTCTCCCACCTTATTCACACCCTCATCCCACCCCCGGCTCCTGGAAACTACTGATCCATTCTCCAGAACCATAGTTCTAGCTTTCTGGAAGTATCATATAAATGAAACTGGTATAGTACATAACCTTTGAGTCCAGCTTCCTGCATGCAGGGTAATTTTGTGTGAAGATCTTCCTTCCTTTCTCCCTTCCTTCCTCCTTCTCCTTCTTCTCTCTCCTTCCTTCCTTCCTTCCTTCCTTCCTTCCTTCCTTCCTCCTTCTCCTTCTTCTCTCTCCTTCCTTCCTTCCTTCCTTCCTTCCTTCCTTCCTTCCTTCCTTCATTTCTTCCTCCCTCCCTCCCTTCCTTCTTTCCTTCCTTCGGTCTTTCCTTCTTTCCTCCCTTCCTTCCTTCTTTCCTCCCTCCCTTCCTTCTTTCCTTCCTTCGGTCTTTCCTTCTTTCCTCCCTCCCTTCCTTCCTTCTTTCCTCCCTCCCTTCCTTCTTTCCTTCCTTCGGTCTTTCCTTCTTTCCTCCCTTCCTTCCTTCCTTCCCTCCCTCCCTCCTTCCCTCCCTCCCTCCTTTCTTTCTTTCTTTCTTTCTTTCTTTCTTTCTTTCTTCTCTACACCCAACATGGGGCTCAAACTCACAACCCCAAAATCAAGAGTCGCACCCTCTACTAACTGAGCCAGCCAGGTGCCACTGTCTGAAGATCTTTCTTTATCAGTTCTCCTAGAGCGTGTCTGCTGTCAAAAAAACCCTCTTAATTTTTCATTCATCTGAGGATGCGTTAATTAATTAATTAATTAATTTTTTAATGTTTATTTTTTGAGAAAGAAAGACAGAGCATGAGCAGGGCAGGGGCAGACAGAGAGGGAGATGCAGCATCCGAAGCAGGCTCCAGGCTCCGAGCTGTCAGCACAGAGCCCGAAGTGGGGCTAGAAGCCATGAACTGTGAGATCATGACTTGAGGCGAAGTCAGACACTTAAACTCCTGAGCCACCCAGGCGCCCTGTGAATGCTTTTGTTGTTGTTGTTGTTGTTTTACCTTTATTCCTGAAAGCTATTGTCTTGGGATATAGAATGCTGGTGGATGCCAATTGCTTTTCTTCCAGCACATTCACATTGCTCTTCAGCTGCCTTCTCACCCCCGACGGTTTCCGGCTTCTGGTTCCAGATGAGAATTCCACAGCCGTTTATTTGATTGTTGCTCCCCCATAAATAATACGTTGCCTTTTCTCAGATTGTTTTCATGATTTTTGTTTGTTTTTAGTTTTTAGCAGTTTGATTATGATGTGTCTGGGCATGTATTTCTCAGGTGTATCCTACTCGAGATTTGCTGAACTTCTTGAATTTACAGGTTTATGCCTTTTGCTAAATTTGGGAAGTTTTATTTTATTTTATTTTTTTTCAATATATGAAGTTTATTGTCAAATTGGTTTCCATACAACACCCAGTGCTCATCCCAAAAGGTGCCCTCCTCGATACCCATCACCCACCCTCCCCTCCCTCCCACCCCCCATCAACCCTCAGTTTGTTCTCAGTTTTTAAGAGTCTCATGCTTTGGCTCTCTCCCACTCTAACCTCTTTTTTTTTCCCTTCCCCTCCCCCATGGGTTTCTGTTAAGTTTCTCAGGATCCACATAAGAGTGAAAACATATGGTATCTGTCTTTCTCTGTATGGCTTATTTCACTTAGCGTCACACTCTCCAGTTCCATCCACGTTGCTACAAAGGGCCAGATTTCATTCTTTCTCATTGCCACGTAGTACTCCATTGTGTATACAAACCACAATTTCTTTACCCATTCATCAGTTGATGGACATTTAGGCTCTTTCCATAATTTGGCTATTGTTGAGAGCGCTGCTATAAACATTGGGGTACAAGTGCCCCTATGCACCAGTACTCCTGTATCCCTTGGGTCAATTCCTAGCAGTGCTATTGCTGGGTCATAGGGTAGATCTATTTTTAATTTTTTGAGGAAACTCCACACTGTTTTCCAGAGTGGCTGCACCAATTTGCATTCCCACCAACAGTGCAAAAGGGTTCCCGTTTCACCACATCCTCGCCAGCATCTATAATCTCCTGATTTGTTCATTTTGGCCACTCTGACTGGCGTGAGGTGATATCTGAGTGTGGTTTTGATTTGTATTTCCCTGATGAGGAGCGACGTTGAGCATCTTTTCATGAAAATTTGGGAAGTTTTAAAGAAAGACATTTCTCAAGTATTTTTCTACATCAGACTCTTTCTTCTGTCCTTCTGGGACTCTGATGACACAAGTATGAGACTTTGTATAATTGTTCCACAGGACCCTGAAGTTGTATTCTTTCTTTTTCAATCTCTATTCTCTCTTGTTAAGATGGGAGCAGTTCTATTGCTCTGTCTTCAAGTTGACTGACTCTTCCCTCTGTTTTTATGTCCATTCTGCTTTTGAGCCCAATCAGTGAGTTTTAAATTTTTATTATTGTATTTTCAGTTCTATAATATCTGTTTGAGGTGTTTGTTTTGTTTTGTCTTGTTATTTTTTGCAGATCCTTTCTAGAATGTTTATTTTTCCTTGGACCATTCTTTATAATAGTTGCTTTAAAATCTTTATCAGATAAGTTTCACATCTGTATCACCTTGGCATTGACATCCATCAATTGTATTTTCCCATGTGAGTTGAGACTTTCCTGGTTTATATGCCAAGAATTTTTGGATCATTTCATGGACTTTTTTTTTTTTTTTTTTGGTATTAATGTTCACATATTCAATAGCAGCTTTTTTCTTCTTAAAGATTTTATTTTAAGTAATCTCTACACCCAACATGGGGTTCGAACTTACAACTCTGAGAACAAGAGTTGCACACTCTACCAACTGAGCCATCCAGGCACCTCTATTCAACAGTAGCTTAAAAATAAGTATTACTACATTCAAAATGCTTCCAAACTGAATCTATAAATGGTAATATAAATTTAAAAACAGAAACTTAAAGTAAATAAATTTAACATTACATATCATGGACATTTTGAGTATTATGTTACGAGATACTTGATCTTATTTAATTAATTATTTATTTATTTATTTAATTTCTGAGGGAGAGAGAGACAGAGGGAGACAGAGCCCAAGTGGGAGTGGGGCAGAGCGAGAGGGAGATACAGAATCCCAAGCAGGCTCCAGGCTCTGAGCGGTCAGCACAGAGCCCGACGCGGGGCTCAAACTCACACACCGTGAGATCATGACCTGAGCCGAAGTCGGACGCTCAGCCAACTGAGCTACCCAGGTGCCCCAATACTGGATCTTACGTAAATCCTGCAGAGAATGTTGATTTTTTTTTTTTTTTTTTTTTTTTTTTTTTTTTTTTTTTTTTTTTTTTAAGCAGACAATTGACACAGTCGGGCTTAGGCTGCAAGTTCTGACCAGATTTCTGTGGGTTGTGGTTCCACCATCAGTTCCATTTGCAAAGTCTTTGCGGTAGTGTTTAGATTTCTCCTGAGCGCCCACCATCTCACGGTCAGTCTCGGATCCGGATGGTGGCATATCTGTTAGTTCAGCTCTCAGACTCTTTGTATGCTGTATGTGATCAAATCTAAGCGTGCGTAGCTTGGGGTGAGACCCCCCCCAAATTAGCAAAGAACTTTATGGGGTTGTTTTTTCCAAACTCCTTTCTCTCCCTGATCTCCCTGTATTTTCCAGTTTCCTGCAGGTTCTCCTTTGGGTTCATCCATCTAGAAAGCTACTGTTTTATTTAATCTACTCTGTGCCATTCCTGTGACTCTCCCATGTCCTGGGCCAAGTGGTGGGTACACAGGGAGAGGAAAAGAGCATGGTCCTTGGACCACCCCTCCTTTAACTGGAGAGGAAGGTTCCCCTTCGTTGGCATTTTCTATGCCGTGGACCTTCTGTGCTGCCGCTGCACTGCCAGAAGACTTCTTTCTCACATCTTGAACCTGAGCTAGTAGGCTTCTACTCAGTTCTCTCTGTCCACACGGGTGTCTCCTTTTGGGGTTCAGTCTGCCTTGAGTCCTGTCTAGGGGACACCAAAGGAGAAAAAAACATTAAGTCCACAGCCAGTTTAAAGGTTCTTTGAATTCTTGTTTTCTTCCCCAAATGACTGGCTACTCTTTCCTTTATTTATTTATTTTTATTATTTTTTTTAATGTTTATTTATTTTTGAGACAGGGAGAGACAGAGCATGAACAGGGGAGGGTCAGAGAGAGAGGGAGACATAGAATCTGAAACAGGCTCCAGGCTCTGAGTTGTCAGCACAGAGCCCGACGCGGGGCTCAAACTCACAGACCGCGAGATCATGACCTGAGCCGAAGTTGGCCGCTTAACCGACTGAGCCACCCAGGCACCCCTACTCTTTCCTTTTTAAAAAGACCTCATAGAGCTGCTCCGTGCATTGTGTCCATCTATTCTAGCTGCGTTCAATGGGAGAAGCAGGGTGGAGTGTGTTTATTCCGCCTTATCCCAAAATAGAACCTGTGCGTTGACTCTGGCCGGGCAATTTCTCCCCTATCCTTTGGTCTGAGGCCTGGGGCCCCTTTCCTAGTCACAAAGGTAGGATGGATACTTCATTGTAGGCATTTGTGATGGCAATTGTCAAATATGTGAGTTTGTCTGTTTGCGTGTATATGGATGCTAATTAAGTGCTGAAGAAAACCACAAAAGGGGTCGAATCCTTTTCCCAGACGGAAGTGGAGGTCACCGTGCTCCTATCTCTTGCCACTGCTGATGGGAGCAGAGCCCTGCCTGTACTGCCGGTAACAGAGGGTCTGCAGCTCTATTCCTAATGGCTTTGGGGCACACCGAATGTTCTAGAAGTGGAGCTGTCAGCCCTATATCTCTTTGCAGGTCCCCTTGAAACCTTTTCTTCCCTTTTCCATTGATCCATTTTTTTCTGCCAGCCCCTTTGACGGAGTGACGTGACGTTAGGAAAGAAGGATTGGAGCCAAACAACAGAAGGGGGCGGTGGAGTGTTTATACGAAGAAATGAGGTTCTTACGTGTTGTGTGTGTTGTGATCCAGGCTGGGGCAGTCTTTGGTGGGGAAAAAAGCTGTAGTGCAGAAAAGTCTTAACTAATAAAGATATAGTTGTTCTTGCCAATGTCACCCAAGGGATAAACAGCCTGCCCGCCATAAAATCTCATTAGTCCTGCCAGGCGAGTGAAGAAATGTAAAGATTTGTGGCCCCGGTCTAACTAAGCCATTATCCCAAGAATGTCTCAGCGATGCGTTGCGGGTCTATTTGAGGATTTCAATTTACCTGTAGTAGGTTTGCTTTCTTTTCTTCTACCGGAGAAAAACATTCAGCCCGTTTTACTGTTTTGGATTTCTTTTCGGTGGGCTGAAACTGTCATAGCGCTCCCTTCCAAAAAAGTAAAAATACCAAGCACTTGCCTGTCTCGCCCCACCCACCCCCCCAACACACACGATCGTCAAGGTGATTTCCGTTTATGGAGGGGCAGGGGTCAGTTTGGTGGGTGGACAGGTTGAACGAGACGGTTGAAGGGGTTGTGAATCCATCTGTGGTTGAAAAACATGCTGGGAGTCTAAGAAACGCTCAGAGAGTCTCTGAAAAAGACATTCATCATAAGGATTGTAATATTTCCCTTTTTTTTTTTTTTTTTTTTATTTATTTTTGGGACAGAGAGAGACAGAGCATGAATGGGGGAGGGGCAGAGAGAGAGGGAGACACAGAATCGGAAACAGGCTCCAGGCTCCGAGCCATCAGCCCAGAGCCTGACGCGGGGCTCGAACTCACAGACCGTGAGATCGTGACCTGGCTGAAGTCGGACGCTTAACCGACTGCGCCACCCAGGCGCCCCCTTTTTTTAATGTATTTGGTGTGCATAAGGAACATGAATTCTGGCGAGGCATGTTTGCTCAGTGCCCCCGGCTGCACGCTAAGTGAGTGCCAGGCGTCCACCAAAACCCTGCTCGTGAAGACGAGATGGCCCTCGCGGGCGGTGCTGTCTGAGCCTGCACTCAAGTCACCAGGTCAGAGGGCTCAGGTCAGTCTTCAGCCGCACGGGTCCCTCGCTTCCCACATTCAACGGGTCGCTCCTATTTCCAAAAGGTCCCTCAGGTTTCCCTTGTTTGCTTTGTTCCACTCTTGCTGTGCTTTATCAGCTATAACTATAAATCCCTGGACGGCGGCAATTTCCTCCTAACCGATCTCCAGGGAAGTCACCTATCTGATCACGTATCAAAGTTCCTTCATGATTCATTTTTTTTTTTTTTTAATGTTTATTTAGTTTGGAGAGAGAAAGGGAGAGCGTGAGCTGGGGAGGGGCAGACAGAGAGGAAGACAGAGGATCCGAAGCGGGCTCTGTGCTCACAGCAGCGAGCTCCCTTTGGGGCTTGAGCTCACAAACCACGAGATCGTGACCTGAGCTGAGGTCAGACGCTCAACCTACCGAGCCACCCAGGCGCCCCTCATGGTTTGTCACTATGTCCAGAATAAAGCCTAAGCTCTTCACACATTATCCTGGTCTAAGTGTCAGCCCCGGCTTCTTCCTTTTTAATGTCTGTCTGCTACTGGACGCAGAGTATTCGTCGCTTTCTGGGAAGGCTGCCCTATTTCCCACCCCCATGACTTTGTTCATGCCCTTCTTCTGTTTGTGATTCTTATTTCCCTTTCCCTTCCTAAAAATCAGATTTGTCCTTTAATACCGAGCTCAGATGCTGTCTCCTTGGTGTGGCTAGTCAGTGGTTATAGCTGCCCTCTCTATGCTTCTGTAGAACTTCATTTAGGTATAATTCATTCACTCGTTCATTCATTCAATTATTCATATGATGTATTCATTAAACACTACTTTGTTATGGGGCAATAAACCAGCTGCTGAGTCCGCAAAAGGTAAGACATCACTCCTGTCCTTAAGGGATGTAGTCCAATGGAGAGAGAAATTGGAGTATAAACATACGCTATGAGAGTGGCGCCTGGGTGGCTCATTCAGTGAAGCATCCGACTCAGTTTCGGCTCAGGTCATGATCTCACGGTTCGTGGGATTGAGCTCTGTCTTGGGCTCTGTGCTGACAGCTTGAAGCGTGCTTGGGATTCTCCCTCTCTCCCTCTCTCTCTCTGCCCCTGCTTGCACTGTCTCTCTCGCAAAATAAATAAATAGGGGCACCTGGATGGCTCAGTCGGTTAAGCGTCCGACTCCAGCTCAGGTCGTGATCTCACGGTTTGTGAGTTCGAGCCCCGCGTCGGGCTCTGTGCCGACAGCTCAGAGACTGGAGCCTGCTTCGGATTCTGTGTCTCCCTCTCTCTCTGCCCTTCCTCTGTTCACGGTCTGTCTCTCAAAAATAAATAGAAAGTTAAAAAAAAATGAATAAATATTTAAAAAATACAGAAAATATAATGGCTATAATGGATTTGTGTACAAAGGGAGTGAATCTGCCCGGGCGATTCTGGAAGAGCTTCCGGAGGACCAAGCATTTGAGCTGAGACTCATGGATAGAGAAGGCGGCCGTGGGGCGGGAGAGCCCACGCTCACAGCACGGCACGCACCCTGTGAGAGGCGGCTGTAGGTGTGGTTGAACATGGCCTGCACGGGAGGTAGTGCACCTGACAACCACAGATAGCAAAGCAGAGGCCGCGCGACTCCAACACGGGGCTGGGGGTGGGGGGGGGAGGGGAGTGTCTGCCATGATTAGATTCTAGGAGCCAAGTGTCTCGGAAGGCGCGTGCTTTTTAAGATGCATGAGAATGCCAATTTATGGCCAAGTCGGTTTGAACCATTTTTAATCTAAAGCGTGCTCTCACTCCCCCAAGTGATGGCGGCGTGAGGAAAAGAGCGAGGTGCGTGTTTCTCAGTGCTTGGGCCAGAATATAAATCAGGTCCTTCCCACTCACACCCTCTTCTTCCTCCTCTTCCTGGAGATTGCCGTAAGATAGTCCTAAAGGTACGCCAGTGTTGTGGAACGTTGACTGGAAAATCGTAAGTTCTAAAGCTCAAAAATAGTTAGGAGACTCTTCTGCCCGAAGAGGTATGTGACTATAAAACTATGCTTATTTTTCATTAGGTTTCTGCTCCCACCTGCTGTGTGGACCTCGGCATACAGGGACCCGGGCCCCTCCCACTCTGGTTCAGAAGGTGTTGGGTGGGGTTCGAGCATCACACGCCCAGGTGACACTCATGCTGCCCACCAGGAGACCACTCCAAGGGGGGGGGGGGCTCTACGTGTCACTGTCTCCATCATTAAATTCGACACAGAAAGCACCAAGCTGCGTGTGACTTGCCGAGTTCAAAGGCATTTTAAGAGGTTACCGCGACTAATCATCTCTTTAAACTACTACCCAGGGCACAACCCTATCTACTTCAATGGGGTGTTAAGAAAAAGCGGATGGTTGCAGTTTCATCAGAAATAAGAAGTTGGATGTTCTGCTTTTTCATTTTGTTAATCTTGCATAAGGGATGACCCCACGATACAATGTGAGGTATATTATCCCACACATAACAAATGTCTAGCCTTCTAGACCAATAGCAAATACCTTGGGACTGGGGGCGCCCCGGTGGCTCAGTTGCTTGAGCGACTCTTGATTTCGGCTCAGGTCATGATCTCATGGTTTGTGAGTTGGAGTCCTGAGTTGGGCTCTGCCCTAATAACACGGAGCCGTTTGAGATCCTCTCTCTGCCTGTCTCCCTCTCTCTTTCTCTCTCTCTCTCTCAAAAAAAATAAATAAATATGGGGCGCCTGGGTGGCTCAGTTGGTTAAGCATCCGACTTTGGCTCAGGTCATGATCTCGCGGTCCGTGAGTTCGAGCCCCACGTCAGGCTCTGTGCTGACAGCTCAGAGCCTGGGGCCTGTTTCGGATTCTGTGTCTCCCTCTCTCTCTGACCTTCCCCTGTTCATGCTCTGTCTCTCTCTGTCTCAAAAATAAATAAACGTTAAAAAAAAATTTAAAATAAATAAATAAATAAATAAATAAAAAATAAAGACCTTGGGAGTAAAGTAACTAGTCAGTTGAGTTTTTTTTTTACTTGGCTTTCGATCTGTGATTGTCACTGTTTCGTATATTCAGTAAACCTGCTTGTTTTTCTTTTCAACTTATCAAGGAATAATTTAGGTACGGTAAACTGCGTTCATTTAAAAGTATACTTTTGTGACCTTTTTAAACTACGTTCTAATTTACTCATGACGTATTAAAAGTATTCACTAACACAGAGGCGCCTGGGTGGCTCAGTTGGTTGAGCGTCTGACTTTGGTTCAGGTCACCATCTCACAGTTCATGAGCTCGAAACCCACGTTGGGCTCTGTGCTGACAGCTCAGAGCCTGGAGCCTGCTTGGGATTCTGTGTCTCCCTCTCTCTCTACCTCTCCCCAGACTCATGCCGTCTCTTTGTCTCTCAAAAAGAAGTAAACGTTAAACAATTCAAAGATAATTTCAAATAATTTAAAAAGCCCCGCACAATTAGGAATACCGTATAACCTTCAGAAGGAGCAAGAAATGACTACGATTTTGTCTTACTGTCTAGATAGAAGGGCAAGAGGGAGCACGTGGGAATTAGGATGAGACAGTCCACTAGGACACAAGAATAGCTTCCTGAGGCCACAGAGCCTTCACGCTCTAGCACCCAAGAAAGGGAGAGGTAGGAAGCCCCAGAGCCCAGACATGCTTGGAAACCTCGGGAATGCATCTGGTGCTCCTGAATTTGGCCTCCTGTGCTCGGATAACAAAGGCTGGGTCCAGGGAGCATTTAGGCTATGAGAATGGGGTGAAGGGGACAAATCTGTGTCGTATCTCCCATGCCTATCACTTTGTGTTCTCAATGCCCCCACCTTGGTCCAGGACCTCATCACCTCATACCTAGGTGATTACTAAAAGTCGTCCAACTTTTCTCCCTGCTTCTGGTCTCTCCCCACGTGAACCCTATATCTGCATCTGTGCCTCTTCCCAACTAACAAAACCTCGAGATCAGGGACCACATTGTAGAATACTTTCTGGATGTAGAATTGCTTGTAATAAAAAAACAATACCCTAAATGTGTAACTCGATGGCTTGTTGAGACGTTCCACATAAATATAAACCCACAAATCTGAAAACAATCCTTTGTTAGCCCATGTGTCTTGCTTTTTGTTTTTAAAATAGGTTAAATATTTTTACAGGCACTAAGGGAAAAGGAAAGTGCAGTGATAATAACAGCAATTGTTTTTTGAGTTCTTGCTGTGTGTCAGGCACCGTGAGTCTGGCTGGTACTATCGTTATCCCCACTATACAGCCAAGGAAACCAAGGCGCAAAGAGGTGAAGTCATTGCCAAGGTCAGACAGCTTGGGCCAGGCAGCTGAGCCTGGTGCCTGAGAGCTTCCTTAACCATGGCACCCACTGCATATCATTCGTATAAGGAGCATGTGAGATGTAGGCTGTGTTGAGGAATAAGTAACAGAATTGTAATTACAGCCCAGAGAAAAAGATCTTGAGATCAAGTTCAGGTTTATGCCTGACAGATGGTGAGATGGAGCCTATCTTCTGTACAGCGAAGGTGTTATAACCTCACGAACTTGGGAGAAAGAAGGGATCATTATCTGTGGAAACTATTTTTAGGTACTTTCTCTTATGTCCTTATAAAGAAAATACAAAGTCTCTGGTTTGATTATTCTGTCTATGTTGGTATGACCTTAATTATTATGTTTTTAAGATCCTTGCCCAAAGTCTGTGCACTTTGCTGAGTTTTTCATTAAAAAGCTCCTTTTTGGACTTAGCAAATGCTCAGTCTTTTTCACTTCAATAGTTGGAAATTTTCCCTTGGGGGTCCTACGCCCTTTAAATATTTTTAGGTTGCCAGTTTTCTTCTGTTGGCTCTCCAGGAAGCCAATTTGGTTCCAAAGCCCCTGAGAGTAGCCTGGCTCCTTCTTTCGCACACCCATTGCATCACAATAAAATGCCGCCTAATTACTGCCTTTGTGGGGTCCCAGAGGCTGGGTATTTGTCTCCAGGCTATGCTGTGGACTATAAACTCTTCTCAGATGAGAGATAAACCGCTTCATTATTGAAATCTCCAGGTCTTGTAGCAGGAGTTTCCTCCTACCAAATCGTTTCCAGTCTTGGGAGAGAATCGATCAAATGAGACCATGTAATTCATCTCGAAGTAATTTCCAGTGGGATCAGCTTAAGAGAAATGTCCCTTGCTTGTGGTGCCCAGATCTAAAAGAGGGATTCTCCCCCAAATCGAATCCTTTTCTTGATTTTGTTTCCTCATTTCTGGTACGAGGAGGGAGTTCATAGGTGAGTAGTCCTTGACATGGGAACATACTGTGGAATGTTTTGGGGAGGCAGATTTTAGTAGAGAAACAGTGACGAGGGCGGGGGCTCTGTACTGCTTGGGCTGCTTTCTCCTGACAGTGGCTGTAGAAAGGAGGTCAGTTGCATAGGTGATGGAAGGACCCTAAGATCTTTGTGCTTCAAGGTCCAACGCCTGGACCTCTTTCCCAAGCGACCCTCGGACCCACTCTGCTCAGGTACCGCCATCTCTGAAGCACATCCGTAGTCTCTACAGCAGTGCTTCCCGATCTTAGCTGCACACTGGAACCACTTGGGGACCGTCAAAAAATCCCGATGCCCAGTCCCGTCTCCACTACCACCCACCCCCATTAAAATTTTCATTGGTCACGGTGGGGTCGAGGCAGGCGCGTATTTAACGTGCTCCGGGTGACGCTAACGTGCTACAACGTTGAGAATTTGCTGCCCTAAAGCCCCTCTGAGAAGAAAGCTTCTCCTCCCCCATCGGCCTGCTGCAGGTGCACCTGTGGGGGACGGGGGCCGCAGGGGTGTCACAAAGGCAATAGTATGCTGCAAAATTATTGAACGACCGCAGTAAAAGGCACTGTCAAAGTAAAAAGATGGTAACAAGTATTCTCATTATTTTGCCGAAAAAGATTGCTAAGATCAGACGTCTGTGTATTACCAAACCAGTTATAAAGCACTTTCACACGTACCCCGGGTTCTGTCCCCATAAGCATCCCCCCCCCCGCCCCACCCCAGGCAGATAGGGAAGGTATTACTACGTGCATTTTTTGTAGATGAGAAAATGTGGCTCAAAAAGGCTGAATGACATTCCGAGATGACACAGCTAAGCAGCTGGCAGTGCTGGGGTTAGAATCCAGCCTTCTGATTGCGGTTCCCTTGTAACAGATCAATAGTATTATGAATTAGAATTCCATACAATTCTAGTTACTTACTCACTGTGTGACCCATAGATAGTCACTTAACCTCTCAGTTTCCTCATCTATAAAATGGGATCATACTTGGACCTCCCTCACAGGGCTGCTCTGGGATCAAAAGAGATAATGCTACTTTTTTTTTTTTTTTAATGTGAGAGAGAGAGAGAGAGAGAGAAAATGTGGGCACAAGCGTGATTGGGAGGAGAGGCAAAGACAGAGACAAAGGGAGGGGGACAGAGTATCCAAAGCAGGCTCTGAGCTGAGGGCAGAGAGCCCGACATGGGGCTCGAACTCATGAACTGTGAGCCGAAGTTGGATGCTTAACCGACTGGGCCACCCAGGCATCCCTGCATCTGGGATTTTAAATTAACCCCAAAGTGTAAGTTGTTGCCTTGTAATATCTTATTCTTTTCCGTGTCGCCTGCGTATGTTTTTGGCCTGATTTATTCATGAATTCACCAGCCAGGAATCCAGAACTGACCTGAGAAGACCAGGTCTCCCAGAGTCAAAGAAGTGTCTGGAAACGAGACACTGCATCCATTTTGGATTCACACTTCCCTTCCTGCTGAACTCCTGAATTTTCTGGCTCGTGAAGGCAGCTGCAGCAGCTGCTGTGTGTGTCCTTAACCACCCTCGAAGTCTGTAACACGTCATATTACCTCATTTTGGCTCCCTGGGCCTGTTTTGAAAGGCCCTGAATTAGTCACCTGGGGTACTTGATCAAAAATCACATGGCTATTTGGGGCGCCCGGGTGGCTCAGTCGGTTGGGCGGCCCACTGCGGCTCAGGTCATGATCTCGCGGTCTGTGAGTTCGAGCCCCGCGTCGGGCTCTGTACTGACAGCTCAGAGCCTGGAGCCTGCTTCCGATTCTGTGCCTCCCTCTCTCTCTTCCCCTTCCCGGCTTAGTCTCTCTCTCTCTCTCTCAAAAGTGAGAAACATTAAAAAAAAATTGAAAAAAAAAATCACATGGATAGCGCTCTATTCCTTTGCTCTACACTGGGCCTCACTGTTGGAGAATAAGCCCGGGTTAGGAGAGAGACGTCTGAGGGACGTCTGAGTTTTCTCGTAGGAGATGAAACAGGAAATGGATTAAGAGAAGGGATGCAAGAAACGGGGTCTTTCAATGCCACCACTCAATCCATTGTCAGTGAGACACTTGATGGCACTTAGTTGTAGATATAAAGACTCTCCTTATTTATGAACTCTGGTCATTTATACCTTTTTTAAAATTCATCACTGTCAACTTCTGCTATCTTTTTCATGATTCTCTCTAGCACCACACTTACATAGAATAGATTTTCAGTAAATGTTGGCAGCAACTTCTTTCCCTGTGACATGCATTCATTTACTTATTCACGCAAGAAACATTTATTATGTTTTGACTTTATGTCAGGCACTACGCAAGGGCTGAGGATATGTCAACCTTAGTCATAGTCCCCATTCTCAAGGAAGTGGCTTAGAGGGGAGCAGAGATGTGAACAGAGGAGAGGAATCAGCCTGAGTGCTATGATGGGGGAGACGTAGAGTGCTACGGGGCTCACGGAAAGGGACCGGGCACCAAGGAATGGGTTCCAGAAGCAATGCCTGAGCTGATTCTTGAAAAGTATGGCGGGGCTGGGAAGGTGAGAAGGCCAGTTGGGAAAGGTGGTTATGGACGAAAGGAGGAGGTATATAGGTCTGGAGCAGGAGGGGTTTGGAGTGCAGGGAGAAAGCAAACAGGTCACCACCCCATAGGCCTGTGTTTGCCCACATCCATTAGTAGTTCATGAATTCGATGAAAAGAAATAGAATAGGAAATATCAGAGTAGTAGTAAGAGTGTGTTTTGCTTCATGAAACTTACAGGTGTTGGAGATACACGTTTGAGTGTGTGTGTGTGTGTGTGTGTGTGTGATGTGCATGTATATGTATGTCTGTACTGAGTACAGGGATTTATGGTTAAAAAAAAGTTTGAGGAGCTCTACTGTAGGCTGGAAGTGCCACTGGTTTCTACGCCGAGGGATGACATGATTAAATTTGCATTTTAGTACCATTATTCTAGCCGCGGTATGTAGAATGGACTTGAGGGGCTGGAATACAACATGGCGGCAGGTGTTAGAGCAGCTATCTTGTAGGATGAGATAGGATCCACATGTTGTAAATGGCAGATGAATAGATAAAAGGAGCACGGGTCTCTGATGATTGTGAACTACCATGCCAGCCCTGTACATGTATCCGGATCTCCAAATGAGGGAGAAATAAATCTCTAGTCTAGTTGGGCCCACCATTATTTGGGTTTGTAATGACAGGCTAACCCATATTCTTTTTTTTTTTTTTTTTACTTTTTACTTAAATTTTAATTGTTAACATGCAGTGCAATATTGATTTCAGAAGTAGCATTCAGTGATTCGTCACTTACGTACGACACTGAGTGCTCATCATAACAAGTGCCTTCCTTATTTATTTACTTATTGAAAGTTTCTTTATCTATTTCGAGACAGAGAGAACACGCATACTTGTGAGCAGGGAAGGGAAGAGGGAGAGCAAGCAGGCTCTACACTGAGCGTGGGGCTCAATCTCACAAAATGTGAGATCATGACCTAAGTTGAAATCAAGAGTTGGATGCTTACCCTTAAGACTGAGCCCCACCCAGGCATCCACAAGTGTCTTCTTTAATACCCATTACCCATCTAGCCCATCTCCCACCCACCTGCCTCCACCAACCCTCAGTTGTTTTCTATAATCAAGAGTCTCCTGAGGTTTATTTCCCTCTCTCCTCTTCCCCACCCCCTTCCCATATGTTCATTTGTTTTGTTTCTTAAATTCTACACTTGAGTGAAATCATATGGTACTTGTCTTTCTCTGATTGACTTATTTCGCTTAGCATAATACATTCTAGCTCCATCCATGTCGTTGCCAATGGCAAGATTGCATTCTTTTTGACGGCTGAGTAATATTCAATCATATATACACCACATCCTCTCTATCCATCACTTGATGGACATCTGGGCTCTTTCCATAGTTTGGCTATTGTTTTGTTTTTTTTTTTAATTTTTTTTTTAACATTTATTTATTTTTGAGACAGAGAGAGACAGAGCATGAATGGGGGAGGGTCAGAGAGAGAGAGACACACACAGAATCGGAGGCAGGCTCCAGGCTCTGAGCCATCAGCCCAGAGCCCGACGCGGGGCTCGAACTCACGGACCGTGAGATCGTGACCTGAGCTGAAGTCGGACGCTTAACCGACTGAGCCACCCAGGCGCCCCAGTTTGGTTATTGTTGATAATGCTGCTATAAACATCAGAATGCACGTGCCCCTTCGAATCTGTATTTTTGTATCCTATGGGTAAATACCTAGTAGTGCAATTGCTGGATCGTAGGGTAGTTCTAGTTTTAGGTTTTTTTTTTTTTTTTTAATGTTTATTTATTTTTGAGAGAGAGAGAGACAGAGAGGAAGCAAAGGGCAGAGAGAGGAGACACAGAATCCAAAGCAGGTTCCAGGCTCTGAGCTGTCAGCACAGAGTCTGAAGTGGGGCTCTACCTCACGAACTGCGAGATCGTGACCTGAACCGACTGAGCCACCCAGACACCCCTATTTGTAGTTTTTTGGGGAACCTCCATATTGCTCTCCAGAGTGGCTGCACCAGTTGGCATTTCCACCAAAGGTGCAACAGAGGGTTCCCCTTTCTCCACTTCCTCGCCAACATCTGTTGTTTCTTTTGCTGTTAATTGACAGGCTAACCAATATTCTTAACTATTATGCCTGCCTACGACAGATGAACTCTAAGATGGCCCATGATAATCCCTACCTCCTGACATTCACACGTCTGGGTAATCCCTCCCCTTGATTATGGGGTGGGACCTGTGACTTGCTTCTAACCAATAGAATACGCAAGATGAGTAGGTTAATATTCAAGAATACTATCCATGAATATTATTATCCATGAAGAGATAGTACTGAAGATTCTGACCATCAAGTCTTGCTTTCAAAGTCTCACCTCTGCTGGTTTTGACAAAGCAAGTCGGTATGTTATGAGCTGTCCTGTGAAAAGGCTCAGATAGCAG
Organism: Panthera uncia; assembly: GCF_023721935.1. Classification (NCBI taxonomy): domain Eukaryota; kingdom Metazoa; phylum Chordata; class Mammalia; order Carnivora; family Felidae; genus Panthera; species Panthera uncia. The sequence continues at coordinate 9,141,732 of NW_026057576.1, read as the reverse complement.
ACAACTGAAGGTAGCCTCTGGCCGACAGTCAGCAAGGAATTAAGGCTCTCAGTCCAACTGCCTGCAAAGAGCTGAATCCTGCCAACAACCAAGTAAGCTTGGAAGTAGGTTTTTCCCAGCCAAGAGAGCTCTTCCCAGAAGAGACCCCAGCCCTGGCCAACACCTTGATTGAAGCCTCAGGAGACACTCTGAAGTAGAGGACCCAGATGAACTGTGCCTGGATTCCTGACCCACAGAGAAGTGTGTTGTCTTGACCTAAAACTGAGTTGGGAATAGCAGAGGGATACAACTTGGGCAATGCAAGCTCTAGGCTGGTCCAGTCAGCATCGAGGGAGAATATTTAAATATTTATGGGCAAGGAGTGCAATGAAGGGGAGGTTGAGCCAGAGTCCGAGCAGTAAGTTTACTGGCTTGAGAAAGGGGAGAGATTCTTGTTGGATGTTCATTGGTGAGGCGGTGAGTCTTGGTCTTGGGTAAATCGGGCATTTAATGGAAATCAGTCTCTTGGTTCTTAAGTTCCATTCTTCTAAGGGTACATTCTTGAGATTCCGCATTTCATATCTTCTGGTTCCATTTAAGATTGAAATCCTTTCACTCTAGGAATGAAATTGGATATATAGCTGAAGCAGTTTCTTTCTTTCTTTTTTTAAGTTTGTTTATTTTGGGGGGGGGGCACACGAGCAGGGGGGGGGCAGAGAGAGAGGGGAGAGAAAGAATCCCAAGCAGGGTCTGCACTATCAGCTCAGAGTCTGATGTGGGACTCGAACTCACAAACCACGAGATCATGACCTGAGCCGAAACCAAGAGTTGGAGGCGTAACAGACTGAGCCACCCAGGCGCACTGAAGCAGTTTCTAAGCAAAGTGTTGCAGAAGCAGACTGGTTCTTCCTGACGGCTCACAGTAAAATTCAACAAGAGAGAAATGACTTAAAGATGGAGGGCAGGGAGGGGCAGTTTCAAAAGAGGGGTTGCTGGCACTTTCAGGAGCTCGGTGTGGGCTGCTGGGCACTGCCTCACTTCACGCCGTGTGATGGCCACCGCACTCCCCAACCGTGCTCCTCAGCCGGCTGCCTCAGGTAAGCAGCCAGTGGGCCCAGGTGCAGTGTGGGCTAAATGGTTGCTCCCCCACGCAACCCCCATCCCCCGCCTGCGTGTCCCGAAAGGGAGAGTGGTATCTGCACTGCCTCCAGTGTGTACAATCGCTGGGGACATGGCTGCCTTCACCTATATTTCAAAGGATAGGACCCTGGAGCCATAAGAGTGGTGCCCAGGGGAGTCATGGCAGGTGAGGCCATCCAAAGCCATGGGGGCAGAGCCGTTGGAAGCTTTGGGAGCCATTTTCTGCCCAAAAAAGCTGGGAGGCCAGGACCACTACCCCAGTGTACGTGAAGGGTAGAGCATCAAGCCAAAATAGATTGTTCTTTAGTCTCAAGGTCTAATGGAATTTGCCTCGCTGGGTTTTGGACTTACTCTGGACCTCCCTCCTTTCTTCTTTCCTATTTCTTCCTTTTGGAATGGGAAAGTCTGTCCGGGGCCTGTCCCACCAGTTCATGTTTGGGAAGCACAGGGTATGTTCGGTTTTGCAGGCCAAGAGCTGGAGAGGAATTGGCCTCAGGATGAATCTCGAGTCTCACCCATAATTGATTGGGATGATATTTATTTATTAATACTTATTTATGATTACTTTTTTCTAAAAATTTTAAGTAGGCTCCATGCCTAACATGGGGCTCAAACTCATGACCCCGAGATCAAGAGTTGCACACTCTGCCAAGTGAGTCAGCCAGGCACCCCTGATTTAGATGAGATTTAGAGGAGATTTTTGGAGTTTAGGGTTGATGATGTGTGAGACAGACATGGACTTGGGGGGCCAAGGGTAGAATGTTGCAGACCAAATGCTTGTGTCCCCTCTAAATTCGTATGTTGAAACCCTAACCCCCAAAGTGATGGTATTTGGTGGGGCTTCTGGAAGGTGATTAGGTAAGGAGGGTGGAGCTCTCATGAGTGGGCCTGGTGTCCTCATGAAGACCGCAGAGATCTCCCTGTCCCCTTCTGCCACATGGGGACACAGCAAGAAGACCACAGTCAATGACTAGGAAGCCAGCTCTTACCAGACACTGAATCTGCTGGTGACTTGACCTGGAACTGCTCAGCCTCCAGAAATGGAAGAAATGAATTTCTGTTGTTTATGAGCCATCTGGCCTATGGTATTTTTGTTACAGCAGCCCGGACGTACCTGGACGTGAAGGTTGGGAAGAAACGAAATGTCCATCAGTGGGAAAGGGATGAACTGTATCCTATGCAGCAATTAAAAGGATTGAGCGAACCCTCCACGTATAAACATAGGTAAACCTCACTGTTGTCTCATTTTGGGAGATTGCCACAGCCACCCCAACCGTCAGCAACCAGCACCGTGATCAGTCAGCAGCCCTCAACATTGAGACAAGACCCTCTGCCAGCAAAAAGATTAAGACTTGCTGAAAACTCATCTTTTAGCAATAAAGGATCTTTGAATTAAGGTATGTACATTGTTGTTTTTTTTTTAGATACAATGCTATCGCACAGTTAAAAGATTATAGTATACATATAACTTTTATATGCACTGGGGAAGCAAAAATTTAATTTGACTTGCTTTACTGTGATACTCATTTTATTGTGGTGTTCTGGAACTAAACCCACAATATCTCCAAGGTATGACCGTATAATTCTCTATAATTCTCACTTAGGTTGTAATGTTTACACACAACGACCTGCTTATTTGTCAGGAAGGCATAAATCCAGGCACAGATCAAGAGGGAAGAAACAGTACAAAACTTATGTGTCTGCTGTCCCTACTTTATTTTATTGTGACTGCACCGTCAGATAGTGAGAACAGCTAACTGGTGAGCTGGGGAAAAGGGACAGAGGTGAGGTTGAATAAGGGCTGTTAGAAGTCTTCACTGTAGCTGTCAGAGAGGGCTTTTCGGAAACGTGAAATTTGCGGTGGGATTTGAGAAAGGAGTGAGGCAGCCTGGTGAACATAAGGAGAGGCTATCACGGAGAACTGGATGATGAACAGTTTGCTTGCGTAGTTAACCGTTTAGGAATGATTCATGTAAGCCATCATTTATGCACATAAATCACGAGGAAGACCTAAAATGTAGCAGAAAAACAAGCGGAAAGAGAGGAAATAGAATTTGCCTCCCAAGCCCATCACTCTCAATCCCCTACAGTTGAAGTAAAACAGGACACAAGAGAAAAAAAAAAAAAAAAAAAAAACCAGGCAGGAAAAGGATTCTGGAACCAGGAGAAGCCGTCTAGAGTGACTTGTATCTTCTTGGAAGGGGAAATAGGATCCCAGATGTACCGCTCCTTTTCCCATTCAGACTTTAAATGTGTTGTGGTTGGGGTTGCTTGGCACAGCACTGCCTTCTCCAAATAGAAAACCTGATCACAAGCTGCTCTCCCTCTATGACATGCCAGCTACCTTGTAACATGCTTTTCAGCCCGCTAGAAAATGTTCTGCCCGTCACCAGCGAGGTAACTTGCCAACATTTGCCTGAGTAATTCACGTCCGGTGATGGATTCCTCTACTAAATGTAAGGTCCTGGCGCAGTTAGGTGCTAATGAATTAGCATCTCGCCGGGTGGAGGCAATGACTTACTGCGGTGCTCAATGAAAATACTATTACTCCAGCTATCACGGAGGACTCGACATTCATTCATTGAGTTACGTACCCGCAACACTCCAGAGTGTTACCAATCCGCTTAACAGCCTCGAGTCCTGGGTTTCCTGTTCCTATTTCTAAATTAGCATAAGGAAATACAAAATCATAAGCAAGGAGAATCCCCACAGGCGACTGCCAAGAGGTTCTGTGTTTATTTTGGCATTCATAAGAAATGTTTTGAATTCCCCAAAAGTAGAGCAGTTCTTTTCATTAAGAATGGGTGATTAAGTGAGGCTGGCCTAATAGCTTTGGTCTTTAAAGAGTGCCTCACTGCTAATGGGAGCACTGAAGCAGAAGTTCATGAATAAAATAGAGCAAAAGCCCCATTTGGGCTGGATATGGCAGAAACATAGGTACAAGGTTCTTCGTTTCCTTCTCTTGTCTATTACCTCCTCATGTGACCTGTGAGAAAGGGCAACATCAGAGAGAAAAAAATCCACCCTAAAAATCTGTCTTTTTCATCCTTCTCTTGGCCTCACCAGGTCCCACTTGGTGAGGTCTGTGGTACCCCTTTCTTGCTTTTTCATCATTAACTCTTGTTCCCCCCCCCCCACTTGCTAAGGGTAGCAAGTTAAAAAGCTGCGTTTCGGGGCGCCTGGGTGGGTCAGTTGGTTAAGCCTCCGACTTTGGCTCGGGTCATGATCTCACAGCTCGGCGGTTCGAGCCCTGCATGGGGCTCTCTGCTGACAGCTGGGAGCCTGGAGCCTGCTTCAGGTTCTGTGTCTCCTTCTCTCTCTGCCCCTCTCCCACTCACACTCTGTCTCTTTCTCGCTCTCTCTCAAAAATAAACATTCCCAAAAATTAAAAATAAAGCTGCATTTCTACATATCTGAGAGAGGTCAGAGTCCACATGAAGCGTGGGGTTCCAGCCAAACTCTGGTAGGCAACTGTAAGCTCATCGCCAGTGATTCTTAAGGCCACGCTAGGCCTGGGGTCCGACGGTGACAGTTGCTGTGGCAGAATTGGGTCTCTGCTCTTCACAGACCTGAGACACAGAGCACCCGTCTGTGGAAGGACTGGACCCTTGGCGCGTAGGGCATCTGTTTGGTGAAGGACTCTCCCACTCCTCTGAGATAGTGTTTCTTAAACCCTCTGGATCGACATTCACAGGAGATATATTTCACTTCACAACCCGTATTTGTCAGCGTCCAGCCGTCAGGCAAAAGGAAGCCAAAGGAAGTATTTCCACGGAGAGAATTTCGCATAGGGAATTGATTCAATAGGTGTTGGAGGGCTGAAAAAATGTAAAAGGAACACGGGAGTCACCATGTAAGTGACTGCAAAAAGCAGCTTCTGCCTCTGGGGCCAGAGATCAGAGAGAGGAGAGGAGGGCGGGGTCCTCAGAACCCAGCAGCCAGGAGAAGGAACCTACGGAGGTGGGACCCAGACCTCTGAAGAAAGGCACTGACTGGTTCCTGCTGCTAAGTCTGGGGTGGAGGGAGAGGAGGCGCCAGGGGGCTGGTTCTGGAAGTGCAGCTAGAAGGTAGAGACAAGTTCTGGCCACCAGGCCAAAGGGCCACTGCTTGGGTGATGCTGACAGGAAGGGACGCTGGGAGCAGTGGCTTCCTCGTCTTCCAGCCTTGTGCTCTTCTACGAGTGCACCCACGAGCCAGAGACAAGGGAGAAATGTGGGTTGTGGGGTTCCAGCTCCCCCAGCACGGAACAGTGGAGAGAGGGTAGGTTTGAAGCCCACTGACCGCCATATAGTACTTGATCAGGGCTATGCGTACACGCCCCGCATTTCATTTCCTATTCCTTCTGTTTGATTCTACCTTCCCTTACTGTATCTTACCCTCTCACATTTTAAGCATTAAAAAGCTGGACGAGATGCATTACCTTGATCTCATGACCTGCTAAACTTTGCTCTAGGTCCTAGTAGTGAGTTTGAGCGTCGGAATTCAGAACCACTTACCTCCTGAACTCCTTCCCTACCAAAAGTCACTTGGAGGAACTTCCTCGTGAGGCACCCTCGCACCGAATACATATGGGGGCCTCTGCTTTTCTATAGGCTTCAGGGATATTTATATGAGGAGGCTGTAAATGTCCTCTATAGCACTAGATGGGGAGAGCTACACAGAGCAGGGTTAACTCAGGAGAAAAGTGAAGGAGCCAGCCATCAGACAAAAATACTGTGCCCTTATATAAAAGGTATTATAAAGATGTATTTGGAAATACCCATAAGTGTTCATCGGAGGAGCTTGAGATCTAGTAAGGAGAAAAGACAAAGGCCAATGGGTCAACAACCCACAAGCTGCCACTAGGCAGTATGGTTAGTTGTCAAAGTGGGTGGTATAGGCAGGAAATTTTGTGAGTGCAGAGTAGGCCGGTACTATTGTGAGCAGGAATGACCTGGAAAGATTTCATGTAGAGGCCTGAGTTAGTTTTTGCAGAATACAGGTCGAATTTAGGGGAGGGGGATAGCATCCCAGGTGAAGAGAACATTAGACAGAACGAGGTGAGGAAGGACCCAGCAAACTTGGGGCAGGAGTGGAGCTTGGGGATCAGAACTAGTCAGGGAAATCTGTGCGTCAACCAGAACTGAGAGACGAAACCCTATAAATGGAGAGGGTGTAGGATTTGATGTTGGGAACTATTGCCACAATGAAGGAGCAGGGGGAAGAGCTGGTGAGCACACTGAAGTATGCTTTCAGGAGAACCAAGGTCATGAACCACTAAGGAAGGTGGCCGGCAAAGTCAAATGCTATAGCAGCCAAGACTGAGAACTGAGGGAAAATGCCTGACTTTGAACCAGATGTGCTAAGTCTCTGGGTTTTGTTTTTTTTCAATTTATTTAAAAAAAAATTTTTAAAGTCTTTATCTTTTAAAGAGAGAGAGCATGCTAGTGGGGGAGAGGGGCTGAGAGGAAGAGAGAGAGAGAGAGAGACTCTTAAGCAGGCTCCGTGCTTAGCGAGGGCCCAATGGAAGATTAGTCCCCACGACCCTGGCTGGGATCATCCACCTGAGCTGAAATCAAGAGTTCAACGCTCAACCGATTGAGCCACCCAGCTGCCCCAGATGTGCTAAGTGTCTTTCCTGAGGCTCAGGACCATATTGTCTGTAGATTAACCCGTTATCACTTGCAGATTTGCACAGTGTGTTTATTACCTGAAATGATCCAAAGTCTCCAGTGAAAACAATAAACCATTTTTGTCAGTCCTCACTCCTTGCCGGCTCCATAGCCATGCTAGGTTTCCTGAGGCCGTGCTTCAGTTGCCCATGGTCTTCCTTGGTGTGACCACCCTCCTTCAGCTTTACTTTAAGGCAGCTGTTGCTTTTCACTGCTGTCATCATTCTCCTTAAGTGGCTCGTCCCGCTGAGCTGTTTCTCTGGGGTCCCGGCTTCTCCCAAACAAGGAGGGTTAATGCATTGGGACCTTGCATGTGCAGACTTCTTCATGGCTGTAGATTGCACTACAACCCTGGCCAGCTGCCTTGTAAATGCAAGTGACTGGTCACAAGGGAAACCAGATGAGGGCTAGACAGGTCAAGCGAGCCTATCATCCCTACTGCAAAAACATGTGTTCTGCCGATAGCAGATCAGTATTTTCTTCTCCAGGAGTAAAGGAGACTCTATTTATATGCTCATTATATATGCAGAGTTGTGATCAAATTGCTAGTCCAGGTGACAAGCAGTGTTGCTTGTCAGTGACCAGTGACAAGTCCAGGTGTTGCTTCTATAAGGATGTCATTGCTATCAAGGATTAACTCAGATTTTGTTCTGGGTTGTATTGCTTGAATGCTATCATTTCTTCCGCATAATGTAAGCTACGATCACGGAGGCCTGAATTTCTTTTCTTTCTTTCAGACAGCAAATCCCAGCCACAATCAATTGCGTCCTCATTTATACCAAGTAGTTCTCATAATTGAACCCACTATGCAGGTAGCCTGGACAGGTCATGTGTATAAGCCTTTTTTTTTTTTTTTTTTAATGTAAATCCAAGTTAGTTAACATATAGTGTAATAATGACTTCAGGAATAGAATTTGGTAATTCGTCACCTACATATGACACCCAGCACTCATCCCAGCAAGTGCCATTCTTAATGCCCATCGCCCATTCAGCCCATCTGCCCCCACCCAACACCCTTCTAGCAACCCTCAGTTTGTTCTCTGTGTTTAAGGGTCTCTTATGGTTTGTCTCCCTCTCTGTTTTTATCTTATTTTTGCTTCCCTTCCCCTATGTTCATCTGTTTTGTTTCTTAAATTCCACATATGAATGAAATCATATATTTGTCTTTCTCTGACTTATTTTGCTTAGCATAATACACTCTAGCTCCTGCCATGTTGTTGCAAATGGCAAGATTTCATTCTTTTTGATCACCGAGTAATATTTCATTGTGTATATATATATCACATCTTCTTTACGCATCCATGAGTTCATGGACATTTGGGCTCTTTCCGTACTTTGGCTATTGTCCACAGTGCTGCTATCGACATTGGGGTACGTGCCCCTTTGAATCAGCACTCCTGTATCCTTTGGATAAGTACCTAGGAGGGCAATTGCTGGGTCGTAGGGTAGTTCTATTTTTAATGTTTTTGAAGAACCTCCATCCTGTTTTCCAGAGTGGCTGCACCAGTTTGCATTCCCACCAGCAGTGCAAGAGGGTTCCTCTTTTGCTGCACCCTCACCAACATCTGTTGTTGCCTGAATTGTTAATTTTAGCCATTCTCACAGGTGTGAGGTGGTATCTCATTGTGGTTTTGATTTGTATTTCTCTGATGATGAGTGACATTGAGCATCTTTTCATGTGTCTGTTAGCCATCTGGATGTCTTCTTTGGAAAAGTGTCTATTCATGTCTCTTGCCCATTTCTTCACTGGATTATGTGTTTTTTGGTTGTTGAGCTTGGTAAGTTTTTTTAAATAGATTTTGGATACTAAGCCTTTACCTGATATGTCATTTGCAAATATCTTTTCCCATTCTGTCGGTTGCCTTTTAGTTTTGCTGATTGTTTCCTCCTCCGGAAAAGATATTTGCAAATGAAGCTTTTTATCGTGTTGAGGCCCCAATGGTTAATTTTTGCTTCTGTTTCTGCACAAGCTTAATATTTACTGAGTATACTGTGGACCGAATCAAGTAGAATATGCAGATATATACTGTGTTGCAACATATGCTTTTAATAGCTGGCACTAGAGTTCCTCTTGGGGAAAATATTTTGTGTAGGAAAACACTTTGATAAACAGTTTAGGAGTGGAAGGTGGTCCAGAAGGTACAGATTAGGAGAAAGAGATAACTAAAAGTACTGTATAAAGAGAGAAAAGAGGAAGGGAGAGGGATGGGACCAGGAAGATGTTGATTAGTGGGGAGTGGCAGCTTATGCTGAGAAAGGATGGGGGAGGGGTTGGTGGACACCAATGCCATTGTGATCCTGAAGGCCTTTCAAGACCATGGACTTCTAACTTTAGGCTATTTACATCCTTCATTTAAAACCATTTAGTTGCTCCAAACCTTCAGAGGAGCCTGCTACACACACACAGCCAAAGAAAAGTGTTTGATTTCCACACTGGGTCAGCAGGAGAGAAAAGAGTTGCAGAAGGCGAGATGTGAGTGAGTCCCTATGTTCAGAGAAAGCAAGAACTCAGAGCCAGAAGTGACCCTGTGATGGTAAGTTCCCCTGCCCCCCACGGGGGATGTACAATCTTGGAGAAGACACTGGCCTTTCCACAGGAGGTGGAAAAGGGACTTGAGTCAATCTCAACAAGATTTTTGTGGACAAGGTGACCCCGACTGAGAACTGGATGATATACACAGTAGCTTGCTATTTTCAATCATAATTTCTCAAGAGACGTTTATTGCTAGAAAACGACAGGGTCAGTAATTTCCCCCATTTACTTAAATCTCTAGGTCTCATTTTCCTCATTTGCAAAATCTGGAGATTGGCTGCAGAATATCTCTGTGGTCGCTATTAGAGTCTACCGCTGTAATAACAATCTTACAGAGGCAGAGAACAAATTGGTGGTTGCCAGAGGTGGGGGCGGGGGTGCAAAATGGGTGAAGGGGGTCACCGAGTACGAATTTTGTTATAAAATAAATAATTCCTGGGGATGTAACGTACAGCAGGACTACAGTTAAAGGCACTGTGTTGTCTATTCGAAAGTTGCGAAGCCAGATCTTAAAAAAATATTCTTATGTTCTTTTTTGGAGGTACATTCACACACAGTGAAATGCACGCATTTCATTACCTGCACCATTCCATGAGTTTTGACAAATGCACAGGCCTCTGTAACCCAAGCGCTAAGCATGATACACATCTTCTGCATCACCGCGGAAAATTCCCTCTTCAGTGGAGCCTGGGCGGTTCGGTCTGTTGAGCATCTGACTCTTGATTTTGGCTCACGGGTCAGGAGATGGGGCCCCACCTCCGGCTCCGCACTGAGCGGGCGCCTGCTCAAGATTCTCTCTCTCCCTTTCTGTCTCTGCCCACCCCCCCCCTCCTCCCCCTCCTCCTCCCCTCTAAAAAAAAAAGTCCCACCCTCACCTCCAGGCTACCCACTCTTCTGATTCTTATCAGGAAGCGTTGAATAACTAAGATTTAAAAGTTACTGTTAAATGCCAGTCTTTGTTTTACAGTGCTTCATCAGCATTAATGTTTTTTTATTTCTCACAAGCACTGGGAGCTGGCCATTACCTGCATTTTGCAGATTAAAACTTTCAGCATCACAGGGGGTAAAGAAATTGTTCCCCCCCCCCCCCCCCCGTTATCAGCTACCAAGTATATGGGGCAGGACGTGAACCCAGAAGCGGGTTTCGGAAGCCCTTGCGCTTGACCTCAGTTTCTACGGCACTGCATCTCTCAGGTGGGTCCTGGAGAGTCCGCAAACGGTTACCTAAGAAATACTACACATCAAAAATTCAGCTGAAATCACGGCCACGTACAAGTTCTCAAACCTCCCGAATGAGCCTAAAGGCTGTAGGCACTACGTTTTTACTAACGGATTCATTTCTAGCCCACTCCTCAGAGAGTGGCAGAAAGGTGTGAGAGACTGCGACTTTCCCGGTGAAAAGCCCCAGGGTGGCTTCGGGTCCCACCCCGCCACTCGGCCGAGGCGGCGGGGGAGGGGCCGGGCCAGACGACCTTTAAAGAGCCGGCGCTGAGCCGCTGGGGCGCTCCTTCCTCTGACGCCACAGGCACCCTCTCGGATTAGAGCGGGCACCAACGCGCTCCGCCGACGGCACAGGACACGCGTCATGCCAAGGGGATTGGACGCTGCCGCAGCAGGGCTCATCCGGCCCCACCGAGTCATTAGTCACTCGCCCTCCTCAATGTCACAGTCTCCCGCCTTCCCCCGAAGCACCCAGGCGCCTCCCTTCCCCCGCACCCGGGTGGGGTTCCCAGGCTCCTCCCCCGAGTTGTCTTGGAGTCCCCGCGCGCCCCCCACCGCTCGGTCCGCGGCTGCCATGGCAACCGTACGCCGCCGCCACCGCCTCTTCACGCACGTCGGGAACTAACGGACTCCGCGGCGGCGGCTGCGGCGGCGGCGGCGGCGGCCTGTGCCCCACCCCCACCCGGACCGCATCACCAACAGCCGGCCGACCTGCGGCACCTAGGTAATGAATCCGAGGGAGAGCGCCGCGGGCAGGAGGGCAGGTGGTGGGGTGTTCAGGTGGACAGCCCCACCCGGTCTCCCGCCGCCAGGGCAGTGCCGCGGTCCTGGGGCGCCGGGAGGGGAGGAGGAGGGCCGTGGGAGCGCCCGGCTCGCGGGGCATTATGGGCATTGTAGTTTAGCGGCTGCACAGGCTCTCGGCCTCGGCGGGGTGGCCTGGACCGGCGAACTACAAAGCCCGGCGGCCCCGACCGCTGGCAGAGAACGATAAACTTTGAGCGGACCGGGCGAGAAAAAAAATCTGTCTTTGTGGTGCGGGGGCTCTTGGGTGGTCGCGGAACTGGGCTCTGCGCTGGGAAAGGGAAGTGGAGGTGAGACTTGGGTGGCCCGCCGTTGGGCCCGCCCCGGCTGACAGCGCTCAGCCCCACCCCGGCTGGGCTGGGCCACCGCCCCGCGTAAGTCTCAGGGATGAGCAGCCACCCCAGCCGCAGGGCCTCGGGCCTGCGGCGCCTGTGACCCTCCCAGGTTGCTGCCTCTCGGTGCCGAACCGTATGTATGGCACACATTTGATGCGAGACCTGGGAAACTAAATTTTTTTTTTTTTTTTTAAACAGGCCTTTCTCCTTTTCCTGAGAACGTGTGGTTTCTAGGCTTTTATTCATGATTATTCTGAAGTAGCTCAGAGGTGTTTGCATATTAAGCCCTAATAATTATTATTCAAAAGGCATTAATGTTTAAATGTCAAGTGTAGAAGTAGAGACCATGCTTTTATATAGTAGTATCTTTTTTTTTTTCATAACCGTTTTGCCTTTTGCATTGTATTTATTGAGGGTTAAGATCGCAAAATGAGGACCCCCACCTTCCCACTTACTAGCTTGGCCGCTGCCTGCACATATTTTGATTGTATTTTGAAGATTAGTTTAACTTTAAATTACTGGAATTTTTAAAGCACAGACTTTTCTTTCTTATTTATTTTTTTATTTATTGGTTGATTTTTTTTTGCTTTTTAGCAGTGGGTACTAATTCTTTTCTTTGGTTATTTCAGTATTCTTCAGAATTTCTCAGGAGCGTGCTTTCAGGATGAAAATTGCCCAAACAACACAAAACGAAACAGCAACTCTGTAATACACCTTAGCCCTTAGGGTTGGCTTAGGTCCTGGTGGTAAGGAAGCTGACACAGATTTAGAAAACCTTTAAATTTTTTTCAACAGGGAGACAACCATCCTAGAAATTTGGTATTTTATATAGTATGCAGAAAAATCGTTGGTAGCACGGCGGGTTTATTTTGTGGGTGTGTTTTCAACAAGTAAACAACATGAGGCCACTACAAAATTCCTATTTTCCTCCATTAAAATGAGACTGGCCTGTGAATTTTACTTAAATTACCGATTTTGTACAAGGAGATGGAACTTAAATCTAGTAAGACCGTTAGTAAAAAATTTGACGCCTTAATACTATAGGGATTGGAAGTGTTTTATTTATTTATCCAAGGTTTGTTAACAAACCTGTTAAATTGTGGACATTATGCCAGATAGTGGGAATAAAAAGATGATGTGTTCTGTATGGGCAAACAGTCATGTTATCGTAACGGTATGACAGAGATAGGTGCAAGTTGCTATAGGAGCCCAGAGTGGGAATAAATCGCAATATAACAGTAACATTTATTGATTACCTAATCTCAGCGAGGCACTATACAGTATTTTGTATGTAGTCCATTATTTAATCCTCATAAAAATCCCTAACTACTGTTATTCAGAGATGAGGAAACAGGCTTAAAGATTTTTGTCCAGAGTCGTACCTTATAAGGTTTGAACCTGGGATTTCAACCCAAGTGGGTCTAACACATCTAAGTCGTGATCTCAGCCACTGATGGCTGTTCTCTGTACCCATTGGTAGAAATACCCTGACTCTAAGGAGATCAGGGGAAGTTTCCAGTGTGATGTTACATTTGACCCGCGTTAAAGAAGGTTGAGTAGGCTTTCACTGGAGGGAAGTTGAGGAAACTCATTCTAGGCAAATGGCACAACAAAAAGCAAAGGATATATTTGAGTGTTTTGTTGGGAGAATCCTAGGTCATTCTGATGCCCCAGTTCCAGAGTGAATGCAGTATAGTGATGGGAGAGGCCAGATATTAAAGTACTTGGTACCATGATAAAGAGTTTGGAAGTTTTTGTTTTTGCTTTTGTTTTTCATCATGGGGCAACCATGGAAGAATTTCAAATGGAGTAGTGGTGTTACTGGGTTTGTATTTAAAAAAATTTTTTAAATGTTTTTATTTATTTTTGAGACAGCGACAGAGCATGAGCAGGTGAGGGGCAGAGAGAGAGGGAGACACAGAATTGGAAACAGGCTCCAGGCTCTGCTCTGTCAGCACAGAGCCCGATGTGGGGCTTGAACTCATGGACTGTAAGATCATGACCTCAGCTGAAGTCGGATGCTTAACCAACTGAGCCACCCAGGCGCCCCTGGGTTTGTATTTTAGAGAGATAACTCCAGCCAAAGTGTGAAGAATAGACCCAGGAGAGGGGAAATTAGAGTGGTGTGGGGCAATCAGTTTTAGGGGAAAAAAATACAGTGGAAAAATGAAGAGAGTCTGAACTAAGCAGTTGGAGTTATGGAAAGACAGGGATTGTAGAAGTATTTAAGGGATAAAATTGGTACGATTTAAGTTGAGGGCTAGACATATTTGGAACCTTAAGACAAATGATTCCTAGTTTTCTGCCTAGGATGTCTGAAAGGATAATAAAACCATTGATCGAGAGGAAAAGGAGCAGGGTTTTGATGGGGTGAAAGATAAAGATCAGTTCAGTTTTGAGTATTCATTCAAAGTTCTTGTGGGATATTCAGGTAAGGATGCATTTGGATCTGGAGTTCAGGAGAGAGTTCAGGGCTGGAGGTGGAGGTTTGCATGTGCATAAGTAGTTGGAATTAAAGGAGAGAATGAGTCAGCTCACATAGGAATATATAGAAACGAAAAAGGAAAAGTTTGAATAAGTTTGGGAAGCAGCAGCATTTATGGGGTGTGTGTGTGTGTGTGTGTGTGTGTGTGTGTGTGTGTGAGGAGGGGAGGGAGGACCATGTTTGAAAGCAAGTGGGAGAAATGCCCACAAATGAGACTGAGAGATTGGGAGGCAGAGAAAGAGAAGAATCAGAGCAGGCATGCATAACAAATGACAAACGAGAGGAAAGTTAGAAGCAGGAATGGTCCAGAGTATCATGTGTCTTGCAGAGGGCAAGTAAGGTAAAGATTGAAATGTACCCAGTGGATCTGGTGACTTCAAATCACTTCTAAACTTTGCAAAAATGAGAAAGAGGAATGTGAGCTTAAGCCACTTGAAAAAAAACATTTGCATTTTCCATAATAATACAAATACAAAAGAAAATAGAACGATGAGTCCCATGTAGTCATTACCTAAGCTTGAAGAATGAGCACATCACCAATTTTGTTTCATCTATAACCCCTGCCCCCAACTGGATTATTTATTTTTGATTAATTAATTTATTTATTTTTGGATTGTTTTAAAGCTAAGCTCAGGTATCATATCTTTTTATCTGTAATTGTTTTCAATATATATCTGTTTGGGGTGCCCGGTTGGCTCCGCTGGTAGAGAGCGCGACTCTTGACCTCAGGGCAGTGAGTTCGAGCCCCACGTTGGGTGTAGAGATTACTTAAATAAACTTAAAAAATTTTTTTAAGGATTCTTTCTTAAAAAAAAAAAAAAAACTGTACTATTATCCTGCTTAAAAGAAATGGACAGTACTTCCTTAATATAAAATCCCCAGACACACTTTTCTTTAAAGAAGTTTGACTCTGAAGGAAAGAAAGGGATAAAGCAGTAACTGAAAAAGGTTTGTAGGTTTTTTTTTTTTTTCTTTAAAGACTGATGAGCTGTTAGGGAAAGAGCCAATGAAGAGGAAATGTTTGAAGATGTAGGAGATGAGAGAGAGGAGATAGTGGATGGATCTATCTCTGAAAATGTAGGGAACGATGGACGAGCAGAGTTGGAAGAATCAGTCTAGAATTAGTTTGTTACATTTTTAAAGTATCAACTAAGTGCTAGCTAGCTGTGATCCTAGGCAGTGTGCTAGTGTAGACAGGAGGAGAGGTGCACTGAAAAAGGAAGAAAAGAAGTGAGAATAGATATGGATATTTATAGGTTGGGTGGTAAAAGGTTCGAGAGTTCAAAGCTTATGTTCTCTAAGAGGTAGATAGGAGTCAAGGTCAATTGATGAGAGGAGATGGGGGTGGGGCGTTCGGTGGGAAAGGAGAATGGTGGGGTTTTGGAATAGTTACTGAGCTAGGACAGGTTAAGAATGGTTTCATGGAGCTGAGATTAGAATTCGGTAATTTTCAATGACAGCAAAACATAAGGTTGTGTGATTTTTTTTTTTTTTACCCCCCCTTAAATTTTGATTTATTAAAGGAGAGCTTAAAATAGACCAGTAGCCTAATGTGTGACTAAAGAGAAGAGAATCCAGGCCAAGAACTTATGATTGATTGTTCCTCAACAACCAACAACTTGAGATTTATTCATTTAACTGATAATTATTATCTATTTTGTGTAAATATCACAGTAAAATTAGAAAGCCCTTATGGCTTCTTTGGATTAATACTTTGATTTTTGCAGTATGTACAGTGATATTCTTTTCTAGAGAACATTTCTCCAAGGATCGTTTACTGCATGTGGTAAGAGTGGAAGGGGCCAGTTATATCTGTTGTCCAGTTCTGGAACTACAACTTATTTTCTGTGTAATCACAGACAAGTTTCCAAACCTGTACCCTTATTAAAAAAAAGATGTTAATACTATTTTATAGGATTTTGAGGAAGATTGGACGGTTTAATGGAGGTAAACCCTAAGTGCTCAGTAACTGAAGGCTACTTTCCTTTCTCCCCCTTAGCAACAATATGCCAGGATTGTCGGTTCTGTTTGACAAGAGGCCACGTCCTGTGACTTTACCTGACTATATTAAGCAGGGAGATCAGGCAGTGGTTCCATTACAAAATAATGATTTGATCAATAAAAAGATTCGTCAATTCTTTTGAGTAAGGCTTCCTTAAATGCTATACGATGTTCTTTTATAGACCATTAATAGGAATAACATCTTTGCCTTGGTTTCATCTTCAAAGAAATTGGGAATTGCGCTGCATGATTTGAGATCCCGATAGCCCTAAACTTCAATTGATGAGATCTCATTTCTGGACTGATTTAGATTATCATGTTACTAATTTTGAGCATCTATTTGTGAATGGAAATATGTATATTTTAATGTACTCAGCGTTATTTCTTTTTTTTAAGTTTATTTATGTATTTTGAGAGAGAGAACAAGCAAGGGAGGGGCAGAGAGAGAGGGAGAGAAAATCCCAAGCAGGCTCTGCACCTCCAGTACAGAACCTGATGTGGGGCTTGAACTCACTGCCTTCGAGATCATGACCTGAGCCAAAATCAGGAGTCAGATGCTTAACCGATTGAGCCACCCGGGACTCATTATTATTTCAGACATTGTTTTCTCCTAATAACTATTTTATATATGGTAGACCTAGTGAAAGAATGCCTTAGAATACTTAGTCAAAGTTAGGTGTATACAGTCACTAGCTAGACAAATTTAAGGCATAGATTATGGGAGAGGTTTTTTTAAAAAAAGGAATAGTTTTCTAAGGTGAGTTATTTAATCTCCACTAGATGTCTTTATGTTTCTTTTGCTATGGATTGTTTGATGAGGTCCTATTTGAAGGTATGGAGACGGACTAAATGACCTTTTGAGTCCCTTTCTAACTTTGTAATTCTTTTTTTTTTTTTTTTTTTTTTTAAGAGCAGAGGAAGGACAGAGAGAGAGAGAGAGAGAGAGAGAGAGAGAGAGAATGCCAAGCAGGCTCTGTGCTGTCAGTGCAGAGCCTGACATGGGGCTCAATCCCATAAACCATGAAATCATGACCTGAGCTGAAACCGAGTCGGATGCTTAACCGACTGAGCCGCCCGGGAGCCCCAATAAAATTTATAGTTTAAGCTGCCATCTTGAGACAGACTGGCAGATGGTAAACATTATCTGCTGCTTCAGTATGTTAAAGAATTTAATCCATGGGCAGAAATTATTATGATGGCTACTTCTGAGAAACATTTAAGCTCTTAGGATTATCTATTTAGATTCTTTTATTTTGTATGCACAGTCATTTTTCTGTTTCCCAAGTATTTGAGAAGTGAGCTTAGGTAAGGAAACAAAAAGGCTTCATTGCTACAGACATTTTCCTCTTGTCTCTGGGTTTTTGATTGCATCATATTCTTGATTATTCATGGCAAGCTATAGTCCTTGAGAGTATAACCCATCATAAAGAGATGGGTATTGTGGCTTTCAAAGTTAGCTGTTTTGCTGACTGGGGCTCACAAGTTAGGTCAATTTATTCCTACTAAAACATACTTCAAGATGTGGTAGTTCTAGCAGTTGTGATTATGTTTTGTTTTTTTTTTTTAATTGCTGGGATTTATAGTAGTCATTGCATGAAATAGACTGAACTTTGGTGATTTTGATAAACTTTAAAGAAAAATATATGTAGAGGCTGGACCACATTGGTCGAATTCAGTGTGGGACAAAATGCTTAAATCTGATTTGTTTTGCCAGCACTGTTCTAATTGGTGTTATTTTGTTCACATTGCTGTTGTTGAGGCTGCTTCAGTGTTTCTAAAATAAATATCTAATTTCAGGAATTCACAACTCCTAGAAGAAAAAAGAGCATTATGAGAGAATGATGGAAGTGTGAGAATGAAAATACTTTAATTAAAACATTTTCCCCTCTCCCCCACCCCTCCCATCAACCTGCAGTTTGTTCTGTGTATTTAAGAGTCTCTTATGGTTTGCCTCCCTCTCTCTGTGTTTGTATTTATTTTTTTTTCCCCTTCCCTTCCTCCATGGTCTTCTGTTAAGTTTCTGAAGTTCCACATATGTGTGAAAACATACGATATCTGTCTTTCTCTGATTGACGTATTTCACTTAGCATAATACCCTCCAGTTCCATCCGTGTTGCTGCAAATGGCCGGATTTCATTCTTTCTCATTGCCAAATAGTATTCCATTATATATATAAACCACATCTTCTTTATCCATTCATCAGTTGATGGGCATTTAGGCTCTTTCCATAATTTGGATATTGTTGAAAGAGCTGCTATAAACACTGGGGTACATCTGCCCCTGAACCAGCACTCCTGTATCCTTTGGATAATTTTTTTGAGGAACCTCCACACTGTTTTCCAGAGCGGCTGCACCAGTTTACATTCCCACCAACAGTGCAAGAGGGTTCCTGTTTCTTCACATCCACACCAGCATCTCTTGTTTCCTGAGTTGTTAATTTTAGCCACTCTGACCAGTGTGAGGTGGTATCTCGGTGTGGTTTTGATTTGTATTTCCCTGATGATGAGTAATGTTGAGCATCTTTTCATGTTAGCCATTTGGATGTCTTCTTTGGAAAAGTGTCTATTCATGTCTTCTGCCCATTTCTTCACTGGATTATTTGTTTTTTGGTATTGAGTTTGGTAAGTTCTTTATAGATTTTGGATACTAACCCTTTATCCGATATGTCATTTGCAAATATCTTTTCCCAGTCTGCTGGTTGCCTTTTAGTTTTGTTGATTGTTTCCTTTGCAGTGCAGAAGCTTTTTATCTTGATGAGGTCCCAATAGTTCATTTTTGCTTTTAATTCCCTTGCTTTTGGAGACATGTTGAAGAAATTGCTGCGAGTGAGTTCAAAGTGGTTGTTGCCTGTTTCTCCTCTAGGGTTTTGATGGTTTCCTCACTCACATTTAGGTCTTTCATCCATTTTGGGTTTATTTTTGTGTGTGGTGTAAGAAAGTGGTCTAGTTTCATTCTTTTTTTTTTTTTTTTAATTTAACTTTATTTTTTAAAATTTAAATCCAAATTAGTTAGTATATAGTGAAGCAATGATTTCAGTAGATTCCTTAATGCCCCTTACCCATTTAGCCCATCCCACCTCCCACAACCCCTCCCGTAACCCTCAGTTTGTTCTCCATATTTATGAGTCTCTTCTGTTTTGTCCCCCTCCCTGTTTTTATATTATTTTTGTTTCCCTTCCCTTATGTTCATCTGTTTTGTCTCTTAAAGTCCTCATATGAGTGAAGTCATATGATTTTTGTCTTTCTCTGACTGACTAATTTCACTTAGCATAATACCCTCCAGTTCCATCCACATAGTTGCAAATGGCAAGATTTCATTATTTTTGATTGCCGAGTAATACTCCATTGTGTGTGTGTGTGTGTGTGTGTGTGTGTGTGTGTGTGTGTGTGTATACCACATTTTCTTTATCCATTCATCCATCGATGGACATTTGGGCTCTTTCCATACTTTGGCTATTGTTGATAGTGCTGCTATAAACTTTGGGGTGCATGTGTCCCTTCGAAACAGCATACCTGTATCCCTTGGACAAATATCTAGTAGTGCAATTGCTGGGTCGTAGGTAGTTCTATTTTTAGTTTTTTGAGAAACCTCCATACTGTTTTCCAGAGTGGCCGCACCAGCTTGCATTCCCACCAGCAGTGCAAAAGAGAGCCTTTTTCTCCGCATCCTCGCCAACATCTGTTGTTGCCTGAGTCGTTAATGTTAGCCATTCTGACAGGTGAAAGGTGGTATCTCATTGTGGTTTTGATTTGTATTTCCCTGATGATAAGTGATGTTGAGCATTTTTTCATGTGTCTGTCGGCCATCTGGATGTAGTTTCATTCTTCTGCATGTTGCTGTCCAGTTCTCCCAGCACCACTGGCTAAAGAGACTGTCTTTTTTTCCATCGGATACTCTCTCCTGCTTTGTCAAAGATTAGTTGGCCATACACATGTGGGTCCAATTCTAGTTCTCTATTCTATTCCATTGGTCTATGTGTCTGTTGTTGTGCACGTACCATACTGTCTTGATGATTACAGCTTTGTAGTAGAGGCTAAAGTCTGGGATTGTGATGCCTTCTGCTTTGGTTTTCTTTTTCAACATTACTTTGGCTATTCAGGGTCTTTTGTGGTTCCATACAAATTTTAGGATTGTTTATTCTAGCTTTGAGAAGAATGTCGGTGCAATTTTGATTGGGATTGCATCGAATGTGTAGATTGCTTTGTATAGTATTGACATTTTAACAATATTTATTCTTCCAATCCATGAGCATGGAATGTTTTTCCATTTCTTTGTGTCTCCTTCAATTTCCTTCATAAGGGTTTTCTATAGTTTTCACAATACAGATCTTTTACGTCTTTGGTTAGGTTTATTCCTAGGTATTTTATGGTTCTTGGTGCAATTGTAAATGGGATCGACTTCTAGATTTCTCTTTCTGTTGCTTCATTATTGGTGTATAGAAATGCAACTGATTTCTGTACATTGATTTTGTATCCTTCGACTTTGCTGAATTCATGTATCAGTTCTAGCAGACTTTTGGTGGAGTCCTTTGGGTTTTCCATGTAGAGTATCATGTTGTCTGCAAAAAGTGAAAGTTTGACTTTTCTTTGCCAATTTTGATGCCTTTTATTTCATCTTGTCTGATTGCTGAGGTATGACTTCAAACACGATGTTAAACAACAGTGGTGAGAGTGGACATCCCTTTTGTGTTCCTGATCTCAGGGGGAAAACTCTCAGTTTTTCCCCATTGAGAATGATATTAGCTGTGGGCTTTTCATATATGATTTTTATGGTATTTAGGTATGTTCTTTCTATCCTGAATTTCTTGAGGGTTTTTAGTAAGAAAGTATGCTGTATTTTGTCAAATGCTTTTTCTAAATCTATTGACAGGATCATATGGTTCTTATCCTTTCTTTTGTTAATGTGATGTATCACATCGGTTGATTTGTGAATATTGAACCAGCTCTGCAGCCCTGGAATGAATCCCATTTGATCATGATGAATAATTCTTTAAAAAAATTTTTTTTTGATGTTTATTTATTTTTGAGAGAAAGAGACAGAGTGCGAGCAGGGGATGGGCAGAGGGAGAGACACACACAGAATCTGGAGCAGGCTCCAGGCTCTGAGCTGTCAGCATAGAGCCTGACATGGGACTTGAACTCAGGAACCACAAGATCATGACCTGAGCTGAAGTCTGACGCTTAACCGACTGAGCCACTAGGCGCCCCATTAATTCTTTTTATATGATGTTGAATTCGCTTTGCTAGTATCTTGTTGAGAATTTTTGCATCCATGTTCATCAGGGATATTGGCCTTAATTCTCCTTTTTTGTGGGGTCTCTGGTTTGGGAATCAAGGTAATGCTGGCTTCATAAAATGAATCTGGAAACTTAACTTCCGTTTCTATTTTTTGGAACAGCTTGAGAAGGATAGGTATTAACTCTGCTTTAAATCTCAGGTAGAATTCCCCTGGGAAGCTATCTGGCCCAGGACTTTTATTGGTTGGGAGATTTTTGATAACTGATTCAGTTTCTTCACTAGTTATGGGTCTATTAAATTTTCTCTTTCTTCCTGTTTGAGTTTTGGTAGCGTGTGGGTGGCTAGGAATTTGTCCATTTCTTCCAGGCTGTCCAGTTTGTTGGCATAAAATTTTTCATAGTATTCTCTGATGAATGTCTATATTTCTGAGGGATTGGTTGTGATAAGTCCAAATTCATTCATGATTTTATCTATGTGGGTCCTCTTTTCTTTTTGAGAAGTCTGGCTAGGGGCGTATCCATTTTGTTTACTTTTTCCAAAAACCAGCTCTTAGTTTCATTGATCTGTTCTATGTTTTATTTGATTCTGTATTGTTTATTTCTGCTCTAATCTTTATTATTTCTCTTCTTCTGCTGGCCTTGGTTTTTGTTGTTGTTGTTGTTGTTTTTTTTTTGTTTTTTGTTTTTTGCTGTTCTTCTGGTTCCTTTAGGTGTTGTGTTACGTTTTGTATTTGGGATTTTTCTTGTTTCTTAAGATAGGCCTGGATTGCAATGCATTTTCCTCTTAGGACTGCCTTTGCTCCATCCCAAAGGGTTTGGATTGTCGTGTTTTCATTTTCATTTGTTTCCAAATATTTTTTAATTTCTTCTTTAATTGCCTGGTTGACCCATTTATTCTTTAGTTGGATGTTCTTTAACTTCCATGCATTTGTAGGTTTTCCAGACTTTTTCCTGTGGTTGATTTTCAGTTTCATAGCATTGTGATATGAAAATGTGCATGGTATGATCTCAGTTCTTTTATATTTATCGGCTGTTTTGTGACCCAGTATGTGATCTATCTTGGAGAATGTTCCATGTACACTTGAGAAGAATGTGTATTCTGCTGCTTTTGGATGAAAAGTTCTGAATATATCTGTCAAGTCCATCTGGTCCAGTGTATCATTCAGGGCCATTTTTGATTTATTGATTTTCTGCCTAGATGATCTGTCCATTGTTGTAAGTGGAGTATTAAAGTTCCCTGCAATTACCACATAAGATTGCTTATGTTGGTGATTATTTTATATATTTGGGTGCTTCCAAATTGGTTGCATAAACGTTTATAATTATTAGTTCTTCTTGATGGATAGATCCCATAATTATGATATAATGTCCTTTTTCATCTCTTGTTACAGCCTTCAGTTTAAAATCTAGTTTGTCTGATATATGTATGGCTACTCCAGCTTTCTTTTGACTTTCAGTAGCATGGTAGATGGTTCTCCATCCCCTCACTTTCAATCTGAAGGTGTCCTCAGGTCTAAAATGAGTGTCTTGTAGACAGCAAATAGATAGGTCTTGTTTTTTTTATCCATTCTGATACCCTGTGTCTTTTTATTGGAGCATTTAGTCCATTTATATTCGGTGGACTTAGTGTCATATATAGACTTATTCAGATATGGACGTAGTGTCATTGTGTTATCTGTAGGTTTCATGCTTGTAGTGATGTCTCTGGTCCTTTGTGATCTTTGCAACATTCCACCACAGAGTCTCCCTTAGGATCTCTTGTAGGGCTGGTTTAGTGGTGATGAACTCCGTCAGTTTTTGTTTGTCTGGGAAAACTTTTATCTTTCTTTTTTTTTTTTACTTTTTTTTTTTTTTTTTTTTTTAATGTTTACCTACCCCTGAGAGAGAGGGAGACACAGAATCCGCAGCAGGCAGCAGGCTCCGAGCTGTCAGCACGGAGCTCGACGCGGGGCCCAAACCCACAAACCATGAGATCGTGACCTGAGCCGAAGTCGGATGCCCAACCGACTGAGCTACCCAGGCGCCCCTTTTATCTCTCTTTCTATTCTGAATGACAGCCTTACTGGGTAAAGGATTTTTGGCTGCACATTTTTCCTATTCAGCACATTGACTATTTCTTGCCACTCCCTTCTGGCCTGCCACGTTTCAGTAGATAGCTTGGCTACTACCCTTACATGTTTACCCTTGTAGATTAAGACCTTTTTGTCCCTAGCTGCTTTCAGAATTCTCTCTTTATCTTTGTATTTTGCCAGTTTCACTATGGTATGTTGTGCAGAAGATCAATTCCTGTTACATCAGAAGGGAGTTCTCTGTGCCTCCTGGAGTTCAATGTCTGTTTCCTTCCCCAAATTAGGGAAGTTCTCGACTATGATTTGTTCGAGTACACCTTCAACCCCTTTCTCTCTTCTGGAATTCCTGTGATAAGGATATTACTACATTTCATTGAATCACTTAGTTCTCTAATTCCTCCCTCGTGGCCTGGAATTTTTTTTATCTCTCTTCTTCTCAGGTTCATCTTTTTCCATAATTTTATCTTCTATTTCACTTATTTTCCCTTCTGCCTCTTCAATCCTCACTGCCATTGCCTCTAGTTTATTTTGCACCTCATTGACAACATGTTTAATTCATCATGACTATTTTTTAGTTCCTTGATCTCTGCAGCAATAGATTTTCTGCTGTCTTCTATGCTTTTTTCAAGCCTAGCAATTAATCTTATGACTATTATTCTAAGTACTTGATCAGATATATTGTTTATGTCTGTTTTGATCAATTCTTTAGCTGTCATTTCTTCCTGGAATTTTCTTTTGAGGAGAATTCTTCCATTTCATCATTTTGGCTAGTTTTCTGTCCCTTATGTGTTTTAAAAGCTTGTTATGTGTCCTGCACCTGCGAGCACTAGTGTATTAAAGAGGGGTCATACGCTGTCCTGGGCCTGGCCCTTCAGGAGGTGTTTTTTTGGAGTGTGTTGCTTGTTCTCTGTTGTTGGGATTCTGGTTGCTTTATCTCCCTATTCGTAGTGATGTTTTGGACCCTCCACCAGGTGTGCTTTGATTCGTTCATTGAAGTAGCCCTGGAGAAAAACAAACAAACAAACAACAACAACAAACCAATGGGGGGTGGTGGTGGTGGGAGCAGTGTTGGTGGAAGAGGTCTTATCCCATACAAAGAGAAATGACGGGCGGGAAAAAAAGAAAGAAAAGAAAATTGACCAGGCAGAGAAACTCTATGGCTGAATCCAGAGAGAGAGAGAGAGAGAGGAAAATAAGGCGATATAGAACAGGTATAAAGAGAATAGATTACATATATCTGCTTAAACAAACCAACAACCAGAATAACCAGACTAGAGGAGGAAGAAATAAGGAGAAAAGAAAGAAAAACAAATGTATGTAAGAACTGTCCAAGAATTAAATCAGAAAATGCAAAACCGCTGGGTGCCTTGTCTGGAGGGGGGGGGCTGTCTGGTTGGTCGGCGTCAATCTCCGGTGGATACGCAGTTACCCGGCGTGGAGGGGCGTGGCTTGGTGTAGGGGGTACCGCCTCCCCTCTGGACCCGCTGTCCCTTCCCTGAAGCCCCACCCTGTTGGTGGTAGGGAGAAAAATGGCGACCCCTCAGTCTTTCCTCCCCCGACCGGTGTCCCAAACCACTCAGTTTCGGCCAGCCTCACTGGGCCGCGGGGCGAACGAGGCAGTTTGTCCCTCTCTGCCGACTCCCGCGCCTCCCTGGTGCTCAGCTGGGATTGAAACCCCCGATGTCCTCAAGGGGCTCTCTCCGAGTGCCCCGGTTCCGCCAATATATGGCCTCTGGCTGGCGGTCGCAGGCAGTCTTTGTCCTTTGGATGGTTATATTCCTTCTTCCCACAGCACTCCAGAGAGGGATTGCTTTCTCCTACTGTGGACTGCAGCTCTGAACTAGTTACCCAGCCAGGGGCAGGCTCCCCTCCTCCCCAGGTGTGCAAACTGGGCAGCTGGCCCAGTCTGGAGAACGCCCCACAGTTAGAGATTGGATCCTTCTCCATCCCTGGTCCATGGTAATTCTCTTGTCCAGATACAGCCCTACACTTTCACAGCCTCTCTTTCTCTTCCTTTCGTTACTCTGCAGAAGGGGATCCCTCCCCTTCCGGCCTACGCACCCCTTTTCTCTCTCCCAGTTCACAGTCACACACCTGTGGCCCGCCAGGTTGTCCCAGTGTCTCTGCCACTCTGCAGCCCGGACTCTTGGAATTCAAAGTCCTTTGGCCTCAACACTGCTGTGTTTGAGGGACAAAGGAACTGTGGGTCTCCTGTTTCTCCACCATGTTGGATCTTTCCCCCACGTAGACCCATTTCAAATACATCATCAACAATTTTAGAAAGCTTGGATCAAGGAGAAGATCCTGCAGACTTGCAGAAAGGGGAAAAAACAGGTGATCTACAAAGGGTCAGGAATTTGAATGACTTCAGTCTTCCCAACTTAATTGAAGCCTAGACGGCAATAAAGCAGTGCCTTCAAAATTCTGAAGGAAAATTATTTCCAAGCTAGAGTTCAGTAGCTAATCAAACTATGACAAACGTGTGAGGGTAGAATAAAGGTAGAATAAAATCTCAAAAACTCTACCTCCCATCTATGGAAAGAAAATGTGCTTTATAAAAGTAAGGGAGTAAACCAAGAAAGAGAAAGACATGTGATAGACACACACACAAAAGATTCAACATAGAAGAGGCAAGGGGGCTCCCCAGGTTGAAAGCTGATACGAAGTTGAACAGCCTTGAAAAGTAGATATTGTGTCTTCCTCCAGAGCAAAGGTTGGGCTTGCTTATAGCCCGGAGGAAAGAAGATCTTCCTTTGGAACAAGACCTGCATATGCTGTTCAATATAATAGATTGGGTTCCCTAACTGAGGATTCTTCTGTAATGCAACCTACTGTACATAAAGATGTCAGCTGACTCATTATGCCCTGTGGGAACTGGGGCTTGAGGACCTGGTGCCCCCTCCCCCCTCCATACCTTGGGTTGGGTTGTCTTCTGAAAGTTTTATAGTTTTAACTTATGTTTAGGTCATCAATTCATTTTGAGATGATTTTTGTATATGATGTGAGAAGAGTGGAGGTTCAGGTTCCTTTTGCATATGGATATCTGGTTGTTTCAGCACCCCTTTTCGAAAAAAAAATTGGTCCTTGTTGACTTGCCTTGAGAACTTTGTCAGAAATTAATTGGCCATATATGTATGGATCTTTTTCTGGACTGCCTAATTTGTTCCATTGGTCTGTGAGTCTGTCTGTATGCCAATCCCACACTGTCTTCATTGCTGCAACTTTATAGTAAATCTTGGAAACAGACGGTATAAGTTGTCTTACGTTACTCTTTTGCGAACCCGTTTTGGCTATTCTCTGCCCTTTGTATTTCCACGTAAATTTTGAAATCAGCTTGTCAGTTTTTACAAGAAAGGCTGCTGGAATTTTGATGGTGATTGTATTGACTATGGCTCACTTTCAAGAGAATTGACATCTTACCTACATCGAACGTTTCAGTTCATTAATGTGTGAACATACATATGTCCATTAATGTAGGTCATCCTTAACTTCTCTTAGCAATATTTGGTAGTTTTCCATGTTACATTCTTGAATGTATTTTCTTAAATTTATCCCTGAATATTTCATGTTTTTTGGTGATTTTGTTTTTTAACTTTTGTTTTCAATTATTGTTAGTATGTAGAAATGCAATTGATATTTTTATATTGACCTTGTGTCCTGCAACATAATAACTTCTGAGTTACAAAATAAATTTTGAGTTACAAAACTCACTAATTCTGGTAGCTGTTGTAGATTCCCTAGGATTTTCTCCATTAATAATCAGGTTGTATATGAATAAAAGCAACTTTACTTCTTTTCCAATCTGTATGCCTTTTATTTTTTTTTTCCTGCCTATTGCAGTGGTTAGAACCTCTAGTTCTAATGTAGAATAGAAGGAATGAGAGCAAATATACCGGGCTTGTTATTTCTTGATCTTTGGGGAGAGCGTTTAGTCTTTCACAATAAATATGATTTTAGATGTAAGGATTTCGTGAATACTCTATTGGGCTGAGGAAATTCTCTTCTTAGTTTGCTAAAAGTTCTTATGAATGGTGTTGATTTTTTGTCAGAGCTTTTTATGCCTCTATTGAGATGATCATACATTTCATTTCTAGTCTCTTAAAATCCTGTTGATTGGTTTTTAATATAAACCATCTTGAATTTTTGGTATTGACCCTTCTTTGGTCATCATGCATTATCCTTTTTATGTATTACTGCATTTGACTACCTAAAATTTAAAGATTTTTGTATTTGTGTTTCTGAAGGATATTGCTATGTAAATTTCTTTTCTTATAATGTTTAGTTTTGCTATCAGGATAATGCTGCCCTTAAAGTAGGAGTTGGAAGTTTTTCTGCCTCTTCTTTTTTCTTTCTTTCCTTTTAAAATTTATTTTTGTTTTTTTTTTTTATTTTAGAGAGAGCATGAGCGGGGAAGAGGGGCAGAGGGAGAGAGAGAATCTTACACATCAGGCTCCTTGCTCAGCATGAAGCTCAATGAGGGGTTTGATCCCATGACCCTGGGATCATGACCCGAGCTGAAATCAAGAGTTGGATGCTCAACCAACTGGGTCACCCAGGCGCCCCACGCCTTTTCTTTTTTCTGAGAATTTGTTTAGAATTGGTTTTATTTTTTCCTTTAATGCTTTGGGAGAATTCACTAGTGAAGCCATTTGGATCTGGAGGGGTTTTTTGTTTGTTTTTTGGGGGAAGATTTTAAATTTCAAATTGAGTATCACTGGTTGATATAGGACTATTCAGATTAATCACTCTGTTTCTTCTTGAGTAAGCTTTGGTATTTTGTGTAGCATTTGCATATTTTATTAAGCCCTCGTTTGCCTTTTAATATCTCTAAAGTTTGTAGTGCTAGCCCCTCCGTTATTTCTGATTTTGTTAATCTTGTTTTCTCTCTCCCTTTCTCGGTCAATATCACTAGAGATATATTCATTATGATGGTACTTCTGAAGAACCAGCTTGGCTCCACTGAAACTTTTTTATTCTTCTATTTCTAGCTTATTGATTTCTGCTCTTAACTTTATTATGCTCTTTTACTTCCTTGCTGTTTAATTTGCTTGTATTTTTCTGGATTCTTAAGATAGAAGTGGAAAGCAGGACTCAGCAAAGTACAATCTAGGGGCCATATCCAGACTGCCACTTGTCTTTGAATGGCTTATGAACTGAGAACGGTTTTTGCATTTTTTTAATGGTTAAAAAAGTCAAAAGAAGAATACTGTTTTGTGACGTGTGGAAATTAAATGAAATTCTGTTATCAGTGTCCATAAATAAAGGTCTATTTGAACACAGGCACACACGCTTGTTTACATATTCTTTATGGCTGCTTTTGTGAGCTTGAGTCATTGGGACTGAGATTTTGTGACATTCTCACTGTTTTGCACTACTTGGGTGCACTATAATCACCGTTTCAAGTAGCTTGTATATAATTGTACTATCACATTCTACTTTATTATCAGCATGTACCCATCATGTTGAAACAAAAGATGAGAAAAATGGACTTGACAAGTTATACTTTTATTTTTACTAAAAAAAAATTTTTTTTAATGTTTATTTGAGAGAGAGAGAGAGAGAGAGAGAGAGAGAGACAAGAGTGCGAGCAGGGGAGGGGCAGAGAGGGAGACACAGAATCCAAAGCAGGCTCCAGGCTCCGAGCTGTCAGCACAGAGCCGGATGTTGGGTTTGAACCCACGAACTGTGAGATCATGACCTGAGCTGAAGTCAGACACTTAATTAACCTACTGGACCACCCAGGTGTCCCTATTATTATTATTATTTTTTTTAATTTTAATTTTTTATTTTAGAGAGAGTGAGAGCATGCACAAATGGGGAAGAGGGGCAGAGGGAGAAAGAGGGAGAATCCTAAGCTCAGCGATGTGAGGCTTGATCCCACAACCCGTGGAGTCCCGTGAGATCATGACCTGAGCCGAAATTAAGAGTCAGACGCTCAACTGGCTAAGCCACCCAGGTGCTCCAACATGTTAGACTTCTAAAGTACACTGGAGTATAGATTATCAAATTAGATGACAAAGCATTGATTATTATGCGGTGAGACTATAGCTGTGCTAAGGAAATACAGTATATGCTGACATTACCAGACTAATCAGTCATCACAGTATTCCCAACTCACAGGAAAACAATGGCCAGAAAAATTAGAAAATTGAAAAAGGAATATCTTAGCCACAGCAGAATTTCTTCACAGAATTATTAAAAATGAAAATCAGACTGTGCCCAGATTCAGTTTCCGAGTATTTCATTTGTTAGTCAAGTAAGGAAGTCATTTACTACTGATGGTGCCTTAACTAAATCGCCTTTGATTGTAGTAGCCAAAGAAATGTGTCTGGAGAGAATAAACTTGTTTAAAGCTATTAGCCTTTTGGCAAGAACAGTTGCTGCAAGGGTTGAGAACATTAGTAATCAATTAAAAAACAAAGCGAATGATTTCGCGTGGTTTTCCCTGGCTTTTGCGGATTGGCAGAGGTTACCAACACAGCTCAGTTATTGTTATTCAAGAAGTCAAGTCTAAGCTTGAAGTTTTTGAAGAATTAGTTTCAATGATAGTGCTCATGGAATAACTGCTGACAAAAATATTTACAAAGAGTTCAGAAAACACTAATTTTGTATGACCCGAGAGGTGGGATCGGTTAAGATGCGTTACAATTGATGGGAGTAAAAATATGTCTCTTAACAGAAAATGGCTTGGTGAGCAAATTTACGAAACGGTGGAAATGTAAAGTGGCTAAAATATAGGGTTATTTATTGTATTTATCAGCAGGTATTTTGCAGAGGACATTTGAGTGTCGCATGAAATACAGAACTGGTCGTGTTGCTCCTGTGGACGTAGTCATTGTTAGCTGCGTGAATTTTGATCAGAAGTAGAAGCCGAAAACCCGGACTTGCCCCACCACATTGCGGTTCAGTGGCCTAGTAGTAACAGTAAAATTCTATTCCAGTCTTTTGAGGTTTGGGCTGATTTGAGATCTTTCCGAATGAGAAGAACTGCTCTCAACCACTGTGCTTGAACACCGAATGGCATTGGGAGTCAGTTTTTGCTGCAGACTTGGTCATGTTTCTTAAAGTATTCAACCTAAAATTATAAGCCAAACCGTGCTTATATGCAAAATGAAAAGTGATTTCGATGCCAACGAGTGTTGTTTGAATCACAAATAACATGAAGCTGTTTTAGATAGCTTTGCAGGCCGTCAGAAGTTAAGGTAAAGAAAACGAAGTCGCCGTTCCCACTCAGGGTTGCAGTAGACGTATTTTCTGAGCTCGGTCTCAGACTCTGATGTGAGTGCAAAGGAAACGACCCTATTACAAAATCCGTTTCGTTGTGTGGTTGAGGCATTTGCACCCACCTTAACCTCCGATTGGAGGTGATTGATCTGCGGTGGAAGGACATACTGAAAGATGAAAGACAAATATTAAGAGAAGATTTAAGTCTGTAGATATCTCCCAAACAATGAATATGCTGAATTGAAATCGTGTGTATGTGACGGCCCGGCACCTTTCAGGGTAAAAAGACACTTTCAAACATGAAATACCTACATTCTTATTTAAAAAGTAGCATTAGCATATGAACGTTTGCAGTTGATTTTGATTATAGGGAACGCTAATTTTGAATCTCAACTAAGTGAAATATTATCCCCCCGAAAGAACTTCATTCTTACTAGGAGACTGGTTTTATAGCAAGTTGCACTCAACGGTTATCACTATAACCTAAAATGTTTACTGTCTGATTCTTTATACAAAGAGTTTGCTGACCCCTGCTTTACATCAAGATACTGGTTTTTATTTTGAGAGAGAGAGCGAGAGAGAGAGCTAGCATTCGGGAGTAGGGAGAACAGAAGTAGAGAGAATCATGGGGCTCTATCTCACGACCATGAGATCATGACCTGAGCTGAGCCACCCAGGCGGCCCCTACATGAAGATATTTTTATCCTGCATAGTTGTGTGACAGCACATATTAGCAGAATTAATGCTTTTAAAAGAAAATAATATATGGAACAGTTTTTTTTTTTTTTTCCCTTACCGGACTTACTAATTACAGCTCATTCAGTATGAGATCTTATTGCTTTGTGGTAATGTTGTAGTTTGAAGAAGAGGCTTTGCCCGGTTGCCCTGTGTTCTGTGGGTAGATCTGTTAAATGCTGAAGTTTCTAACTGTGCAAAGCTAGTGTACCTTTTGTTGTGGTGTAATTCTAAAGTAACACAGATGCTGCCTTCAAGGAACTTATGCTGGGGGAAGGGACTAATAATCAAAACACATAAAGGAAACAGCTTTATTTTTAAGAATGTACCGGAGTCCGTTGAAATGCCTAGAACTAGATGTGCTTAACTTTGAGGAAGGGTTTTTGAGCTCCTTAAGAATAGATAAGACGTAGAGAGAAAGCTAAGCTCACACCAGAATTTAATTGCCTCAGAAAGGCGTGGAGAAATACTTTGATGTTCTCTACTAAGTGTATCCTTTGGCTTACTGTTCTGGGAAATAAGCAGGGCAATTTGGACTCCTCCAGGATGCCGTTCGTCTATATCTCTGAACTCCCCCCAATTTGTAGTCTTTAGTGGCAAGTGTCTTGGCATTTGGAGCCTTTGGATGATTCTGGGAGACTTTTGGGAAGCCAGGAAGAAAAGCTAGAATTACCGGGCCAGAGAGCTTTGGTAGAAACCGGAAGGTCAGACGATGTTCTTCCTAGCATCTGTAGAAGGGGAAAGAAAAATGATAGTTATTTGCACAGACAGGAAGCTATAGAGAATGATGAGATCATAGAAGATTACAATTTGAGGAGCAAAAGGGGCTCAGGTAGTTTCATTCACAGGTTTTTGCTTAGATTTCAGTTGTATGGGACAATTAAATACATATAAAGGATGCATGGACCACGCTACAAGCTGTTCCTTTAAAATGTCTTCCGTAAGTGTGACTTTTTGGGGGAGAGCATGGCAGTGAGGTCTTCATCGTCGTCTCCTGATATGCACCGACAGAATTTTTGACCCCGACTGCTCCCTACCCTGGTGTGGGTGTAGGAGGTTGGGGTAGCTTGAGCAGCTTCCGGGTTACCCCGGTTGGAGGCCAACCGCGGCCGCCCTCCCCCCGGGACCCTACGAGAATCCGCAACACACGCCACCGTTCTGCCCCGCTCAAGGATCAAGGCCCAAAGGGAGCAGCCACCCACTGTGACAGGGCGGCAGCTTGAGGGGGGGGGGGGGCTGATTTGCGTCTCCATTCCCTGGCGTCCCCTGGCAGCTGCCCTCACTCCTTATTCCAAGTACCCCGCGGGGTCCCAGCAGCAATTTGGCTACTCCCCAGGAGAGCAGCAGCCTCACCCCCAGGTTCTCCAAGGACATCTACACCATTTGGATTGTGGTAGAGAAAAAAGAATGTCTAATGAGTTGGAAAGTTATTTCAAGCCTTCAATGCTTGAAGACCCTTGGGCTGGCCTAGAACCAGCGTCTGTAGTGGGCAGTAACCAACAGTACAGTAATAAACAAAGGAAGATCCTTTAGTGAACCTTTTTGAAATTCACCCAGAAGTTTCTTGTGACAGGAACATCTTGGACAAATCTTTTACTTGGGTAATTGAATTGAACCCCAAGATGGAGACTGAATAATTAGTCGAGTCTTATTGGTATTTTACATCACATCAAGTACTGTTGATAATAGAGAAGACATACGGTAGAATAATTTGCAATATTTAGCTCTTTGGAAGTGCCTACCCCCTTTTCGAAGATTGACAGTTTCCAGATATTTAATGTTCATGGTTATATAATGGATATTTGTCTTTTCAATAGCCTTCCCAGTGTTTTAAAATAAAACATTTTGTCTTTCCAAAAAGAAAAAGAAAGTATGACCTTTTGTTTGGGGGGGCCAAAATGTTTTAGGGAGAACTAATGTCTGCAGTTATATGTTTCTACATCGTCAAAAATAAATTGAATAAAATCAAACTCATCTTTATTGTAGTTACAGCTTGTGGTAATTATAAACGAGCAAGGAAAACTAGTGTGCAATTTATGTACCTGTAACATAAACCAGTAGTTCAGAGCTGTGTAATTTCTGTGTTATCTTCTTGGGTGTTCTTTTATGATCTCCTTTGTGCTTCCAAAATTAGAAACTCTGCTCAGTATTATAAGATGCATTCAGATAACCTCAAAGAATGAGAGAACCATTTTGACTTTGAAAGTACTTTTAAGCAGATACTTTTTTTTTAATTTGATTTTTTTTTTTTTTTTTCCTGTTAGCACAGTGCCGGATGTGGGGCTGGAACCCACGATCCGTGAGATTATGACCTGAGCTAAAGTCGGATGCTCAACCGACTGAGCCACCCAGGCGCCCCTAAGCAGATATTTTAAAGAATAAGAAAAAATATTCTAAAGTTGGTGCTGAAAACTTAAAAGAAGACCTTATGTGTTCTCTTTAGTTCTCTTCAAGAAGATGAATTTGGCTGAGATTTGTGACAATGCAAAGAAAGGAAGAGAATTTGCACTTCTTGGAAACTATGACTCATCAATGGTATATTACCAGGGGGTGATACAGCAGATTCAGAGACATTGCCAATCAGTCAGAGACCCGGCTGTCAAAGGCAAATGGCAACAGGTAAGACACGCTCAGGTGAGGGTAATAGTTTATTATACTTGAGAGACCAGAGTTGGACCGTTGGAGGACTGTTAGTTGGAGTATAGACCGTTGGACTATTAGTTAGAGGTTTTGTAAATAGTTGTTTCTTGTTTGTCTGAATACTGAAATGTATTTAAAATGTACTCTGAATAATTTTGTCTTGCCTGGTGAATATTTTTGATAATATCTTTCATGAGGCATATTTTGAAGATACTTAATTGTCATGGAATCTACTTGTAATTTTTTTAATTTTCATGATCAGTCACCTAGTTGTGTGTGTTTATAAATTTTTAATATAAGGTATTTCTACTCGCCCTCTTCCCTTTCATTTTTACATGGAGTTTTGACCCATTTCACAAAACTTTTCCTTTAAGAAAGTTTCCTCTTTCTTAAAAGAGTATTTTGAAAGACTCCCTACAAATACAAAGGAATCAATAATCTAATAAAGCTAATATATTTGCTGTGTCTCTTGACTGTACAACTTGATTATATAATAGTACAGTTAATAAAAACTTGAATTAGAATTTCCCCACTTAGTCTTAAAACTTAAAATCCTTTTAAAATTAAAAGTACAAAGTCAAGCATTTCTTTGAAGTTTCTATTTAATGTACTAATGCCTTTCAAGTGTTTCTTCTAATTTTTCCATGTCAGAAATTGATATTTCACTAAGGTTTCAGGGTAAATTTGACTTATTTTCTGACTTAAGTGTTACCAAATTATGCTGAGTGAGAACAATATACTTGCTTTAACTCCAGTTGAAATTTGTAGTTGTGTTCTATCCTGCACAGTAGCCACAGGCAAGAGTGGTTTATTAATCTAGCACGGAAATATTTTTGACAATTCCTTAATTGTGTTAAATAGTGACCATTTCTATTCATTTATTTTTATGGTTCATTTCCCTTAGGTTCTGTAATTTTATTTCTCCGAGTATATAATAGCATATATTAGCAGTTGAATTTTATCTAGATTTTTCTTTTCTCTACAGTAAAGTATACTTTCTGGTCAAAAAACAAATTAGAATTGTTAAAAGGAATTTATGAATATAATGTTCAATCTATTATCTATTTGCCTTTGAAAATTAGTTTGGTCTCAAAGTTTGAAAACACAAGAAGTTCCATGTAGTAGGAAGTCAGTGAAGTTTTTTAAATGCGGGAAAAAATCTTGCCTTTGAATTCAAAATGAACTTTATCCAACACTTGAAAGAATTTAAACAAGGCCAGAAGAATTCAGGTTTTAGGTGAAAGAGAATGTAAATAAAAATTGGAGGGGCGTCTGGGTGACTCAGTCGGGTAAGCGTCCTACTTCGGCTCAGGTCTTGATCTCACGGTTAGTGAGTTCAAGCCCCACATCTGGCTCTCTGCTGTCAGCACAGAGCCCACTTCGGATCCTCTTTCCCTGTCTCTTTCTGCCCCTCCCATGCTCGTTCTCTCTTTCTCTCTCAAAATAAATAAATAAACTTAAAAAAAAAAATGGAACTGGGTAATGCTTAGTATTACACCATTTCAGGTTTTCAGATGCTCGTAATAGGCATTTCATACTTAGTGATATTCGGAGTTAGCATTTCCTAATGCTGGTGAAAATTCTGGCCGATAGTATTCTGGAAGCTATTTTACAAATATATTAAAAGGATTTAGCATAACATTTTAGATTTCGGGGAATGGTTACCTTGTTACTGCCTTACTGCTTGTTTTAAATTATACTAATGGTCATCACATTCATTGGTAGAAATAGAGTTCCGTTTTGAAAAAATCATGACTACTTCCCTTACAAAAAGGTGCATAATATCTTTTTTCAGTCCAATTCCTGCCCTCTATCTATATTACTTTACATGGTTCTTTGTTTTTTTAAGGTTTTAATGATTCATTTTGCATACTTTGATGTTGAGAAAACTTGCATTCAGTAGCAGTTTGTTATTTGCCATTCGTGTAAACCGTAAACAGTTTCTAGCGTAAAGCTTATTTCCTTTTAAGGTTCGGCAGGAATTACTGGAAGAATATGAACAAGTTAAAAGTATTGTCAGCACTTTGGAAAGTTTTAAAATTGACAAGCCCCCAGATTTCCCTGTGTCCTGTCAAGATGAGCCATTTAGAGATCCTGCTGTTTGGCCGCCCCCTGTACCTGCAGAACACAGGTAAATGGCACTTTATAGTCTCTTTGGGTACTTTTACAGGTAACTGATATTCCGAATGAAGAGAGTGAAGCTCTATTTAAACAAAGTATGGAAAATATTTTGGGGGTATGTAAATTTAATACTTGTTTACAATTTTCACACCTCTCCGTTTATATAGAGTTTATATTTGATGTAGAATAGAAGTAAATCATTTGTCATATATCTTGCTTTTAGAATGTTTGACTACTCTAATCATAACAATGGAAATCTGCTGGTCCTAAAATTTACCAGTTAAGTGAGTGAGGTCTTTTAGATTTCCTATCAGCATCAAAGCTTGGATGGCTTTTTTGTTTTAAAACTTTTTTTGCTTTAGAAGATTCTGACAGCTTGAGATGAAAGGGTGGACCGATTGGATTCATCTGGTTGGGCCTGCAGCCAGTTTCCAGAATCATAATGTAGAAGGAACCTTATCATTCCTTAAAAGTTAAAGGTCAGATTCCCCAGTGTGGTCTATAATACTCTAAATTTTATCTCCCTGGTGCCCAGCCTACGCATCATCTACATTAAACCCGTCTAGTCTTGTTTTTTCCTGTCTTTTTGTCTTTGCCCAGTTTGTTTTCTTCAGGGGATTCCCATAATCCCCATCTGAGCAATTCATATTCATTGTTCGAGTCTCAGCTCAACTGTGTTTTCTCTCTGCAGCCTTTCTCAGTTTGCTCAAGCACAGCAGTTTGTTCATAGCAGTTAGCACATTGCATTTCTTTGTCTCTTCACAAAATTAGGAGCTTTGCTAGGGCAAGGGCCATGTTTTTATTTTCTCAAAACGAATTATGAACAACAGACTTCTGTTGCAAAAACAGTGTTCGATACATAGTAGGCATTCAACCGACATTGAATGAATAATTCCACTAATTTCACAAGTGAGGAAATTGAGACCTGAGAGACCCTCACCTATAAGTTGAGCTAGACCAGGATCTGAGTTTAGGTCTTTCTGGCTTTCAGATTGTGAAGTGCTGTTGTGACCAGAGTGTTGCATCATACAAAATAAGTTTCCTTTTGGTCAGTAGCTGTGATCATGTGTTTAACTTGTTGATCTCAGAATTTTCTAAAAGCATTTAAAAAACTGTGAAAAGTGGTTAATTTACTCCTTCAGGGTTTTTTCCACAGACTTACAGATAATTTTATGATTCCCATCATCAAAACACTAGATGATGATTCTTCTCTAAAGTCTGCAACAACAGAGCCCTTTTTGCAGATGTAACCACTTTCAGGTACTTTGGATTAAGACAACCCTTATCTCTCCAGAGTCAACATTTCAGGAGTCATAGGGCTGTTACCATGGAAGTCCCAAAGTAAATACCCAAAAAAAGAAATAATGGCATTTTGATTGATCAGCACTTGAAGATTTTATGTATGTATGTGTAACAAAATACCTTAGTCTTTTTCTGAAAGGCATTAATTCAGAAATATACTTCTAGTTTACAGCTAAAAGCTGAAAATAACTTTATTTAGGTATGTTAAAATATAACATTATAGAAGCTAAGGCGTACAATGTGTTGATTTGAGATATGTATATATATGGCGGTTTGATTACCATGGTAGCGTTAGCTTCCACCTCCATCGTGTCACATAATTGTCTTTTGTGTTTGTCTGTGTGGGGGGGAACAATTGAGATTTAATCTCTTAGCACCTTCGAAAATTGTAATACAGTATTGTTGTATATTACCTCTATGCTGTATGCTAGATTTCCAGGACTTATTTATCTACTGGTTGCAAGTTTGTACCCTTAAGCATCTTCCCAATTCTCAGCCCCTGGTATTTAACTCTCTGTTGTTACAATTTTGGTTTTTATAGAGTCCAGGTATAAGTGATATCATACAGTGTTTGTCTTTTTCTGTGTGACTTATCTCACTTAGCATAAAGCCCTCAAGGTCCATCCATGTTGCTATGGATGGCAAGATTTCCTCCTTTCTCATGGCTGAATAATATTCCACTACATAAGCAAACACTTAGATGGTTTCCATAGCTTGGCCATTGTGAGTAATTCTGCAGTCAACATGGGAGTGCATATATCTCTTCCATATCCTGTTTTTATTTCCTTTGGATATGTACCCAGCAGTGGAATTGATGGATCATTTGGTAGATCTATTTTTAATTTTTTTAAAGACCCTCCATACTGTTTTCCACGGTGGCTGAACCAATTTGCATTCCCATTGTCAGTGAATAAAGGTTCTCTTTTTTCCACATTTTTGCCAACACTTGCCTTTTATCTTCTTGATGAGGGCCATTCCAACAGGTGTGAGGTGATATCTCATAGGGGTTTTGATTTGCATTTTCTTGATAATTAGTAGTAATGAACGTTTTTTTTCTGTACCCTTCGGCCATTTTGGATGTCTCATTTGGAAAAATACTTTTTTTTGTTCCTCTGCCCATTTTTAATTGGATTTTGTTGTTGTTGAGTTGTATGAGTTCTTTATGTATTTTGAATATTAACCCATTACCCAATATATGGTTTGCAAGTATTTTTTCCCATTCAGTAGGCTGCCTTTTCATTCTTGACTTGTTTTTTTCTGTGTAGAAGCTTTTTAGTTTGATGTAGTTTCACTTGACTTTTTGCTTTTGATGTCCAATCCAAAAACTCATTGCCAAGACCAATGTTGAGGAGTTTCTTTCCATGTTTTCTTCTATGAGTTTTACAATATCACATCTTATGTTTAAGTCTTTTAAATCTAGTTTTACTTCATTTTTGTGAATGGTATAAGATAGGTGTCCAATTTTATTTTTCTGCTTGTGGTTATACAACTTTCTCAACACCATTTGTTGAAGAAACTATTCTTTCCCCATTGAGTATTCTTGGTTCTCTTGTCAAATATTAGGTAACCATAAATGCAAGGGTTTATTTCTGTACTCTATGTTCTGTCCCATTAGTCTTTGTATGTGTTTTTATGACAGTAGTGTACTGTGTTTTTTTTTTTTTTCAAGTTTATTTATTTATTTTGAAAGAGAGAGAAAGCGCAAGCAGGGGAGGGGTAGAGAGAGGAGAGAGCAAGAAATCTGAGCAGGCTCCACACTTGGCAGTGCAGAGCCTGATGTGGGGCTTGCACTCACAGACGGTGAGACCATGACCTGAGCTGAAGTTGGATGCTCAGCTGACCGAGCTACCCAGGCGCCCAGTACTCTACTGTTTAATTACTAAAGCTTTGTAGTATAGTTTGAAGCTAGAAGTGTGATGCCTCTGGCTTTGTTCTTTCTCATGATTGCTTTGGTTATTGGTGGTCTTTCTGGCTTCATACAAATTTTAGATTTTTTCCCAATTGTTGTGAAAAACGCTATTGGAATTTTGATAGGGATTGTGTTAAATGTGTAGATGGCTTTGGGTAGTATAGACATTTTAACAATGTTAGTCTTCCCGTCCGTAAACATGGGGTGGCTTTCCACTTGTTTGTATTTTCTTCAGTTTCTTTCATTAAAGTTTTGTAGTTTTCATTGTACAGATCGTCACTTCCTTGGTTATTAAATTTATTCCTAAAGATTTTATTGTTTTTGATGCTGTTGTCAATGGGATCGTTGTCTTTCTTTTTTCAGATGTTTCCGTGTTAGTTTGTAG
Organism: Panthera uncia; assembly: GCF_023721935.1. Taxonomy (NCBI): domain Eukaryota; kingdom Metazoa; phylum Chordata; class Mammalia; order Carnivora; family Felidae; genus Panthera; species Panthera uncia. The sequence continues at coordinate 9,101,965 of NW_026057576.1, read as the reverse complement.
AAACACCACTGATTGCTGTATGTTGACTTTCTATCCTGCAACTTTACTGAATTTCTTGATTGGTTCTAAGAGAATTTTGATTGAGCCTTTTAGAATTTTTTATGTATAAGATCATATTGTCTGCAAATAATGACAACTTTTGCTTCTTTATTTCTGATTTGAATGCCTTTTATTTTTTTGTCTTGCCCAATTGCACTAGCTAGGACTTCTAGTATTACAAGGAGTAAGAATGATGAGAGTGGGCAGTCTTGTCTTGTTTCTGATCGTACAGCAGAAGTTTTCCATTTTTCACTGTTAAGTATGATGTTGGTTGTGGGCTTAATTGTATAAGGCCTTTATTACGTTGAGGTGTGTTCCTTCTGTACCCAATTTATGGAGGGTTTTTATCATGAAAGACTATTTTATTTTGTCACATGCTTTTTTTTTTTTTTGCATCTATTGAGATGATCATACGATTTTTATTTTTCATTCTGTTAATGTGTTGTATCACATTTATTGGGTTGTGTATGTTGAACCACCCTGATATCCCAGGGATAAACCCCATTTGGTCAGGGTATATCATTCTTTTAACGTGTTGTTGAATTTATATTCAATAGGAATATTTTGCTAATACTTTGTTAAGAATTTTTGTATTCATTAGGGATATCAGTCTGTAGTTTTTTTGTAGTATTCTTACCAGGCTTTGATATCAGGGTAATGCTGGCCTTGTAAAATGAGTTTGGAAGTGTCCCCTTTTTTTGATTTTTTGGAAGAGTTTCAGAAGGATTGGTGTTAACTGTTCTTTAAATGTTTGGTAGAATTTACCAGTGAAGTCATCTGGTCCTGGAAATAATTTACAATATAGGAAATGTCTGTTCCAAATTGCTAGAGCACCATGATTTATTTTAAAAAGCTGTGGCCACAGATATTAACTCTAATATTTGTGGCTCAAACTGAATAAAAAAGTGTGGCTGGTAATTTCCCATTGATGAACACTTACTGAAAACTTCTTATTAGAGAAACATCATTAGCCCACTGTTTCCTTTTATTTATCCTCTGTTAACTGCCCATAACACAGATTTTATTTATTTTTAATCCTTATTCTTAATGAAAGTGACAGATGAATGGACCAGAATGTATTTCTCTGAACCTCGTTTCTCCATACTAAACTAAAAAAGAATTTTCCCTGTATATAGCCATTATATATAAAGATTTTTTATGGACCAGAAAACCTTAATAAAAACAAATCCAAGACTATATATTGTTTGGGGGAGGGGTGGGGGGGTGGCGGTGGGTTGGGGGGGTGGTGGTGGGTTGGGTGGGAACAGGTTCCCATTCTCATGTATATCATCAACAACAATGGGAAAACTTTGATAACTTCACAAGGTTCTACCAGTGAAAGAATTCTTGAGTATTGTGCATGGGCTGATAAAATAAGTAAATACTAAGATTGTAAGTTTAGGGTTTAAAGTTTTGGGAGGTTAGAGTTGTATAATATTTTCCTCCTTTTACAGTTTTGTTTCTTCTACAGGTCACATACAACAAAATGTAATGAAATTTTCACCTAGAGATAGTGAGTAGTGGGTATAGTCCTTAGATATTCTTGGTTTAATGGGAAGGCACTTGAGTTAAATCCATGAGATCTGAGTTTGAATTCCATTTCCGCCACTCACTTGCTTCAGGACCTTGAGCGAGTTATTTAATTTCTCCAAGTGTTAGTTTTGTTGTATGTAAAGTGGGAATCTCTACCTGATGGAATTAATTAAAAGAATTTAATGCCTAAGTAACTGACATATAATGAGTAATTAAAACGAATGGTCAATTCTGGAATAAAGTACTGCAATATTGTTCAGATAAATAAGAATAACAGAATTAAAAAATTATAACCTTCTTTATAAAATTCCTTTATTTCGTCCCTGCTCATTCTGCATACATCCTTTGTTTTCTGAAACATCGTGAATAACTCTGGCAGAGAAGTTATGATTTTGTAAATGTCCAAGTCTTGTGAAGTGGGTGATCATTTTCAGGGAAGGGATGAAAACTAATTAATGGTCACTTACTGTATGTTTTATAAGCATTATCTTATTGAAACCTCCAACAATTCCATGAAGTAGCTACTGTTATTCTTTGCTCACATTACTATTGCTAATTTATTATTATGAACCCCATTCACAGCTGAGGAAATTGAAGCTTATGGAGTTTATTTTCCCAAAGTCATCTGAATAAGTAAGTGGCAGAACCAGGATTTGAGTCTAAATCTTTTCACCTTATTTATATCTGCTTTGCTGTGTTACTTTCCTACATGTATTCAGTGGTATCTATGGGTGTGTTTTAATATATCCTAGTACATAGATACATCTATTACCTACTTGGTTAGATTCTCATTAGAGATTGTGAGAGAATAAAGAAGCTGAAGATACTTATTGATATTTTAAATATAGTTACGTTTGTTTTTTTTTTTCCCCTATGGGAACACTACACTGGAATTACAGTGTGAGTCAATAGGAGAATGTAATTTATCTTGTTTCGGACAAAATGTTTCTGGGATGCATCTGATCTGTTTGGCATTAGCTACAAATTTGGCAACCCCGCTTGTAGTTCTGTCCTTTTCACTTAATGGACTTCTCACACTTCTGACACTTCTCAATCCCTGTTTCTGCACGCTAAGGTGATCCTTATACTGTGGTTTCCGGCAGTGGTTTGTGCATCATTTCAAGTTATGCCTTATATGTCATATGTCTGCTGAGTTCCATCATGATTCCCTGTTTTAAATCACCAGCAGCTGCTTGCATGTATCAAAGCAATCTTTGAAAATGAATTAGATTCATTGCCCTAAATGTGAGGCAGCTGAGCTACAAATGGTTCATGATAGGAGACAGTGGCAATATTAGAACTAAACTCCAGGGAGATGAAGCCTGCAGATCATTTTTCGTGTCCCGAGTGAAAGGGTATTTTGTATTAATTAAATTATTTGTAACATTTTCCACGTAAGTTTATGTAGTGTATTCTTTTTAATGAGGCCGTTTACAAATGGCCCCTCCTGGTGAGATCTGAAGCGACGGAAGAGACTTTCTGCATCGGAGCCATGTTTGATGTAGCGTATATTCAAGAGCCTATTCTGTAATCGACTTAAAAAATAAATGCATTACGTCTTTTTAAGTTGCAGCTTTTGGGATAGATGTCAGTAGGAATAGGATCCGCAAGCCTGAAATTATTCATTTGGCTCATTCTGCGCAGGTAAAATAGAACTCTTAATAGGCCCTTTAATGTTGTTTCATCTGGAACCAAGGGAAATGGCGTAATGTGTTTCTGTGTACACAGAAATAGTAAAATTCTTTTTTATCCGATTTGTGCTATTCTGTAGAATTTCAGCACAGAGGAAATTCTTATTGCCTTGGTATTAGGGTTGTTGCTTTATGTTTCTTTGGATACCTAAATAGATTATGTTACTGCTAGCATTGTAAAGCCTGATTTGCAGTGGAAAAAGATCAAGTAAGGCCAAGGTCAATTACCAATAGAGAGTAAACTACCATCTCGTCCTTGTAGGTGTTTCATCCAGATTGTGGCTCGGTTACTTTCCGGAGATTAAGAGGCAGGAGAGCAAGGTGTGTGTGTGTGTGTGTGTGTGTGTGTGTGTGTGTGTGTGTTTAGCAGTTCCACCACTAATTGACTAGTCTTCCAAGTTACATTCATTTCTCCAACCTTCATGTTTCTCCCTGTAAAATGTAGATTATGATGAGATTGTTTTGTAAAATTGGTTTGAAGTCTTAGGAATAAAAACACTCTATCATGATCTATCCAACGTATATCTTAGGGGCATTCACCCTATGTTAGGCATGATCTTTGGCCTTGTGAAAAGTATAAAGGTAACAGGCATACAGACCTTGGCCTCAAAAAGCCAATAAGAGAAAATAATCCAGGCATCCTGGGAAGCTTGAGCCAGGATGCTGGCACCTATTATATGCCAAGTACTGTGTCAGGTGCCAGTGCTGTGCCGGGGGTATGGTGGGATTCAGAAACAGACACAGTCCGTCCTTGCCCTCTTAAGCATATGGTTTTGTGAGAGCCATTAGTGAGGTAGAATGGACAGGATTTGGTGATTAATGAAATACAGAGAATGAGAGAAAAAATGGAGCAGTTAATTAAATATCTAGACCAAGCTATTTATATTGGAACTGGAAATGAGAACCAGAACTTGAGAGGTTGGGGTTAGTGTTAGTTATTTACAAATCATCAGCAAGTAAGGAATTTTAAGAAGGAAATTTTAAGATCATTCTTTATATGGTGGAATAGGTTATTTGTCTAATATGATTGGCAGGTTGAGATTATACCCCTTTTTAAAAAACATTCTAGAGTCCCATTTTCTTCCAAGATTCTGTTTCTGGAGTGTGGAGTGGACTTTATTTTTAGTAGCTAGAATATTTTTAGTGGCTGGCAGTGTTGATTAACCATAATAACTGACATTTATTGAGTTCCTAATTGTGAACCAGGTACTGTGCTAATAAACTCTTTACAGGATTTATTTCTTAATCCTTACAACCTCCCTCCAAAATAGATACTATTATTATCAACTCCATATTTTTTAAATGCTGTATTATTTATTTTTGAGCAGAGTGTGAGTGGGGGAGATGCAAAGACAGAGGATCCAAAGTAGGCTTCTTAATGACAGTGGAGAGCCCGACATGGGGCTGGAACTCATAAATGTCATGTGAGATCATGACCTGAGCCAAAGTCTGACACTCAACCAACTGAGCCACCCAGGCTGCCCCTATCATCCCTATTTTTTTTTTTAGGAGAAATTGGGGTTTAAGGATTCTAATAAACAGCTTTATCTAATTCTGCATGTAGGTCAAGTAAGATAAGGATTGAGGACTGTATTAGTGGCTCAGTCGGTTAAGCCTCCGACTTCAGCTCAGGTCCTGATCTTGAGGTTCGTGGGTTTGAGCCTCTTGTCGGGCTCTGTGCTGACAGCTCAGAGCCTGGAGCCTACTTAGGATACTGTCTCCCTCTCTCTTTGCCCCTCTCCTGTTCACACTCTGTCTCTCTCAAAAATAAATAAACATAAAAAAAATGTTTAGGGGTTCCTGGGTGGCTCAGTCGGTTAAGCGTCTGACTTCGGCTCCGGTCATGATCTCGCGGTCTGTGGGTTTGAGCCCCACGTCAGGCTCTGTGCTGGCAGCTCAGAGCCTGGAGCCTGCTTTGGATTCTGTGTCTCCCTCTCTCTGCCCCTCCCATGCTCATGCTCTGTCTCTCTCTGTCTCTGAATAATAAATAGACATTAAAAAAATTTAAAAAGAAAATTTTATTAGATTTAGCGACATAGAGCTCATTGGTGAAAAGTGCTGAACACTTTTCGTGGAATGGTAGCAAATAGCGGAGTGGGTGGAGAGAACCGGAAGAGAGGATTTGAAAACCAAGAGTGTATGCTGAGAAGGGCAGCAGAGAAGTTGAGCGGTAGTTGGGGGAGACGCAGAGTCAAGATCTGTTGTTTTAGAGAGGAGACGACTGGCAGGGTGTTTGTAGGCTGGCGAGAATGCTGCAGGGGAGGGGGAAACTGATGACGGCAGGGAGGGAGGGGATGGTATTGGGCAGTGTTCCGGAGTGGACAGGGAGATGGGGTCTAGTGTACAAGGGCAGGGGTGCATGGACAGCTGATTCATGGTAACCGGAGGGAAGGCTCGTTGTCACAAGGGTATGGATGTAGAGAAGTGTGTAGGTAGAGAGGTGAGCATTTGTGGAAATTCTCTTCTGGTTATTTCGATGAAGGGAAAAAAAAAGCAAGCAAGATCATCTGAGAGTGAGGACAGAAGGAGTAGATGTTTTCCGGGGTCTAAATTCTGATTGAACGCATCCCGAGGGTGGGAGGTCATTTTGTTTGGCTATTTCATATTATTTTATTTCTTTTATGTAAGTTTACCCTAGGGGACATTTCTCTTGTTTTGTAGAACTTAGTCACCCATTTGAAGTCTTTATTTTGGAACTGTAGGTATGTATTACAATAAGTACCTAGAAACTTGGTTTTTCTACCATTTTTTTATGTTACAGGAAAGACAACTGAAAGATAGAAATTTTAATTAATTAGAGGGAAACTAAGGAATGGGCACAAAATAGTGGTAAGTCAAAACGAAATCCTACCGCATTAGGATTTTTCAATTTTTATCGAAAAAAAAAAATCTTCACCTTGCTGCACTTGAGCTGCTGTCATTGCCCCCCTTTGCTCCTTTGGCAGACTGGAATGTGGACTCTGCCTGTTTCGTCTCTCATGGCCACACTTTTCCTGAATAACTAGAGATCTTGGGTCTCCATCATTGCGATATTGGGACTGAATTCTTGAAGATAACTTCCTAATTTAATGACCGAATGCCTACAAGTCTCAAGACTTCCTGTATTTAACTTTTGTAACATTTGGTAATGTTTACCATCTTTCTTCCTTGGAACTTTCTTCATAGGACTTCTGTGACATTACAGTATTCCTTTCTTCTTCTTCTTTTTCTTTTTTGACTGTGGCCTCTTCTCTTTCCCTTATGGCTGCCTCTTGTTCGCTAGTCCTCATCTCTCTTCTTCTTCTCTGTCTGATCCAGCTCAACGTACCCAGCAGCCACGGTGTCCTAGGCACTATGGATGCAAAGAATAAGAGGAAGATTCCTGTGCTTTAGGAAATCAGATTCTAGGAAGGCGGCTTCCTTTGCCGGGAGCTTGATAGTCAGACTTTGAGGGTTCATCCTAATTTTGTCACTCAGTGTCTGTGAGGACATGCCATTCAGCGTTTCCCTCATTTTCCTTCTCTGTAAAATGGGGATCAATGGTACGGTTACCTCGTGGGGTTATTTTGAGAATTAAGTGATTGAATACAAGTCAAATGTAAAGAACAGCGTGGCGCATGAGGATGTGCTCAAGAAATATTTGTAGTTTTCATCACCCATTCCCCTCCCCCCTGCCCCCAGCCCCGGTAGATATTTAGAAGACTAATGTTTATTTAGATGACACCTTATTTAGGTCTTTCTTCACATGTCACCTATAAAGTCTTACCCTGACCACCTTATTTAAAATATTTATCCCCCTGGCAGGGGGCGGGGCGCAGGGATGGGCAAAATGGGTGAAGGGGAGTTGGAGGTACAGGCTTCCACGTATAGAGTGAATAAGCCATGGGGACAAAAAGTAAAGCCTAGGCTACTATATGTTTTCACTCTTAGGTGGATCCTGAGAGACTTAACAGAAGACCATGGGGGAGGGGAAAGGGAACAAAAAAAATTAGAGCGGGAGGGAGCCAAACCAGAAGAGACTCTTAAAAACTGAGAATAAACTGAGGGTGGATGTGGGTGGGGAGAGGAGAAAGTGGGTGATGGGCATGGAGGAGGGCACCTATTGGGAGGAGCACTGGGTGTTGTATGGAAACCAATTTGACGATAAATTTCATATTAAAAAAAAAAGTAAAGCCTAGGGAATGTAGTCGATGATATTGTAATAACGTTGTATGGCGATAGATGGTTGCTGCACTTGTGGTGAGCACAGCATAACATAGAGATGTTGAATCACCATGTTGTACATGTAAAACTAATGTAATGTGTCAGCTATACTCAAAAAATGTTTTAAAAAATGTACCCCCTCGCTTGTCGTCACTCGGTCCTCTTGTTCTGCTTTGCTTTTCTTTACAGTCCTTATTGACGCCTGATACTATGGTCTACACCTACTGTTAACTATCCCTACTATATTGGAAGCTCTGTGAGGTCAAGGCCTTTGACCTTTTCACTGCTGTACCCCCAGCACCAAGAATAGTGCTGGGCATAGTGTAGGCATTCGGTAAATATTTGCCGAATGAATGAGCTAATAAAATGCTTCGGTTTATCCATGTGTTTACCAATTGTTTTGTTCACCATTCCTTGCATTTCACCCTTTCTAGAATCCGTTTCTTTGTGGAAGTACATTCTTCAGGAGTTCTTACACATGTCTCTTTTAGTGGTAAACCCTCAGGTTTTGTCTCAGACTTGTTTTCCTGTAAGTTTTAAATGATAGTTTAGTATCGAATACTAGATTCTTTGTTCTCTATGCTTTGAAGAGGACATTAGTAATTGTATTATTTTTGCCTTCTCATTTATATTATCAGCCTAACTGTAGATAACTTGTCTTTTCTCTCCCAGTGTTTTCCTGATTTTATTTTTGTCTTTGGTGTTAAACAGTTCTGTGATGACTTATCTAAGTGTGGCTTTATTTTCACTTACATTCCTTAGGACTTGTATTTCTTTCCTTTCAAATTCTTTTTTTTTTTTAATTTTTTAAAATGTTTCTTTTGAGAGAGAGAGAGAGAGAGACAGTACAAGTTGGGGAGAGGCAGAAAGAGAGGAGAGAGAGAGAATCCCAGGCTGGCTCCACACTGTCAGCACAGATCCTGATACGGGGCTCGAACCCATGAAACCGTGAGATCATGACCTGAGCTGAGATCAAGAGTCGGATGCTTAACTGACGGAGCCACCCAGGTGCCCCTGTTTCAAATTCTTTATGCTTTTAAAAACCATCTTTTTAAAAAAAATTATTTTATTTATTTTTTTTTTTTTGAGAGAGAGGGATAGCATGTGTGCATGCAAGTGGGGGGAGACGGGCAGAGAGAGAGGGAGACAGAGAATCTTAAGCAGGTTCCATGCCCAGTGCAGAGCCCAACATGACCATGAGATCACAACCTGAGCCAAAATTGGATGCTTAACTGACTGAGCCCCCCAGGTGCCCCCCAAAACCATCTTAAACATTCATTTTATAGTCTATAATTGATAGTTCTATTATCAGAAGTTATTGGGAGTTTTAACTTTTTCTTTTTTTTTTTTTTTCCTGATGGCTCTTGTTGGTGGTAAAGTTAATGTCTCTCCATGGTTTTAGTCATTTTAAGATGTGGCTTGTTTGGGGGTGCCTGGGTGGCTCAGTCGGTTAAGCGTCCGACTTCGGCTCAGGTCATGATCTCGCGGTCCGTGAGTTCGAGCCCCGCGTCGGGCTCTGTGCTGACAGCTCAGAGCCTGGAGCCTGTTTCAGATTCTGTGTCTCCCTCTCTCTGACCCTCCCCCGTTCATGCTCTGTCTCTCTCTGTCTCAAAAATAAATAAACGTTAAAAAAAAATTAAAAAAAAAAAAAAAAAAAGATGTGGCTTGTTTGGAGGGATGTCACTCCTGAGAGTCTGTGTTTGCTTCAGCCAGGTGCCCTGGAATGTTACCTGCCCAGGACCACTTTTAGGAAAATTTCTTTGAGCTATAAAACTGAATCCCAAATCACATAACAACAGGCCCTTGGTTACTATTTCTAGGGGAGACATTTGCTTCACTCCACAAATATGGAACATAGGCCAGATAAACAGATGTACTTGCTTCTTCCACATGTGTGTTTTAAATTCAACTCTTGGGGCGCCTGGATGGCTCAGTCGGTTGGGTGTCTGACTTCGGCTCAGGTCATGGTCTCACTGTTGATGAGTTCGAGCCCCGCACCGGGCCCTGTGCTGACAACTCAGAGCCTGGAGCCTGCTTCGGATTCTGTGTCTCTGCCCCTCCCACGCTCTGTCTCTCAATAACAAATAAACGTTTAAAAATAAATAAATAAATTCAACTCTTTCACTGAGATTGTAGTCCTTGGACAGTCCTGGCTTTATGTGATAGTCTCAGTGCAACTTCTTTGATTGACGTGGGGCCTCAGGTCTTTCTGTGTGGTCATTAAATCTCAAGTCCTTGGGGCGCCTGGGTGGCTCAGTCGGTTAAGCGTCCGCCTTCAGCTCAGGTCACGATCTCGCGGTCCGTAAGTTCTAGCCCCGCGTCGGGCTCTGGGCTGATGGCTCAGAGCCTGGAGCCTGCTTCCGATTCTGTGTCTCCCTCTCTCTCTGCCCCTCCCCCGTTCATGCTCTGTCTCTCTCTGTCTCAAAAATAAATAAAGGTTAAAAAAAAAAAATTTAAATCTCAAGTCCTTAAGTGTGTGAGGCCTGGAAAGCCTAAAGGACTGTCATGTCATCAGCTCTCTTTTATTTGTTTTTTGGCCATTAGGTATTTCTCTTACCCTCTGGTAATATCACCTATGTATGTAAAAGGGTATTTGTTACATTTTATCCAGAATTCCTACACGGTTGATAGTGGGAAGGGTTTCAGCTTATTTTTGTTGTTGTTACCGTGTTTTTTCATACTTCTATTATTATAAGTTCTTGAAGGTCTTATCCTACAATTTGTTGTCTTTGAGGACTCTTGTTTCTAGTTTAGTGGGGAGCTGCTCAGCAAGGCTTTAGCTGTAAGATTTATGTGTGGACAGAACGGGATGTCCAGTATATTTCTTAAAATATGAATATATTTTCAGCCAAATTTTAAGCTTCTTGGATGCAGGGACTATCTCATATGTTTTTTGTGTCTGTGTGTTTTAAAAATAAATAGGATAATCTTAGAACTTGACTGTAAGCTAGACAAAGAACTGTGAGATAACTAAAGTTCAACTGGTATAATTTTAATATTTGTAGAAATTATGTAGCCTTTATAACCCGTAAGAGTGCCATTATACATCTAGTTTTGAGGTCTTTAGAGTTAGGCAGAGAATAAATATTTTAAGTGTTCAAATTTATTTATTTTTTTAAATTTTTTTTAACGTTTATTCATTTATTGATAGAGACAGAGCGTGAGTGGGGGAGGGGCAGAGAGAGAGGGAGACACAGGATCTGAAGCCGGCTCCAGGCTCTGAGCTGTCAGCCCAGAGCCCGACGTGGGGCTCGAACTCACAGACTGTGAGATCATGACCTGAGCTAAAGTTGGATGCTCAACCAACTGAGCCACCCAGGCACCCCTCAAATTTACTTTTATTTTTATTTATTTTTTATTCTAGAGAGAGCACCAGTAGGGAAGAGGGAGAGAGAGAGAGAGAGAGAGAGAGAGAGAGAGAGACTCTTAAGCAGGCTCCATGCTCCGTGCAGAGTCCGATTGGGAACTCAATCCCATGACCCTGGAATCATGACCTGAGCCCAGATCAAGAGTTGGATGCTCAACTGACTGAGCCACCCCGGCGCCCCAAGTTTTTCAGATTTAAAAGTCTTTAGAGTTTCATGGAAAACACAAGGCTTGTCTATCTTTAGGTAAAGAAGAGCAAAGTACAATCAGGTAATTAACCTTCCTGGGAGTGGAGGAATTCTACCATTAGACTGATGAATTAGTAACGGTATCATCTCCTCTGTCCCCACCTCTGAAGTGGTAGAATGACAGGCACAGCGGCTTTAAATAAGGATCAGTATGTCCCATCAAAATTACTGACAAAGGTTTAGTTTCTATCCCAGCCGGCTGGTTGTGGATAATGGCAAAATGTTAAGAACCCTGTGACATTAAATGGTCTTGCATAATATTTGGTGTGAGGGTGTCTGTAGCTCCAGATCTCATACCAGCTGAAATTTCTGGTTAAATCTTCCCTTGGTTAACTTGGATGACAGTTGTCTTCTGTAGTGGATAAGCATCTTTCAACTCCAGGAAGATTTAGAATTAAGAATAGAAATGTCTAAGAGAATCAGAGTAATATTTTTCTGTTAAGGGATATGTGCATATTTGCATATTTACTTATCATTTTTATGTACTTGTAATTTAAGGATATATGGCTAGTGAGGGTGATAAGCATGCAATTCCACCTTTAGATGTATTATGGAATACGGGGTGCCTGGGTGGCTCAGTCGGTTGAGCGCCCGACTTTGGCTCAGGTCATGATCTCGCGGTGTGTGAGTTCGAGCCCCACGTCGGGCTCTGTGCTGATGGCTCGGAACCTGGAGCCTGCATCAGATTCTGTGTCTCCCTCTTTCTCTGCCCCTCCCCTGCTCACGCTCTGTCTCTCTGTCAAAAATAAATAAACATTAAAAATTTTTTTTAATGTATTATGGAATAATGGAGGTCTGTGATTTTTTACATAAAAATTTATGTTAAGTCACTTTTGTGGAACATTTAGGAGAAGTTTAGGCTTATTTATAAGTCTAATTTACTAGGTTTATAAAAATATTTATATGTAAATTATTATGCTTTATTGAGTAAGACAGTTGAGGAACTAAGAAGGAAATAAAATACGTTTATAAATGTAGGTAAAAAATTTTGGTGGCATTTAATTAACCAGGTTTGAAATGGGACAAAACACTGTTCAAAAGCATCTTAAAAATGACTTCTAAAATCTGTCAGTCTTGTATATAGGAAAAGATTTGTGAGCTGAATCTAAAAGTTTTAAGGAATAACTGAATTTTTACATTTTTTAACTTTAATAAGTTGAATACTTTTAAAAATCAAATTAAGCTTCTGAAGAGTACGAAAGGTACCCTAGAGGATACAAGACAACTCATATAGTTGTTCAATGTATTTGAAGACCTATAGTATTCAATGTATTTCTGGGTGTGATTGATTTATTCGTTGGATAATGAGGGAAGACTTAACCTAACATGGCCTGTTAGGCCTAACATGGCCTAACAACTAAAATGTCTAAAGTTCTTTTTAGAACTGGGACTTATCATTAAAGGTTAACTTTTGTGAAGTCACTTGATTTATGCAGAAGGTGCCTCTGCAGTTTAGTAGGGAAAGGTGGGTCTTGTCACTAAATCCTTCTGGGTTAATTGAGTATTTATGGGGGAGGAAATCTTGACCCCCTCCTACCACACATCATATAGAAGAATTAATTTGAAATAGATCATTACCTAAAATGTAAAAGATAGTAAGATAAAGCTTCCAGAAGAGAACATGAAAGGATAATATCATGATTTTGGAGTAGCACAGACTTATGAAACTGGACACAAAATTATTAAAGAGAAAAGACTGGTAAATCAGAATTCTAAAACTATGAACTTCTCGTCATGAAGAGAGACACCATTAAGAGAGTGAAAAGGCAAGCCATATACTAGAAGATATTTACAGTGCCTGTATCTGACAAAGGACTTGCATCCAGAATATATAAAGAATGACAGTCAATAAATCAATAAGAAAAAGACAACTGGTTGAAAAAAAAAAGGTGAACTAAAAGCTGGAATAGATACTGTACAAAAGACAGCATTTACGTGGCCAAGAAGCATATTGTTGAAAAGGGGCTCAGCATCCATAGTCAGGAAAGGCAAAGTAAAGCTATAATGAGATGCCATTGTACCTCCACCAGAATGGCTGGGATGGGGTGACTGCTAGTCTTATATATTGTTGATGCGAATGTAGCATGACGTCATCACTTTGGAAAACTGTTTGGCTACATTTGCTAAAGCTACTCGTACATGTACTTGATGATCCAGCAGTTCTGTTCCTGGGTACATAACAAAGAAATGAATGCTTACGTTTACCATGAACATAACCCCATATTCGTAGAAGCTTTAATAATAGCGTCAAATGGAAAACAGCGCAAGTGTTCATCAACGGTAGAATAGATATGTTGTAATTATATTTACACAATAAAATACCGCACAACGTTGAAGGAAGATGAACTCATGCTCCGTGCAGGAACATGGATGGATTTCACAGGTAATGTTGAGAGAAAGACCAAGTAAAAGTATGTACCGTAGGATTCCATTTCTCTGAAACTAGCACAGGCAAACCCAACTTACGATAATAAGGTCAGATAGTGCTTACCTTCTGGGTTGATGTTGACTAAAAGGAACCATGAAAAAGCTTTCTGAGATATTGGGAAGTGTTCTATATCTTCATCTACTGGTGGTTATATGGTATTAATATTTATTGAGTTGTGTACTGTGTTTACATTTTACTGAACATGTTATATTAGTGACAAATAGATTTACAAATTCTATGAAGTATTAACATCTCCATTTACAGAGGAAGAACATGACGAGTATAGATAGTAAGTAATATGTTCATATAATCAGTAATTGGTAGACCAATTTTTTTTTTTTTTGAGAGAGAGAGAGAGAGAGAGAGAGAGAGCACGAGTGGGGAGGGGCAGAGAGAGGGAGAGAGAATCCCAAGCAGGCTCCACGCTGCCAGCATAGAGCCCATCTTGCGAACTATTAGATCACGACCTGAGCCAAAACCAAGAGTCGGACGCTTAAGTGACTGAGCCACCCAGCTGCCCCTAGGATTCTAAATCTCATGCTGACTTCAGATCACCATGTTGTTTCTCTGTGAGGATAGGAATAGTGCTTATGATTTTTTTTTTAAATTTATTTATTTTGAGGGAGAGAGAGAGAGTGTGTGGGAGGGGCAGAGAGAGAGGGAGAAAGAGAATCCTAAGCAGGCTTGCAGGGCTCCAACTCACGAATGAGTGAGATCATGACCTGAGCTGAAATCAAAAGTCAGACGCTTAACTGACGGAGCCACCCAGGTGCCCTGCAATGTTTTTATGTCAGTAGTATACCCAGCATAGTTCTGTACTTATTAGGTAAACAATAAATATTTACTGATTTGAAAAAATAGCAGTCATATATATGATGAGAGTGGACATAAAATTCTTAATCATTAATGTTTAGTTTCAAATCCTAAGTCCTCTCATTTCTATTTAAGCTTTGTTTGTTTGTTTGTTTTTTCTTTTTTCTTTTTTTTTTTTTTAAAGAGTAGTTACATTTTTCAACGTTTATTTATTTTTGGGACAGAGAGAGGCAGAACATGAACGGGGGAAGGGGCAGAGAGAGAGGGAGACACAGAATCGGAAACAGGCTCCAGGCTCTGAGCCATCAGCCCAGAGCCTGACGCGGGGCTCGAACTCACGGACCGTGAGATCGTGACCTGGCTGAAGTCGGACGCTTAACCGACTGCGCCACCTAGGCGCCCCTAAGCTTTGTTTTTTACCTCCTGATTTCTTAACAGATAATTTCTCCTGGACTCAGAAGTCTCATATGTTGACTCCCAAGTTCTTATAGCCAAAATATCAGTATGAACTACTTGGAACTTATGTTTCTTATCTTTTTATTAGATGTGGAGGAGGTGTTTTTCTGTTTATTTAATTCTGTAGTTATGTAAGTTAATCTGATAGCAAAATAAAATTATTTTTCCTTCTTGTCCAGAAGTTAAATTTAAACAATCTGGGTTATGTTCTTGGGCATATATAGGACCTGTTCTAAATTACTTATTCTTATACCAGAATTCTAACAATGTATGAACAAAAAAAAATTAGAATAATGATGAAACAAAATGCTAGAAGAAATAGAGGTCAATGGGTAGGAATCTTAAGAACAATTGGAGAAAATTGTGCTAGTATTGTAGACCCTGTTACTTAATATGGTGTGGAATGAAGGGTGTCTTCGAAAGAGGGCTTCTTCCCTTGACTTCTGGAACCATGGAAGAGTGGTGCTATAATACAGACAGTTCTCTTTCTGTTGCCTGATGTTTTATGGAGATTCGCCAGGCAGTAGTCTAGTAGGTTCAACCGAGGATGTGGACTCTGAGCCCACGTCCCCTAGCACGTGCGTCTTTCTGGAACATGCCAAAAACTTTGTAGCAATTCTGTAATTTCCCTTTTTAGGTGCCCGGATCTTTTACTCAGTGTTGTAGTATAATCAGATTTAAAGTTTCATTAACTACTGAGCAGATAATGTAAATAATTCAAATTACGGACGGTATAAGGCGTCACAACACAATAGCTTCCATGGACCCCGCGAAGAGTTTACGATAAAGAACTGAACTGTTGCTTTTGAAGATCCCCTATGAGCTCCTCTGCATTCCATTCCCCTCCCTCCCTGTTCAGAGTTAGGCACTGTCCTGGACTTGGGATTTATCATTCCCTTGCCTTTCTTTACTTTTAGTACACATATTTATGTCCCCAAACAGTATCCTATGTTGCTGTCTGTCTGTGTCTTTTGAACCCACCTTTTCACTCACCATAATTGTCCTGAGATTCATGTAGTGTTGTTCCATGTGGTTATAATTCACGTTCATGTGTATATTGTGAATTATATCATTATGTGAATATATATGCATTTGTTCTGATACTGGACAGTTGGGTTGTTTTCAGGTGTTTGCTGTTACAACTAGTGCTGATAAGAACGTTTCCATAGAATGTTGATACTTAATATAGCTTAGAAAGAGGAAACACTGGATTTTGGAACAAATTAGGCTTATTTGCATATGACAGAAAGCGCATTTCTTTCCGTTTCTAGAGGGGAATCTAGGAGAACTGAGTATAGTGCAGACCTTCTAATCTTGTATCTGCAGCTCGATCAGATATTCTCTATCTCGGGAATACTGTAAGCTAGTACAGTGTCGTCTTCTCTTTGACCATCGGGGCAGAGGTTGGTGGTGCCGTGTAACCCTACTGAAGCCTCTTTTAAAACGAGACCCGTAAAAGAAGCCCCGAGACTTCTTTTTTTCCCCCTCAGCCTGGAAGCTGTCACTGAATCCTTAAATTGAAGCATGACATTGTGCAGTGATGCGCTAATGGAGGAAGTACAGAACAGAATCAAGGATGTCCTTTGGGAAGTTGCCAGGGTCTGTTACAAATGTAATATCCAACCGCAGCGAGATGCAACCGAAGACTTTTTCTCGGAGCACAGGCACCCTTTCCGTGAGGTTGCGGGTCTTGCCCCAAAGGGCACCTCTGGCTTCTCGAGCAGTTTCGTTCAGACCGCATACAAGCCCATCACAATGGTGAGTGGAGGGACAAGGTCAGCGGCAGCGAACACTTGGGACGCAAGCCTGTGCCAGAGCTTGGACATCATTCTTCTCACGGCACAGCCTGCCTGGCCTGGATGCGTGTGCCAACCGGACTGAAGCGGGACCCCTAAGCCACCGCTGGAGAGCAAGCCGAGGCGGGGAATGTGCCAGCCGCGAAGGCAGAAGAAACGTTTCAGGACTCACTACGGCTCAGCCCCGGGCGCTGAGGCCTCGCGGGCAGGCCCAGCAACTGACGAGCAGCCTGGCACGCAGCTGTAGGGGACGGGCTCGCTGCTGGGGAGCAAAAGCTTCAGGCTGCCTGTGCCTCTAAAAAGCAGGCCCACAGACAACGATGGACTGTTTGAATAGCAGGCGCAGCTGCCACCAGAAGGGCGGACTTGGCGCACGTTGTGCGTGAAGAGAGCGCGGCTCTCCTTGTGTCGTCTTGGGCCTTCCCCACGAGTCCGATTCAGGGAAGGCGTTTACGCACGCGCAAATGCGCGCACCCCAGAGTAAAGGGCTGCCCTGCTGCTTTCCGCTCCTTCAGCAAAAGGGAGCAAACGCTCGGTCAAAAGATAGTTGTTGCAGTGAAATGCCGGGAACAGAGCGCGTAACGTTTTTGGTTGTCTTAAATCCGTCTCATCACAGTGTTGCTTTGTTGGCTGATGCTTAAAAGACTAAGCTTGCCCCAAACTGATAATGCAGTAATATCTTTGTATTTGAAAATGCCTTGTAACCAGTTCCTTTCCCGTGATGTCTTTCACAAGATTGCCCATTCATCTTTGTCTCCTCCTGGGGCCTAGCACACTAGTGGCCATATACCTCCTAATAGGTGGTCAATAAATAATTATTGAGCTGAGTCAGCTCCAAGGATTCAGATGTCAGTGTGTAATGACCGAAGAGCCCTAGCTTCTCTTATCCCAGCAGTTTCATGCGGCGGTCTCATTCCAACAGTCTGAAGATGCTGTATTAGACCTGCCATATGTCAACAGTTTTTTGTTTTTTGGTTTTTTTTTTTTTTTTTTTACCTCTATTGCCTTAAGTTGGCATCCTTCCTGGCTTTTCATCTGTTTTTCCGTGTTGCTGGGTTCTGAGTTATATACATGTCTCACTTCTGATATCAGGGAGAGAGACTCCGTGATGAGTTGGATGAACTGAAAGCCTGAAGTTGGAAAAGGGATAATAATAGGTAGGGCATATGGGTAAAAAAAAAGAAGGAATACACATATGGGATCTCAAGGGCTACAAGTGAAGGCAGAGCAGTAGAGAGAGAAAAGATAGGAAAACAGAAGCAGAGACAGTCCAAGGAAGAAGAACCAAGAGATTAGGCACAGAGTGGATAGAGTCCCCGTAGCACCCAAAGAGAGATGCTAAATACTGTGCTAAGAAACCTTAGAGTTTCGCTATTGAAGAGGAACTGTTTTGCATCACAGGGAACAAAATGCGTCACTTGGTGCACATGCTTTTATGTAGTTGTCAACACTTAAAAGACATTGAGGTATAATTGACATGCAACATTAACGTCAGGTATAGAACCTGACGATTCAGTATTTTTATATGTTGTGAAATGGGCTGCCATGTGTCTAGTTAACATCCTTCGCCATACATGGGGCTCTGAGTTCTTCGTTCACATCTGGGGGCCTGTGTAATTTGAACGATCCTGTGATTTTTGGCACCTTCGATGCAAGAATAACATTTTCACACAAAAGTGAATTTGCATGTGAAAAATTGCATTGTTTAGCCCTACTGCTTATAATTTGATGAATGAAATGCTGGGTTTTCCAGCACAGAAGCAGAGGAAATAATTTTGATTGTAATCAGTAAATTAAGTCGACTGCACGAATAGTTGTATTTTGAATTCCTGTCCTTTCAGCTTTTAATGCTTTTGCAAAAGTTGAAGTATAATTTACATGCAATGTGATATTAGTTTCAAATGCATTTGTTTTTTTAAAAGTTACTTAGTTTGGGTTTAAGACAGTAATGAATAAAGTAATTGACTTTCCATTACACTATTAAGATTGTTAGATGGAAATAGTCTGTATTGCCCTCTATTGGTGATTAATAGTTATTTTTGACAAAATAATTGCTGTTATACATATCATTTATATGTACTTAAAAATTGTATCAACCAGTCTATTTTATAGAAAAGCACTACTGCCCCCCCCCCCCCCGAAAAGTACTTTTAAGAACTGATCTAATAGTTGTAGCTATGAATTGGCAAAAGGGAAACGATGGAGATTTAGGGCTTCTTGATTGAATAGTTTTATTGACTACAAGAGCGTCAAACTACTTTTGCCTTTGATTAATTTTCATTTTCATTTTTTTCCTGTCAGAGCTCCACCTCAGATAAGGCGTCCCAATCGAGAAGTAAGACCTCTGAGGAAAGAAATGCCCGGAGCGGGAGCCCGGGGACCTGTGGGCCGAGCACATCCTATATCGAAGAGTGAAAAACCCTCCACCAGTAGAGACAAGGATTATAGAGCAAAAGGAAGAGAGGATAAGGCAAGACTCTCTTTGTAACTCGTTCACTTGAGGCCCATGGCTTTTGGCGAATATTATCACGTCTTTCGGGTTTTCAGGGTACCCCCGGTTTTGACACGGAAGAGAGTGAAAACAAAAAAAAAAGTCTGATTCAGAACTCCAAGCAGTCTTTGCAATCTAAGCAGAACCCCGCAGTGCTAATAACCTCAGAGGTGTATTTCAATAAAGACTCACAGATCTTTAGTAAAACGGGTCTTTGGGAGAAATACTCAAAGTTTTAAAACTTAAAATATATTTGAACAAGTATTCTGAATTGAAATGAGCAATAAATGAAAACAGTTGTAGGGGAAGGACTTAACGCGGATATTGGTTTTTTTTCTCTTAACGAGAGAATTTTCCTGGGTTGGGGTTCACTGTGTGCATTTACTTTATCTGGGAAATTCATCCGTGAATAAACATAGTACTAGGTGGCGATTCTGTACTGCCCTTACAATGGACTTTAGAAACATGGGCTGAAGATAATCTTATAGAGTAGGGAGCCAGCCAGGATGATCTGACCCATCTTTTAGCTTTAGTTTTAGTGAAAACAAAATTAGATTTTTAGCGATAGCATTTCCCATTTCCATTGTGACGTCATAAATGAATGATGATGATTATTGAATTGCGACCAAGAAGTTGAACATTTTCCTAGCTAGAGATTCAGGATATGTCATCATGTCGATACCAGAACACTTCTAATGAAAATATAACTTACCACTAATAGCAAGTTGTTATCCTTAAAGATTAGATGCTGTGTTGGAATATTTTTATGATGTATGATTTCAATTAGAAGATAAGGACTCTGCACAGACCACCTTCCTAGGCCTTGTGTCTGGTAGCATACAACCGGTGTTTTTGGAGTATTTCTCATGAGCTAGATTCAGAGATAGATTCTGCTTGTCTGCCTCGCTAGGACACAGCAAAGGAATTAGATATTTTTACATTGATAATTTGTCGGAGCTATTATACCATAAAACAGTAAGTGATTCCATCTCCGATCCTTTTTGGGATTCATGAGGGACACCAATAAATTAATTAATTGTTCCTGCTGGTGAAATTGTACTGTTTTCCCCCCATTATCAAAAGCCATCTGAATGGATACTTAAAAATCTCTATGTTGTCTGTCATTTTTGTTTCTTTCCTTGTTCTTCATTTTGTCAGTTAACCCTGGCGTGCACTTTGGAACATAAAGTAGGGGCTAAAGTCCAACCGTCACTCTGCTCGTAGCTTTCAGGAAAACTTTTAGAACTGTGTGAGGAAATGCCAGGCTTTCACCGTAATTTCACATAACGCAAGAGAATAACCTGGGTCTTGGTTTATTTGGATGCTTCCTTGCTGGGCAGCATTCAGAGCAGTTAGACATTAATCCGTGAAACCATCCCATGAAGTAGGTAGTCCCCTTTTTCCCATTTTACAAATGAAGAAACCGAGGGAGAGAGCCGAAGTACCTAGCCCCAGGTCATAGATTAAGGAATGGAGCTTGGAATGGAATTTGTGAAGTCACAGATCTTTTTCCTCTTTATTTTAGGATTTTTTCATATTATGGAATATCCCTACCAAACTAGATTAAAAATATGGATTGGATTTGAAAAGAGTCCCGGAACAATTAAATAAATGTTGATTTTTAATGTGATTCGTCAGCAAAGAACAAAGCAATGAGGCAGCATTTGTTGAATGTCAGATTTTTCTGGAGATTGCAAATTGTCTTTCTCTTAAAAAGTTCCAAATAATTTTCTAAATCCTATTCTTTCACTGACATGTAAGTACTCAGAATGTCACTGGAAAGTAAGCCCTTTATTTTTTTAAAAAGAGAACTCTACAGTTGTTTGAAGATAAAAGATGTCTTCTGAGTCACTCTGGACACAAAAAGGACTACAATTAAGAGAAACGAATGCAAAGTTTATTAGTATTTGAAAAGCGTACGTGGTTCAGTTATGATCATTGTAAGCACTCAAATACCCATTAGAATGTCCCTAAAACTCACTGAGACCTGTGATAGGGTTCGAGGAAGTTTAGGTGAAACTGCTTTTGAAAGCTAATTTGAAAATGAGTACCTTGTATTGGACGCCTCCTCAGAGATATTTTGGTTCCCAGTGCTGTTGGTTTTTTAAAATTAGTTTTGTGTATTGCAACCAGCTTTTTTTTTTTTTTTTTTTTTTTTTTTTTTTTTTTTTTTAAAGAAGAGTAGACTAGAAAATTCAGAATGCATTGGCGATAGTAAGGACACTATTATTTTGAGGAAAAGTATTTAGTTACATGAATATGTATAAAAATTATATAATTATATATTTGTATACAGTAGCTCATGATCTCAGATGAATTTGTACTTCAACGCTTAACTTTATAGATGTAAAAAAAAAAAAAAAGTGAGGACATGAGAATACCTCACCCAAGATTCTCAGTATCGTTGGATGTTTGAAGCTTTATATATATGGTGGCTTACTTAATTCCTATAAGTTTCTGTGACCTCAGCATTATTTCCCCTGTTCTACATATGAAGAAATTGAGGCACCAGCCTCGTACCTGCACAAGTCGGTGCGGGAACTAGGAGTTGAACTCTTTGAACACCTGGGCTTTTAATCGGTTTGCTATGCAGCCTCTTGTTTGAAAACGCTTACTGTCTTATTTTAATGTATCACGGATGCCTTTTATAAGATTTTCCAGCTCCTTTTCTGAGAGTGATTAAGCACCCCCCCCCCCCCCCCCCCCCCCCCCTCTTTTTTTAAAACTGTTGACACGTTTCCAGTGAGGTCCAAGCTTAAAAATACTGGTTTTTAACCAGTAACCATCACTGTGTATGGTGATCTGTTGTCCAGCCCTTACAGTTTTTCTCTCCCTGAGGTCCACAGACTCATCATAAGCCAGTTTGTTACCCTGTTTACTTAACACACCTTTATTGTGTGCGTACTTTGTATTAGTCATACTTTGCAGGGACTGGGAATACAGACTCTAATAAAGTGTGACTCCTGACCTCACGCTGATTATTTTCTTATTGATGAGAGGGAGTCAGAAGAATCAGTTCACCTTTACAGCTATATTTGTCAGTCTTATTTGAATGTACCTGAGAACATTCGATGTATTATTATTTCTTTTTAAAGATTTTTATCCTTTCTAAGTAATCTCTATACCCAACAGGGGGCTCAAGCCCACAACTCTGAGATCAAGAGTCACGTGCTCCACCAGTTGAGCCGGCCAGGTGCCTCTTGATGTATTATTATTATTTTTTTTTTTTTCAACGTTTTTTATTTATTTTTGGGACAGAGAGAGACAGAGCATGAACGGGGGAGGGGCAGAGAGAAAGGGAGACACAGAATCGGAAACAGGCTCCAGACTCCGAGCCATCAGCCCAGAGCCTGACGCGGGGCTTGAACTCACGGACCGCGAGATCGTGACCTGGCTGAAGTCAGACGCTTAACCGACTGCGCCACCCGGGCGCCCCTTGATGTATTATTATTTAACTGTTTAAACCTAGGGTCGGTATAGAAATAGACACAGAAATAATCAATGCATTTTTTTATTGAAAAAAGATGGTTTAAAAATATTAGGTAGCAGAGGAAATGTTTTTGTACTACAACCGAAAATAAGTGTAATTCATAAAACTCTGATTCTCAAGTATTTTCAGACTATGGCTCTATGGTGAATTAACTCTTAGTGAAATGAGCAGTACTGATTAAAGCTGTATATGCTTTTAAATAGAATTCAGAATAAAGCGTGGTAAATTATATTAATAGAATTAATTTAAAATTATTACATGTCAATGACTTTATTTCATTGAATTTCACGTAACAAATGACCCTTTTTGACTCCTTTCCTTCTCATCCCTGAGTAAGTGTAGGGATGTCTGGATGTCTGATGTGGAGAGATGTTATAAACTGGATTGAGAGCTGTTGATGGGTCCTTGTACAGATGAACAGTGACTTGAAGAAAACTTTTTTTTTTTTTCCTTGAAGAAAAGGATACCATCATATGGGTACTATTTGACGAACGATGATCATCTAACTAGCAGTGTACTGGTAAACGTTCAGTAACTAGTTTCCTGAAAATGTGCGTGTATATACACGTTCACACATTTGTTATAAATCTGATGTTAAGGATGTGTAGCACATCATTACAAATCATAGAATATATAGTACAATTATTGTAAATTTTGTAGAGCTAATGGACTCTCACACAAGGCCTCTGCTGAGTTTTACTAATCTTGTATCTGTGGCCAACCTATGGTTGCAGATAACAGATGAAGAGAAATGTAGTTCTGACATGAATGCTGGGTGGTATTTTTTTTTCATTAGTGAGTAAGATGAAAGTGTAACAATAGAAATGTATGTCGGTAGTTCATTCATTCAGCAGGTATTTGAGCAACTTCGATGAATCGGATCATGGTTTTCAGATCCTGGAAAAATATTTCCTTAATTTCTGCGCTATTTAGGAAGTAACAACTGCGGAAATGACAGACTTTTAAGTTTCACCTGCATTAACATTCCCCCCCCCCCCCCCCATTTTCTTAAGTCTAGACTGTTAACAAAACAATCAAGCCCCGATTTATACCATCAGCTGATTTCTGTGGTATAAGTACTTCTATGACCGATTCCAAACTACTGGTGTGATGTTGCTGACCTCAGTTGAGATGAACTTAGACATCACTGGGACTGTGGGCCAGTGGTTTTTTATTACTAATTAGCTAGTAATTCTGATGCTGGGTAGCTCACCACCTAACAAGAGCAATGACCCCTTTGTTAGACAGAACCCATTGTTAGAAAATTGTTTTGCTGATCTGAAATTTATATCCTTTATTACTTTCTATTGGTCCCAGTTCTTTCTTTTAGAATAAGATAGAGGAGATGGAGGTAAACAGGTCAGTTGGTCATGTGGCTCCATTAGTGTTTGCTTCTTTACCTTAAATGTCTCTAGTGTCCTTGATTCTCCTCTCTATGATGTGGTTTTTCAATCCTTTCTCACCCTGGGTATCCTTCTCTGGGTCTAATTCACTTGTCACCTGAAATGCAAGACTCAGAGCTGTAACTGACCATCTTCCACTTCATCTGCCCGTGTGGGGAGGCACACAATAAAATGCAAAAACCGTTGTTTGTGCTTGAGGCCAAGCTGTGTTATTAATGGACTCTATCTAATATTGGGTTAGTTGCTAATTTTAGCCTCGTTTTTTTTTTTCAAATAGAATGATGAGCCAATACTAATGAAAGATCATTAACAAATCTGTCTTGATAAGGGTAATTGAGATGTTAGCAAAAAGATACTAAAATATTTTGAGGAAAAGGGGCTGTTAGACTTCATGCTAAATATCAGATTCTTGCTAGTGTTGATCTTTGTCAATTAATGTGAAAATCTAAGCAAAGAAGTCTAAGATCGTTTCGGTGTTATTGCAGCTAGTATTGTTATCATTAGTAAACTGTACAGGTAATAATATCTTGGGTGAGGTTATCTTAGTTGCCTGAAAACTCAGTCCCTTTTAGGTATTACAGTTAGTCTAGCCCATGAACTGAAACTACAGTTACTTATATTTGATATCCCTATTCCAGGTTAGCTGGGTATTTGTTTTGAAGGATAATGGTCACCCATTTTGTTGATTTCTCAATGTAACCAAATGATTTACTTTTAGTTTCCCTAATTTTTTTCTTTAATAACCTCACCATTTTGATTTGTGAAAGTTCCTAGAATCTTTTTTGCTTAATTTGTACTCAGATCTCATCTCTACTTTGGATTCTAGGGCAGGTCATTTGACTGGCTTACACCTGTATTTCCTCTTCTGCGAATTAAGAGGCTTGACCTTGAGTAGTGTAATAGAGGCTTTTCTTTCTCTGCTTCTTCTCCTCCCCCCACCCCATCCTTTTCCCACATGGTAGGCAGAAGGATCATTTAAAAATGTAAATCGGATCCTGTTACTTCCCTATTGAACACATTTCAGAAATTTCCTCGTGCACTTAGAATAAAATCCAAACTCCTCACTGTGACCTGCAGGGGCCTAGGTGAGCTGGCCCCTGCCTTCCTCTCCAATCTGTTTTATTTGCTCAATACCTTTTAGCCACCCTGACCACCCACATTTTTCGTAGCATTTCGCAGTTTATGATTATGTGTGTTTTTGTTTTGTTTACTTGTTACTTGTTTCCCCTACCAGACTAGATGCTCAATGAGGGCAGATAGTGTATATGCATTCACCGATAAAACCTACTGCACAATGAAATGTGTTAGACAGATGCTCACGTATTTATTATTCTTAAAAATCCTCTGATTTCTATTACTTTCAGATAAGTGTACAGCTTTTTGTTTCTCTTGGTAGTATTTATCAAGTCTTTCCTACCACTTGGACATTCATATTAAAATGGATGTCTACCTACATTTTTTAATAGTAATTTTTTGGTAGGTCTTAAATTACGATGCCATTTCAAGACTTAAGTCTCAGATATATCAGTTTCTGTTGCATTCTTTAGTTGACTTATTTCTAGAAGAGGTGTTTTTTTTTTTTTTTTTAAGTTTATTTATTTTGAGAGAGAAAGAGAGCACGAGCAGGGGAGGGGGAGAGAGAGAGAATCCCAAGTGCAGAGCCGGATGCGGGGCTTGAACCCACAAACTGTGAGATCATGACCTGAGCTGAAGTCAAGAGCTGGATGCTCAACAGACTGAGCCCTCGAAAAGTTTTTAAAGGGATTAGTTTCTGGTGATTTGTTTGAATGTGGCTTTGTAACTGTGCCCTACCTGTATTATAAAATGTGATTCTAGGCCGAGCTCATTTTAAACTTGTAGATGTAATGTTTGTTGTGTAGGTATGCCAGAAATTTACTCTTTTTTTTTTTTTTAATATTTATTTATTTTTGAGAGAGAGAGAGAGAGACAGAGACAGAGCACAAGAGGGGGAGGGGTGGAGAGAGAGGGAGACACAGAATCCAAAGCAGGCTCCAGGCTCTGAGCTGTCAGCACAGAGCCCCATGCAGTGCTTGAACTCATGAACTGTGGGATCATGACCTGAGCTGAAATTGGATGCTTAACTGACTGAGCCACCCAGGCGCCCCAAAATTTACTCTTTTTCATAGTGTCAGTATTGATATCTATCATCTGAAATACAAGAATCTTTCTGAAAATTCAGCTTGATAGTGTCACTGTGCTACCTAGAAACAGAAAATTGTTCATTTTTTTGGGTCGAGTCACCAAGATTACTATTTGGTCATTTACCTAGTGGCTTAATGAACTAGAGCATTTGCCCAAAGGGAGCCATTTAGTCCCCTGTCAGCACTTATGGTCAAGCCTATGGTGTATCTCAGATGAAGTGTGGTAGGAGGGGTTCATTGCTGTTCTCTCCCTTCAGATTTAAGCTTAGGATATTGACTCATTTTTTGACTACTTTCCCTTTCGTTTTTGTATTAGACAGTAACTGTGGGGCTGAAGCTCTGGGGAGGTATTTGGCTCTGTCCCCTGACGTCGTTCCATTGGTTGAACTATCTCTAGCAACTGAGCACATTTCATTTCAAGCTCTTCAAAGCTGAGGAAATCTTGGCAGAACCCCATAGAAAACAGAGCATGTAATTCTTTTTTTAAAGCCACCATATTATTAAATGAAGAATTGGGGTAAAGTATATTGCTTTAGTGGTCTTAATAGCACTACTTAAAAAGGTCCTTTTACCATTATCATTACAATGACTTTATGATGTGGTCCAAGGACCTTTCTAGGAAGAAACCCCTGAATCCTGAGGGGCGCTTAGAGTAACAGGGAAAAGGCTTTGTAAGAAGCAGTTCAGAGTCCCAACTCTTTCCCTATATGCAGCCTCTTCTTGGTTGCTTTGAAGGATGTCATAGTTTGTAAAGCTCTTAAGCTGTAAGCTGACTCAATTAGGCATGAGATGGTCTGATGTTGTGCACAGGGCACGGGCTCGGGGAGTCAGGAAGAGATGCATTAAAATCTCTACTCTGCCATTTAATAATTATGGGTGATTAAGTTATTTCACCTGAGTCCTAGGTCCTCATTTGTAGAAATAAGGATAATAATACCTACCTTCTTGTGAGTATTAAATGAGATAGTTATATGTGAGATTTATTGGCAGGTAGTAGGTTCTCAGTGAATTAAGGTTGTTTTGTCCTCTGCATTAATAGTCTGTGTATTCTCTGGTGGTGGTGGAAATTCCCTGCATCCACAAATTCAGAAATATCTAGCAAGGGTCATTTTAGTCTTACTTGCAACTGTCCGTCCACGGATGTAAATTTGAAGGAGTGGATAATAAAGTTGGCCAATTCATCTGTTTCTGAGGAAATGAACAAGGAAGGGTGGCATTTGGGTAATCAGAAAACGCTATCTTAAAATAACAAAAAAATTATTTAAAATGATTACATTATAATATTTTGAAACTCAGTGATGTTAATTAAAATTATCTTGGTTTTTTTGTGTTTTTAAAAAATGTTTATTTATTTTGAGAGAAAGAGTGCCTGTGTCAGGAGGGGGCAGAGAGAAAGAGAGAGAGAATCGCAAGCAGGCTCTGAGTTGTCGGCACAGAGCCCAGTGCGGGGCTCGATCCCACAGACCGTGAGATCATGACCTGAGCCAAAATCTAGAGTTGGACGTTCAACCAACTGAGCCACCCAGCCGCCCCTAAAATGATCTTTTGTTATTGAACAGTACTTTTTTTTATATCTGTCTCCAGGGAAGGAAGAATATGCAAGACGGTGCAAGTGATGGTGAAATTCCCAAATTTGATGGTGCGGGCTATGATAAGGATCTGGTAGAAACTCTTGAGAGAGACATCGTATCCAGGAATCCTAGCATTCATTGGTTAGTCTTTAAGTTCTTAAATTAAAGTAGCAGAGAAAACAAGTTATTGGCTGGCCTGGTGTGAGTCTTTTCTTATTATCCATTAATCTTCCTGACTGTGACTTCATGCCTAATATATGAGTGTGTAGGATTGACAGGACAATTCTTTCAAAATATAACCAAGACATTTTACATGTTAATTTGATGTTGACATAACTGATGAAGGTTGTTAATTGAATAACATGTCCTAATTAATAACTGCCATATGTTTTCACTGATCATTTTATGCAGTATTAATTAAATCATGTTCTTAATGTAATAATAACTTCATAAATAAAAAATTTAAAAGAATGAGTATTGCCCATAAGTCAGAGGTGTCCTTGAATAAACACGAAACTTTGCTGTTGTTGCAAAGGGATGACATAGCAGATTTGGAAGAAGCTAAGAAGTTGCTCAGGGAAGCTGTTGTTCTGCCAATGTGGATGCCTGACTTTTTCAAAGGGATTAGAAGGCCGTGGAAGGTGAGCATTTATTAAAATAAAATAGGTATAAAAATGTGGCTTACGTGATAATGAACGACACCGTTGTGGTTTCTTTATGTGTGTGTTAGCACAGTGAGTAAAAGCTGGAGGAGGTTTGTGTACCCCGTAAGTACCTGGATTTGAATTTGTAGTCGAGGTGTGTTGCCCCTGCATGGCAAGAGAGGGACAGAGTGTTGAAATTACCGTCTTCAGTTGAGTCACTCCCCTCAGGTTTGCCAAGCTAGGGATTAGCTTTAAGAATTTTCTGGATGTCTGTTTCTGTAGATAAAAAAATTAAGAAGCGAATTGAAGAGTCTATTTATTTATTTATTTACTTACTTATTTATTGGGTAATCTGTACACCTCACCTGGGGCTCAGACTCAACGACCTCAAGGTCAGGAGTTGCATGCTCTCCCAACAGAGCCAGCCAGGTGCCCCTAAACAGCAGGTAATCTCATAGAATAAGTGTTTGATCACATAAATGCCTTTCTAAAAGTTGACGTATTTCTCACCGTTAATTATTTTGGTCACTTCATTTCAGCATGGTATAATTCTAAGACATGCCCTCTACTTTAGATTAAAAAGTCTGCCCAGGGCTAGTTCCCAAGTCCGTTGCTTTTATTTTGGCATATTAAAAAAGAACCTTCTGACAGTGGCTGCCTGGAACTTTGTTTGGTCTTAGTCACAGGCAAATCTGACTGGCAGAGTGAAATAAAACCATGATCTTACTTTGCCCTTCTGAATTACGTAGGAAGGTCTGTTTCTCTTCTCAGTATCTCTTTCTCTTTGGACATGCCTTACAGTAAAGAAGAGGAGAAATTGTGTATTTACACAAATAGCTTGGAATACCCATAGCATTTTGATTGTCTTCTACAATTTAAAAACTTTTGTGGACTGTTACAAATCTACCAAATTTTGGTAACATATTACTGTATATTCCCTTTTTATTGTAACTGTTAAAACAATACTTAAAAGAGAGAAAAGTAGGTATTTAAAAGTACGTATTTAAAGGAGCTTTAAGGGGCGCCTGGGTGGCTCAGTCGGTTAAGTGGCCGACTTCGGCTCAGGTCATGATCTCGCGGTCCGTGAGTTCGAGCCCCGCGTCGGGCTCTGTGCTGACAGCTCAGAGTCTGGAGCCTGTTTCGGATTCTGTGTCTCCCTCTCTCTGACCCTCCTCCGTTCATGCTCTGTCTCTCTCTGTCTCAAAAATAAATAAAAAAACGTTAAAAAAAATAAAAAAAATAAAATAAAGGAGCTTTAAGACAGCAGGAATAGTAGGCATACACCCACCTATCACGATGAGCCCTGTAAATCTTTTTTTTATAAAGTTTATTTATTTATTTTGAGAGAAAGAGAGCAAGCGGCGGGGGGGGGGGGGGGGGGAGGGGCAGAGAGAGAGGGAGAGAGAATCCCAAGTGGACTCAGTGCTGTCAGCACGGAGCCTGATGGAGGGCTTGAACTCAAAAACTGTGGGATCATGACCCGAGCCGAAATCAAGAGTTGGAGGCTTAACCGACTGAGTCACCCAGGCGCCCCAAGCTCTGTAAGTCTTTAGCAGGAGGTTGATTTGCAGACGTAGAAAGATCACCTTGACCAGAAGTATGGAGGATGGACTGGAGATGGGCATAGATGGATATAGATGAGGAATCTGATTAAGAAGATGTTGCACCAGTCGAGCTGAACAGTGAGGACCTGAACAAAGGCATTTGTTATTTGGCCAGTGAAAAATGGGTGGATTTATGAGATATATAAAAGATATGACTAATAGTTGATAGGGATGAGGAAGAGGGACAAGTTGTATGACCCCCAAATTCCAGGCTTAATTGAAGGAGTGTGCAGTTACTTGGGACACCGGCTACTTTGGGCCAAACCTCATAGGTTGAAGGCACTTTTCCGTGGGACTGTCCTCACTTCAGATGCCAGCTGCCTACTTGGGCGTCCCCAGGTCTCCTTCACTTCTGGCCAGCTGGCTATAAATTTGGGGGTTCTTACTATCCCCTTAGATTTGGCAATTCTCTAGAATGACTCACAGACCTTAGGAAAGCATTGTACTTACAATCACAATTTTTATCATAGCAAATGGAGGCAAATCGGGACTAGCCAAGGGAAGAAATGCATAGGGGCACGATCAGGAGGATGCCGGAAGCGAAGCTTCTGTTGTTTTTTTGTCCATAGAGTCAGGTTGCTTTGCCCTCCTAGCACATGGGTGTGTGACAATACATAGAGTCCTGGCAGCAAGGAAGCTCACTCGAGCTTCACTGTGGAGGGTTTTTATTGGGGTTTCATTACATAGCTGGGATTGATTGAAATCACTGCCCACGTGTCTCAGTCTCCAGTCTCCTTTCTCTAGAGGTCTAGTTGACATCACTCAACCCAAAGTTGGCTCAAAGTCCTAACGCTCTGATCCTATGGTTGGTTTTTCTGGCAAGGCCAGCCACCATCTGAATCATCTCATCAGCATAAACTATATAGGGGCCTACCATGAGTCACCACATTAACATAAAATTTCAGGATTCAAATGAAACAACAAAGACACTCCTGTCACTTTGGAAATTCCAAGGATTTGTGGTCTCCACCTCCCAGGAACTGGGGGAAAAAAACAGCCAAATCCTTTATTATACAGCATGCATACTATAAACTGACACTGGAAATTGAGAAGAGGCGCAGGTTTAAATAGAAACAAAATATGTTCAGGTAAATACTCAGCAAGTAATTGGAAATAGAGGTGTGGAGCTTAGGACAGAGTTTGGATTTAAATTAAAATAGTGAGACTATGCATGTGGATGAGATGGTTCAAGGAGGTCTATAAAGGGAAAAGAGAGAAAGGCTTGGAATCGCTTTGAGAATGTAAAGGGCAGAGGAAGAGGAGACCCGAAAGGCACTGAAGAGAGTCCCAAGTAGGAGGAGTCTCAGGGAAGGAAGAGGCTCATAGAATGAACCCAGGGAGAAACCATTTCAGGAAGAAGGGAATGAACGTTAGGTATCAGCACCGTCAATGGACAGAGAGAAGGAGAAACGACAGAAGTTGAAAAATGACCCTGGCATTAGTAAATTAGGCAGTTTTAGTGAATCAGTGGAGGCGGAAGGCGGATTGTAGCTCATAAAGAAAAAATAGTAAACACATACCATTTCTTTAAGAAGGTTGGCTGAGAAGGGAAGGCGAGGTGAATAGTAGCTAGAGGATATGTAGGGTCGAGTGAAGGATTTTTTGTTAACAGGACAGATTTAAGTCTGTTTATATACTGAGGGAAGGAGCCGATAGAGAAGGAGATACAGGAAACCGAGGAGATAATTGAAAGAGGAGCTGACGTTTATAAATACTGTACTGTGTGAATCTATCTATGTACAGATGCTAATTTTGGAAATTAGCTCCTGTTGGAGGTGGCCCCATTGAAGGACATTACAGGAACTGAGAAGGGCATTCAAAGGGGACATTAGAAAAAGAAATAATGAATTTGGCTATAGCTGTGTTATATTAGTTGTTTTTACAGTTTCCAAAATACCAATCTCATGCACCGTTAAAGGCTCCTTGCAAAGCAAAATACTTTTTATAAAAGTAGTGTTTTAAATCCTAGTGACCTCTGCTCTTTCTGGGTGTCTGAATTCTATAACTGTGTTAACCTGAAAAATAAAACTCACTTTATCAGCAAAAACTGGGTTTATTTAGGAATAGCAGAGAATTGCAATTTAGGACAAGCAAGCTATGGCAGAACCATAGGCAAGACTGGAGAACAAAGGAGAGGAACACTCTTTTATAGAGGAAAGGGGAAATTGGGAGGCCTGTTGCAAAGAAAAAGTGTATTGGAGGGGCTCCTGGGTGGCTCAGTTAGCTAAGCATCTGACTGTCGGACTCTTGATTTAGAGTACTGAGTTGGCCTCTGCACTGACAGCAGGAAGCCTGCTTGGGATTCTCCCTCGCTCTCACTCTCTCTCTCTCTCCCTGCACCCCCTCCACACTGCTGCTTCTCTCTCTGTCGAAATAAATAAACATTAAAAAAAAAAAAAAAAAAAGGAAAAGTCTATTGGAGCAAAGTGTAAGGTTAAAGTATAGTGGTTTTTCATTGGCTGGGTTATGATACTCTTTCATTGGCTGGACTGTTGCCAGGGGAGTAGAAAAACCTTTCTTCCTCCTGCTGGGGTGGTAAAGTAGCTAAGGTAGCATAGACTTGCAAGACCGATCTCTTCCCGTTGGGTCTGCAATCGACTAGGGGTTGTAGGGTGTGAGA
Source organism: Panthera uncia (assembly GCF_023721935.1). Taxonomy (NCBI): domain Eukaryota; kingdom Metazoa; phylum Chordata; class Mammalia; order Carnivora; family Felidae; genus Panthera; species Panthera uncia. The sequence continues at coordinate 9,069,428 of NW_026057576.1, read as the reverse complement.
GCTCCCCCTTCTGGCCTCCAGGCTCTATTTTAAAAGAGTTTTCCTTTTCTTAATTTTTACACTAGAAAAGGGTTTGGACGGTTTCTAAATTTCTGAAACTTTTATGTGCACATAGTTTTCAAAATGTAAATCCCCAGAAGCCTATTAAGCCAAATAAATGGGAAGGAATTATTAAGATCATCCACTATTATACAAAAGAAATGTAGCGTCACCTATATATCGGCACTCCCATTAAAAGTGTCAGAAGAAAATAGGAAGTATCTGAGAATCCAATAGTCTTCAACGCTAAAGGATTGGTGTTCTTGAATAATTTTTACTCCTTAGTGATTTATTTTTATAGAATAGTTTTGTTTTTAAAGGTATTAAGTAACTAAAATGTAGTTTTGAGTCTGTTATATTTAGTGGCTCTTTCATCGGTAACACTATCGTATGTAAACTATTGTCTAGCACATTAAAGCTGACGAAATGCTAGCTAAATTGGTTATGCTTGAATTGCCACTAGATTTCAGTTACCTTACTAACTGATAAGTGGATCTAGTTTTGATTAAAAACTGTGTATTATGTAATGTGGAAGATTGGTTTTGTCCCATAGGAGGGCACATTCTACTAGATGTGGTAGAAAAGGTTTTATTTTATGTTTAAATAGAGCAGTCATTCTTAAGCAGTGCTCAAGACTATACATACGTATCTTCTTCCAGGTTTAAGAAAATTGGGTCCGTTCTTTTTTTTTTTTTTTTTTTTTTTTAATTTATTTGTTTATTTTGAGAGCGAGAGTATGAGTGGGGGAGGACCAGAGAGAGACTAAGAGAGAGAGAAACCCAAGCAGACTCCACACTGACAACACAGAGCCCAGAGGGTGGCTCAAACTCATGAACCGTGAGATCATGACCTGAGTCGAAACCAAGAGTTGGACGCTTAACCAACTGAGCCACCCAGGTGCCCCTGGGTAGGTTCTTTCGAAATGTATCAGAAGATTTCTTCTTGTCTGGGCCTTTTGTTGTAACACCCATTTCTGACTACCTCTGATTCGAGACATTTTATGAAATCGGTCTTCATTTTTTTTTTACTCTGTAAAATGATACTCATATCAAATGCACCATGATTTCACTGTGATAATTGGGTTTACCTTTTGATGGGAATTTTTATGTATGTCAATAGCTGATGATACTTTATAAGAATGTATTTTAATCTGATAAAACATTTAATACATCTTTTGAAATTTCAGGGCGTGCTGATGGTTGGACCCCCCGGCACTGGGAAGACTATGCTAGCTAAAGCTGTTGCCACCGAATGTGGCACAACATTCTTCAATGTTTCCTCTTCTACATTGACATCGAAATATAGAGGTGAATCTGAGAAGTTAGTCCGTCTGTTGTTTGAAATGGTGAGTGATGATCTATATATTCAGATTTCAAAGTACTGTTTGTGTAGGCAAATGATATCCCCATAAATCTAGATCCATTCACCTGGGGATCTGTTTTTAAAAGGGCAAATGGACTTAGAGTTGAACAGTTCTTGACCCATGAGTAAGATATGGGGTAGTGGGTTTTGTGGAGTAGTTGATGTGTGTTTTCCTCTCTGACATAAGAGAAGGCCCTTCAGCATCCTTTCCAGTGAGGGTTGAAGACACTTGGGAATTGTGTATGTTTGATATTTCTGTATTTCTAATGAGCTGGTTGAGCAGAGTATTTTGTAATGTATATTTTAAAAATCAAATTGATCTATCATTGAAGTTTGTTCCTTTTTCATAAGGGATTTGCGGTAGTTATTTAAGAAAGTATGTATGTTTGAGGATGGTGATTGGTAATTTGTCTTTAAAAGGATTTGTATTTTGGAAATTTTCAAATACAGAAAGTATAAATCATAGTATTATGAATCCCCATGTATGTCAGCTACCTTCACCAACCATATAGCTTTTATTTTTAGAAATTTCCTTTATGTGATATAAATGATTTAATCCCTGTTGGTAACTACATGGTGACATTAAAGCAGTGAAAAATTTCTGCTCTTTTTTTTTACCATTTCCTTAGGAGGAGGAAATGGCATTAAAAAAATCAGATTATCTTATGAGCTCATTAAATGGTTTCTTTAAAATATTTTTCACAAAGGCTAGATTTTATGCACCCACCACAATCTTCATTGATGAGATAGATTCCATCTGCAGTCGAAGAGGAACCTCTGATGAACATGAGGCAAGTCGCAGAGTCAAGTCTGAACTACTCATTCAGATGGATGGTAATTGATATTTAATTACTGTCACCCAACCATTATATTTCCTTTTTGAATTTTGTGGAGATTCATATTGTGGAAATTGTCAGGGAAGGGACTAGAAGGCAGCCCGAATTTATTTGTGATCATTTGTTCATCCCCCCCATTTGTTCGTGCACTCAGGAAAAGCACTTCTTGCATACCTGTCATGAATCATGTACCATTTCAGGTTCTGAAGTTACAAAGAAAAGGAACGTCATGGTCTGCAAGGACTTAACTATTAAGAGCAGAGATTCCAGAGATGTGGTCCGGGGCCCCAGGACCCCTTTAAGACCCTTTGAAAAGGTCTGCAAAGGCTAAACTATTTTCATGATAATATCAAGGCGTTATTTGCTCTTTCTGATTCTCATTCTCTCCCCGAGAATACAGTGTAGTTTTTCAGAGACTACAAGACATTTAAGATGTCCTAATAGGTGGAAAGTAGAAGCAGATATGAGAATCCAGCTGTTCTCTGTTGAGTCAGACATTAAAGAGATTTACAAAAATGTAAGAAAATGCCACTCTTCTTACTGGTTTCTTTTTGGTTTTGAAAATCATAGTTATTTTTCATAAAATGTTATTTACATTAACAAATAACAGATTCATTATTATATTAAAATGAATTAATATTTTAAAAAATTCTCCATTTTAATTTCTCATGCTAAATATTGATAGTTACATTACACACAGACAAAAGCTCTTTGGAGCTCAATAATTTTTAAGAGTGCAAAAGGAGCCTGAGGGGCGCCTGGGTGGGGCAGTTGGTTAAATGTCTGACTCTCGATTTCAGCTCACGTCGTGATCTCACGGTTCATGGGTTCGAGCCCTGCGTCGGGCAGGCTCTGTGCTGACAGCTCGGAGCCTGCTTGGGATTCTCTCTCCCCCCCCCCTCTCTCTCTCTGTCTCAAAATAAATAAATAAACTTAAAAAAAATAAAAGGAGCATGAAACCAGAAGGTAGAACCACTGGTCTAGTTGGGAAGCAGGCAACTTAACAATACTTTATAAGTTGTGTGGTAGAACTGACCTCTGGGTGTAGTGAAAACACAGTAGGAAAGGTGCCACCCAGACTAAGGGAATCATGGAAGGAAATAGCTGAGTTGGGCTTTGAAGCTTTGGCAGAAGTTTTTCAGACAAAGGAATGTCAGTGAAGGGAGAGAGTGATGGGCCAGAGCCTTCTTTTAGAGGTTTATTATTCTGGTAGTTGTGTGGTATATGTAAAATGTGTTAATATCCAGAATGTGCTGTTTCAAAACAAATAAGGTTATACACCAGCTATAGATACTTACTGAATACTTGTAGTGTGTGTTCTATATGGTGCCAGGCACTGTAAGATACATAAAACAATGTAGTACAAGTCCTCCCCTGAAAACGTTTATCATTTTAATTTCTGCTAAAGTATGAAAGAAAAGAGTGAGTATGTTATATTTTTGGGGAGGGATCTAGAGGAAACCTATTAGATGTTTTAAAAATATCACTGTTGGGGCGCCTGGGTGGCGCAGTCGGTTAAGCGTCCGACTTCAGCCAGGTCACGATCTCGCGGTCTGTGAGTTCGAGCCCCGCGTCAGGCTCTGGGCTGATGGCTCGGAGCCTGGAGCCTGTTTCCGATTCTGTGTCTCCCTCTCTCTCTGCCCCTCCCCCGTTCATGCTCTGTCTCTCTCTGTCCCAAAAATAAATTAAAAAAAAAAACGTTGAAAAAAAAAATATATAAAAATATCACTGAATATAAATTTAGCTGAATTTCATCGAGGGGTATTTGTGACTACAGTTCTGTTGCTTATTAGTTGGATAGCTTGATTACTTTTTCTTTCTTTCTTTCTTTCTTTTTTTTTTTTTTTTTTTTGAGAG
>NW_026057576.1:8984376-9065234 GCF_023721935.1 Panthera uncia | reverse complement strand
TTTTTTTTTTTTTTTTTTTTGAGAGAGAGAGAGAGAGAGAGAGAGAAAGAAAGGGCACAAGTAAGTGAAGGGCAGAGAGAAAATCCCAGGAGGGGCAGATAGAAAGATAGAGGGAGAAGAAGAGAGAGAGAAGCGGGGCTACCCAAGCAGGTCTTGAGCTCACCCAGTATGGGGCTCGAACTCACAAACTATGAGATCATAACCTGAGTCAAAGTCAGATACTTAACAACTAAGCCACACAGGCACCCTGGAGAGCTTGATTCTTTGTGGCAATGGTTGAATCAGGAGTTTAGTAATAATTTATTAAGAAAATACCGTATTGAACTGGGTTGCTTTAAATTCACTACTTTGTGGGGCGCCTGGGTGGCTCATTCGGTTAAATGTCTGACTTCAGCTCAGGTCACGATCTCATGGTTCGTGGGTTGGAGCCCTGCACTGAACTTTGTGCTGACAGCTCGGAGCCAGGAGCCTGCTTCAGATTCTGTGTCTCCCTCTCCCTCTGCCCCTCCCCACTCACGTGTCTCTCTCTCTCTCAAAAAGAAATAAACATTAAAAAAAAATTAAAAAAAAAATAAATTCTCTACTTTGTTATGCCAGGCTACAACTAGAAACTCTTATCAATAAACTTTGTGGAGTTTTTGATGGGTTTTTTTTTTTTTTCACTGAACATTTTCCAGAGTTGCCATTGTGTAATCTGAAGCTTCTTATTCTAAAATTTTAATTCTGAAAAAGTAGAACTCAATGTGCATATATTTTGTTTGGTATAAAAAGAAATGCTATTTTCAGTAGTGACTATTAGGTTTATTCTCAAATTTTTTGTTGATTTTTAACAAGTCACTTAGAAGTTTGAAGGATAAAATTGTTGCAGTATATAACCTGCAACAAATGTTATGATTGCATGCTAGTACATTAGTAGATGTGAACCTTTTTATTCTTGAGAAAATAAATTAGACTGACAACTAAAATAAAATTTTTTTTGAGGAACTTCATGATTTAAAAAAATAAGGAATAAAACAGCATAATCTCCCATGCCTTTTCTTTTCAGAGCAAATTAAATCTATATTCATTTTCTTACAGAAAAAAAAATATTTTTCTTATTGGATTAGATGATGTAAATCGTTACCTCCTTGTTTTGTAGTTATCTGTTGATGTGTCTGGTTCTGCCACCATACAGAGGTCAGAAGGACTGCATTATTTTCGTCATTGAGCCTATGACGAAGCCTGTGGCTGATGCTTAGAGATGTGAGTTGAATGAAAGAATAAGGAACTGTAAGAAAAACTCCTTCTTTTGCCCTCACCATTTATAGGAGTTGGAGGAGCTTTAGAGAATGATGATCCTTCCAAAATGGTTATGGTATTGGCTGCTACTAATTTCCCATGGGACATTGATGAAGCTTTGAGAAGGAGATTAGAAAAAAGGATATATATACCTCTCCCAACAGGTATGATGCCTTCCTTTTACTATATATATTTTTTTATTTTACTTCCTGTTACCTTTTTCCATTTACATAAGAATTTAGTCCATTGGCATTCTACTTAAAGGTTGTAGTATCACAAAACCAATTGGTCTTAAGTGGAAAGAGAGGCCACAGTAGTTCTCTGTTGAGCTCCTTACATTCAGAGCAGTATTCGTGTTAATAAATTTGATAGGATATCTAAATTTTTACTTTTTTTTTTTCTGAATGTTAATTTTTGAGAGAGAGAGTTTGCACGCACATGCAAGGGTGGGGGGCGGAGGGGGAGAGATAGAGGGGGACAGAGGATCTGAAGTGGACTCCGAGCTGATAATAGAGAGCCCAGTGTGGGGCTCAAACTCACTAACTGTGAGATCAGGACCTGAGCCGGAGTTGGACGCTTAACCAGCTGAGCCACCCAGGCACCCCTGAATTTTTACTTTTACAGTCCTCATTAAATCTTAAGTGATTAAAAATAAAGATCTCTTGGGATTTTCTTCAAAATATGCTGCTCCGAAAAATATAATTTCATCCTATTGAAGACTGTTGAAATTTTCATAAGTGAATTTTTTCTTTTTATATTGAAATAAAATTTACATAAAATTGAGATAAAATTTAAATCTTAAGTGTGTATTCTGGTGAGTTTTGACAAACGAATATTCCTGTTTAATCGGTACCCTACTGAAGATGTAGGATATTTCTGCACCCAGGAAGTTTCTATGTGCCCCCTACCAGTTAATTCAAACCCTTAATTGGCATTACCTTTCCTGGTTTTTGTCACCATAGATGAATTTTACCTATTATTAAACTTCACATGAATGGAATCGTAATATGTATGTACTCTTGTGTGTCTGTTACTTTCAGGCACCATAATGTTTTGAGATTCATCCACATGGTTACGTGTATTGGTATATCCCTGATATGATTATGCCACAATTTATGTATTCCTTTTTTGGTTGAACGTTTGAGTTATGTCTAGTTTAGAGCTGTTAGGAATGAAGGTGTAAATAATTCTTGTGCAAATCTTTTTGTGGATGAGTGTTTTGGATTCTGTTGGGTACTATAGCTAAGAATAGAACAGGTGGGTCCTAGGGTAGATATGTATATGTTTAACTTTATAATACCCAAACTTTTCCCAAGTGGTTGTACCATTTTACTCTTTCACCATCAACCAACGAGAATTCCAGTATTTCCACATCCTTGCCAACATTTGGTATGGTCGGTATTTTAATTTTAGTCCTCCTAACAAGTCTGAAATACTCTAATTATGGTTTTAATTTGTGTTTCTCTAATGACTCATGATGTGGAGTGCCTTTTCATGGGCCTGTTGGTCACTGGTATATCTTTTGTGCAGTGTCTTTTCAAGTCCTTTGCTCAGTTTTTAATTGGTTTATTTGTTGTTCTATTAATGCTGTGTAGTTCTTTATCAGATACATACATCATGAACATTTTCTTCCAGTTTGGTTTGCCTTTCAATTTTCTTTATGGTGTCTATTGATAAGGAAAGTTTTAATTAGTTATTTAAGTTTATTTATTTTGAGAGAGAGAGAGAGAGAGCACGCTCAGGGGAGAGGCAGAGACAGGGAGAGAGAGAGAATCCCAAGCTCTGCACCATTAGCTCTGAGCCCAGTGTGGGGCTCAAACTCACAAACTGTGAGATCATGACCTGAGCAGAAACCAAGAGTCAGATGCTTAACTGACTGAGCCACCCAGGCACCCCTATTTGTTTATTTTGAGAGAGAGAGAGAGAGAATGAGCAGGGCAGGGGCAGAGAGAGAGAAAGGGAGAGAGAGGATCCCAAGCAGTCTCTGCACTATCAGCGCAGAGCCCAATGCGGAGCTTGAAGCCATGAACCGTGAGATCATGACCTGAGCTAAAACAAAGAGCTGGGCACTTCATTGAATGAGCCACCCAGGTGCCCTGGAAAAGCTTTAATTTTGATGGTCTTCTTGTTAAGCTTTTCCTTTGCAGATAGCACTTTTTGTGTCTTAAGAAATCTTTGTTTACTCCAAGGGGCAAAGGTTTTCTCCCATTTTTCTTTTAGAAACTATAGTTAAATCTGTGGTCCATCTTGAAGTAATTTCGTGTGTATAGTATCTCTTAGAGGTTGAGTTTCATTTTTTTCAAATATATATCGAGTTGTTCCAAGCACCATTTGTTGAAAGGAGTTTTCTTTTTACATTTAGTTAGTTTGGCACCTTTGTTGAAAATTATTTTTCTGTGTATTTGTGGGTCTATTTCTCAGTTCTCTGTTCTATTCCATTGACTTAAATAAGTATAAGGCTGTCTAATTAGGTTATCTGATTTTTCTTAAGTTTTGATACCTTGTCTTGAAAAGAATTTGTCCATTTCTTCTAATTTGCCAAATTTATTGGGATTTGACCTAATACAAATGTGCAAGCTGACTAAAGGGTTTATGTGAGGCTGTTGATTTCACGTCTGGTTCTGGAGCCTGAAGTCAGTAGCAAGAGTAGTCAGGAAGACAAGATGAAGTGGTGGAAAGAAAGACAAATTATAACCTCTGGGGATGAACTGGGACCCCATGAGAACATACTGGAACCCATGCTGGGCTCTCATTGCCTCTAAGACTTCCAACTTTGATGACTGGGATGTCCTATTGAAAAAGCTGGTACTGTTTGTAACAGTATCAAATATACACCTAGCTAAGGAGTCAAAAAAGCTAAAGAAAGAAATCTGCCCTAGCAGGGCAGAGCCAGCAGATAAGTGACAGTATGCTTGAGCTGCAAATGCACTTCATATTCTGAACCAATTTTCTGAGTTGATTCATTTCTGCCTTATAAATTTCACCCATAATGACTTATGTGGTGCACACTGAATCAGAACTATTCAGTGAGGAGAATTCTAGGAAATGAAATTACAGCTTTGCTTAAATTGACATAATACAAATCTATACACCTAATTTTTCTTTTATTGTCTGTAGGGTCTATAGTAATGGCTCAGTTTTCATTCCTAAAATTGGTCATTTGTGTTTTATCTTTATTGTTCTTGATCATCTTGCTCTAGAGATTTATCAATGTTACTAATCTTTTAAAAACTCAATATTTTGCTTTGCAACTTTTCTGTTTCCTATGTCATTGATTTTTTTCTCTTATTTTTATCATTTCTCCATTGTACTTTGAGTTTAATTTTCTCTTTCCAAAGTTAGAAATTTATGCTATTGATTTTAAACCTTTCTTCTTTTTTTAATATAAATATTTACAGCTATAAATTTCTCTTTGTGCACCACTTTGGCTTTATCCCACAGATTTTGCTATAGCATATTTTCTTTATTCAGTTAGAAATATTTTCTAATTTTCCTTTTTTTTTTCTTTTGTTTTTGTTTCTTTGACTCTTGGGTTATTTAGAAGTTTGTGGTTTACTGTCCAAATATGTGAGGATTCTCTAGATATCTTCTTGTTGATTTTTAATTCAATTCCATTATAGTCAAGAACTACTCTGTAGAATGTCAATTTTTAAATTGTATTGAATTTATTTTATAATTCAACATATAGTCTTTCTTGGTGACATGTTTTAGTTGCGATTAAATAGAATGTTGTTCTGTGTTTGTTGATTACAATATTCTGTAATTGTTGGTCAGCTCAAGTTAGTGTGATAGTATTGTTCAAATCTTCTAGATTCTTACTGACGTTTTTACTCTAGTTTTTTTTTTTTATCAATTACTGAGAATGGGTTGTTAAGCTTTTCAAATATGGTTGTGAATTTGTTTATAACTGTTTGCCCTAATTCTCTCAATTTTTGCTTTATGCATTTTGAAGTTCTGTCATTAGGTACCTAGATAGTTATCGTTGTTATACCTTCTTTGTCTTTCTACCGTTATAAAATATCTCTGTCTCTGGTTACATACTGTGGCTTGATGTTAACTTTTTTTTTAATGTTTATTTTTGAGAAAGAGAGTGAGCAAGGGATGGGCAGAGAGAGAGAGGGAGACAGAGGATTTGAAGTGGGTTCTATGCTGACAGCAGAGAACCCGATGCAGGGCTTGAACTCACAAACTGTGAGATTATGACCTGAATCAAGTTGGATGCTTAACCAACTGAGCCCCCCAGACACCCCAGCTTGATGTTTACTTTGATATTAATACAGCCTCACCATCTTTCTTCTGCTTACTGTTTGTATATCTGCTTTCTTCTTTAATTTTCACCCTGTCCTTATTTTTACAGTGTAGTTCTTGTAGACAGCATATCGTTGGGTCTTGCTATTTATCTAGTTTGTCTCTGTTTTTTAATTGGAGTATTTAGTCCATTTAAGTATAATGTAATTATTGATATGGTTATGTTTAAGTGTGCCATTTTGTTTGTTTCTCTGTACCTCTTCTCCTAATTTCTTTTGATAATTGATTTTTTATACACTTTAATTCCTTTATTGGATTTTTTTACCTGTACCTATTTTTTTAGCAGTTAACCTAGGGATTATAATATGTACCTGTAACTTCTCACAGTCAATTTAAAGCTAATACTGTACCACTTCATGTAAAATATAATAACTGTTTGCCTCCCTTTGCCTTTGTGCTCTTTTGTCATGTATTTTACACCTACATTCATTGTAGATCCCACAATATAATGAGATTTAAATTGTCAGTTTAAACTTAAGAGGAGCACAAAAAAGTAGTGTTTTTCATTTACCTACATATTTAACACCCCCGCTGCTCTGCTTTTCTTTTTTAAGGTCCAGATTTTCATCTGGGTCTATCTCCCATTTGTCTGGAAAACTTTCTGTAACATTTCTTCTGGTTTAAGGTCTGCCAGCATCAAGTTCAGTTTTTGTTATCTGAAATGTCTTTATTTCACCCTTATTTCTGAAGGATATTCTTGATCGATAAATAATTCTGGGTTGGGAAGTTTTTTTGTTTTGTTTTTTCTTTCATTACTTATGAGGATATCATTTTGTCATCTTCTGGCCTCCACTGCTTTTTGCTGTGAGGTTAGCTTTCATTCATCTCATTGTATATATAATGTGTTTTTCCCGCCTGGCTATTGTTTTTCAAAATCAGCTTTATCAAAGAATGATTTATATGTAATAAACTTTATCCACTTACAATGTGATGATGTTGACAGTTGTATACAGCATGAAACCATACCCCAATCAGGGTCCAGAACGTATCTTTCATTATGATAGGATTTCTTGTGCCCCTTGGTCTGTTCTTCTTTCTTCCCAACACCTTCTACCTCAGGCAACCACTGATCTGATCTTTGCCATTCTAATTTTGAATTTCATAAGTAGGATCATACAGTATGAATTATTTTGGACTGTCTTCTTCAGCATAATTGTTTTGGGATTTATCATTGTTATTTTTTTACTGGTGAGTAGTATTTCCTTTTATGGCCATATTACAGATTATTTATCCATTCTCTTATTGATGGACATTGCGTGGTTTCTGTTTTGAGACTGTTGTAAATAAAGCTGCTGTCAACATTCATGTTCAATTCTTTGTGTGGACACGTTTTCATTTCTTTTGGATAAATACCTACCAGTGAAATAACTGGGTCATGTGGTACTATATGTTTAACTATAGCGAACGGGTTGGATTTTCTTAAGTGGTTGTCCTCCGGTTGTTTTTAAGAGATTGTGTTTATCTTTTTGTTTTCAGCAGTTTTACTATGATGTACCTCTGTGGAGTTTTCCTTTTATTTATCCTATATGTATGTTGGACTTTGATATTGTTTCATAGGTCACTGGGACTCTCTTACATTTTTTTTCAGTCTTATTCAGATGGATAATTTCTGTTCATTTATATTCATGATCATTGACACTTTCTTCTGCCATTGCCTAATCTGCTTTCAATCTTGTCCAGTGAATTTTTCATTTCAGATATATTTTGTAAATCTAGCATTTCCATTTGGTTATTGTTTATAGTCTCCATTATTTTGCTGGGATTCCTCATCTCTTCATCCATTTTGTCCATCTTTTCCTTTAATTCTTTGAGATTTTCCTTTCAAAAGGTGGAACTTCCTTCCCTCCCTTTGAAAATGGATTGGATTTAGTGATTTGTTTCTAAGGAATAGAATATGGCAGAATGATGCTATCTATATATGACTTCCAAGGCCAGATCATAAAAAGGATAGTTTCTGCCTGGCTCTTCCTCTTTCAGATTATATGCTTTTGGGGAGGCCAGCTGCCACACCATGAATTCATGAATTCAAAGAACCTGTGAGAAGGAACTAACATGTCCCACCAAGAGCCAACACCAGCTTTTCTGTTATGTGAGTTAGCTGCCTTTGGATGACTGTAGGCCTGGCCTGTACCTTGACTGAAATTTCATGAGAGGCCCTGTATTAGTCAGGGTCTCTAGAGAAACAGAACCAATAGAAAATGTGTATAAAGAGACAGATTTATTTTAATGAACTAGCTCATGGAATTACAGAGACTGTCAAGTTTAAAATCTTCAGGGTAGGCTGGCAGGCTGGAGACTCAGGGTAGAGTTGATGTCACAATTAAAGTCTGAAGGCCCTTTCTGGGCACAATTCCCTCTTGCTCTGGGCAGGTCTGGCTTTTGTTCTGTTCAGGCCTTCAACTGATTAGATGTGGCCCATCTGCATTATGGAGGGCAGTCTGCTGACTGAATCCACTGATTTAAATACTAACATCATACAAAAACATCTTTACAGGAACATCTAGAATAATGTTTGCCAAAATATCTGACACAGTGGCCCAGCCAAGTTCACATAAAATTAGCCATCATAGGCCCTAAGCTAGAGCTTTCTAGCTAAGCTTCTCCCAAATTCCTGATGCACAGAACCTATGAAGGTAATAAATTGTTATTTTAGGCCACCGTGCTTTAGTGTAACTTTTTTATTCAGAAATAGATAATTGGGGGACACCTAGTGGCTCAGTCGGTTGAGCTTCCAACTCTGGCTCAGGTCATGATCTCTCAGGTCATGAGTTCAAGCCCCGCGTCGGGCTCTGTGCTGGCAGCTCGGAGCCCGGAGCCTGCTTCCGATTCTGTGTCTCCCTCTCTCTCTGCCCCTCCTCCGCTCGTACTCTGTGTGTCTCTCTCTCTCTCAAAAAATAAACATTAAAAAATATTGTAAAAATAAGGAAATAGATCACTGATATGCTACTTTAGAGTTTTTGTCAGCTAATTCTTATATGCGGAACACAGTTTCTATTGGCTGCTTTTTAATTTTCTTGACTGTGGGTCACCTTTTCTGTTTCTTCACATGTTCAGTAATTTTTATTGTATATTTTACACTGTGGAGAGTCTGGATCATGTTGTTTTTCTTTGAAGCGTACTGAATTTTATTCCAGCAGGCACTCAAATTTTTGGCAGAACTTAAGAAAAAGCCAATTTACAGTTACTTGCTGTTTCTTGGCTAATGCATGAAAAAAGTTGCCTCTTCTCTTTTGTTTTATATTTGTTTACCATAAAAAGACAAGTCTGGTACCAGTTTTTTCCTGATGATCAGAAGTGGAAGCCTCACCTATGACTTTTGGAACTTAATTTTTATAACATCTTCCTTACTCACTTTTGTGACTCGATCTCCAAGCTCTATAGTGTAATTAATTGGCTCACAGATTCCATCTCGCGTTGTCTTTCCTGCCTGCTACTATGTATATACCATTAATTCTAATAATCTTGTTAACTTAAAAAGAAAAATGTTCTTCTTCTTAAAACATGCTTAAATTACTAGTTGAATTTACAATAATAATAAACTTATTTAAAGCACTAATGGAAGTGGTTCAATTTAGAACCTGGAAGCTGTTCTGGAATATTACACCTCCCAGAATCAGCTCCTTAGTGCCTGGCTTGCTCTCATATTAGCCGCATGAAATTTTGAAATTTGAGTGGTTTGTTACAGTTTCTGATTTACTGTTTCTTTACTTTCTCTTTGTTCCTCTTTTTACTCTTCCTTGTTTTCTAAAACAAATCTCTCTATGCTATCTAGTATATTTGTATGAAATGAGTTTCAACTTTACTACTGTATACAATGATTGTAAATAAGAAATTAATGCTAATGGGGGAAAATAAAAGTTTTACTACTTGAACTGACACCATTTAAACTTTTGTACTTTGAACTTTAATTTACCATGATAGGGAGAAAAAAATGTAACTAGAAAAATAGTTGATGGTAGCAATTTTATGAACTGCTAAGGAGAACTTAGGTGTTGGGGAGAAACACATACTTTATGATACAAAGGTAGGAACTTAGCTCTCCTTGAAATATTGGCGAAGAAAATAGATTTGGCTGACTGAAGGGTTTTCTTCTAAACTTGTTTTCCCTTATGAAAACGTTGTATCCATTGTAGGTAATCACTTTTGAGTGCTTCTGTCTGCTCATTACTAGTCTGAAGGTCTGTACCTGTGACCACAGAACTTGAGAAATCGCTTTCTCCTAAAGTGCATCCAAACAGATCATCGTAATTAGAACTCCACTCTTTTTCTTTCATCCGTATTAATTCAGTAGGTGTTGATGTAGCTCTTTGCTATTAGAAAGACATTTATTGGGTTCTGTGGGAATATAAAGATAAGTAATGGACAGGCCTCATCCTTGGAGAACTCACTTTGTAGTTGGAAAGTAGGCATACGCTTAACCTAACTGCAGGGAAAACAGTGTAACATGCGGTGCCATTGTTCTCCGTGGTCCTTTTCCTTTTCTTTTTAAAGTTTTTGCTTAAATTCCAGTTGGTTAATATAGAGTGTCATATTAGTTTTTCATCACTTCCATACAACATCCGGTGCTCATCACAAGTGCCCTCCTTAATCCCCGTCACCTATTTAACCCATCCCCCACTCTGGTCCATGGTACTTCGGAGTGGAGAATGAGGACTGATAAATTCGGACTGAGGTGCTTTGGGGAGACTTCATGGAGGAAGTTGCATTTTCACTCATTTCCAAAGAGAAAAATAGAAAAAAAAAAAAAAAAAAAGAGAAAAACAGAAACAAAGGTGTGGTTGCTTGAAAATGAATAGATAGATAGCTCTTGTGGCTGAAGCATCTGGTAGGAGAGAAGGGTCTGGAATAGACAAAACAGCAACATGTGGAAAGATCTGAAAGAATGATATAGCAATCTAGGGTAAAATTAACGGCAAGAAGAGATTATATGAAAGTAAAAAGAAGTTGGAGGACATTTTATGAACACAAGCAACCTATGAAAGTAAATTTTTAGTTGGAAAAGGCGAAAAGTAAAACCATGAGAGTAGATAAAACCAAAGCCACCCGGAGGCCCCTGCTGGAGCTGTCTTGCTGGAGCACTTTCATGTTGTCTCTGGTCATTCCTTTGGCCCAGGCTGCTTCGGGCGCGGTGGCTTCAAGACAGTCCGATTTCATACGTGGTGGCCGTGGCTCCAGACGTTCCGCTAGGGGCGTTGCTTTTTATAACCTAGCCTTACAGGTCATATAGTGTCACTTCTCCTGTACCCTGGGTTGAAGCATTTACAAGCCCACCCATTTTCAAGAGGTGGGAATTAGACTACCTCTGGGTGGGAGAGCGTCAAGACCGCACCGCAGAAGCGTGTGTGGGATGAGAGAGACTCTCGCAGCCATCCTGGTAAGTACGACCTGCCATAGTTACCAAAAGGCAAAACAGCAGGCCCGGGTGGAGCTTGGCCTTACATAAGTCTCTTCCTTCACTTTATGCATCTAAATTATGGCAGCAACCGCCTGATCAGCTTAATGAACTCCCTTTTTCAGCCCCTTTCATTTAATTATATTTTGCTTTAGAATAACCTCCCTAAATCATTAAAGCATCATAGAGTCTCTTAGAGCTGAGTCTAATTTTCCATCACATCAGGGTCAGAGTTCTTTGTTTGGTTGTGCGTGTGTGTGTGTGTGTGTGTGTCTGTGTGTGTGTGTTTACCATAAGTTCTTATCTGTCTTATTTATATCTGTCTTATTTCTATTTATTTTTATTTATTTATTTATTTATTTATTTATTTATTATCTTATTTATATCTTATTTATTTATTTATTATTTATTTATTATCTTATTTATATCTGTCTATTTGTGTTTCTCAGTCCTCTTTTGTCCTTTTCTACTTACCATCCTCCCTCCCTGCCTCTGGTATATATATGTGCTTCTTTCTACTTCCATGTCATTATTTATGGTACTCCCATTTCCAGATTTTCTCCCTTTTCCACTCTATTTAAATTTTATTGGGGCACCTGGCTGGCTCAGTCAGTAGAGCATACGACTCTTGATCTCAGGGTTGTACGTTCGAGCCCCACATTGGCTGTAGAGATTACTTAAATAAAACTTAAAAAAAAATTATTGGTTTTTCAAAGTTGGCATTAAAGCATCTCATTCTGTGAAGGCTTCTTTTGGCCTGGCCTGTCTCCCTTGTGTAGACTTCACTTCCCTGGGTTATCTGTCTCCCAGATGTTCCTTAATAGAAGGGATCTGGCTTTTCTCTGTCTCCCCCTAATCTTGTTTGTTGATTGACTGATGGTGGTGGTGGGTGGGTGCGGGGGCAATGAACAATTTTCTGAGTGCTGACTGTGGGCCAGGCTTTACATCTATTAACCCATTTCCCCCTCACAACAGTCTTATGTGGTAGATTCTGTTCTTATCTTTATTTGACATGTGAGGAAACTGAGGCACCGAGAGGTTAAGTATCCTACCCAGTGAGGCAGAGCAGGGCAGTGAACCCAGGCGGTCTGGCCCCAGAGTGTGCACTCGTGTTCTTCTGCACTGGGCCTCCAAGTGTGCTCAGGGAAGTTGTTATTACAAGAAGTGTATGATCCTTTTAACAATGTTTATTTAAATTTAGAATGTATATTAACTTGGTTATGTAGTATTGGTGGTTCTTGACTATTAACCTATTAATTACTTGTTAAATCCTTTCACAAGGTTATTAAATATCATTCATACAGTTTTATAGAGCTGATAAATCCTACTTGGAACCGTCTAACAAACCACTGATACAAGCAGAATTAGAAGTCACTTTCCCCAAATTACAGTTACGAGGGAAAAGGATGCTTCCAACTAGGGCTTCAGTACTGGCTTATACTCCAGAGTTCATTTAAGGTGACTGTCGGGAACTTTCTTTCTATGGGATAATATAGTATATTAAACTTGGCATTTGAGTTCTTAGGGCAGGCTGCAGTTAAACATTCTGATTTCCAAATACAATGAATTCTAGCATCAGGACTAAAAGAGCAAAGTGATCTTTGTTCACTAACATTCACACTAACACGCTGTGTGTGGAGCACTATGAAGTCACGCTTACGTTAAGTTTGGAGGCATCGGGAGCACCCCCACTTTGTGTAGCAGCAGACCTGGGAGCTTCCTGCCCCTCCCTCTTTTTCCCCACCCCCCTCGGGCTGGCCACCTGAGTACAGGACTTCTTTGGCCCCATACCTCAAGTGATGGGCCTGCTGGCTAGGGATGGACAAAGATAAGGAGCCTCCTTACTTCCAAATTAAGGAATTCTGGAGGTAAAGATTGCCTAGTCACACTCTTTTTTTCTGGCGATCCCAGATAATGCGTGCTTGCTTCTCTTTCCACTGTGGCTGCCCTTTGCGTTGCTTTGCTCTTGTCTTACTTTGTGTGAGTGAGAAATAGAACTCACAATGGAAGCGTATTAAAATTTAGTTCAATCTATCCAATAATTGGCAAACAGGCAGATAACTACCTCTGTAGCTCAAGAAATGGAACGTTATCAGACTTCAGAAGCTCCCAGTATGTTCTTTCCCTAGCACAGCTCCCTTCTTGCCCCCTACTGGTAATCACTGTTATTCCTTTTATGGAAATACTTTGTTTCCCTTATAATTTTCTCGCCTAATAATATATCCCCAAAGTTTAACCTTTTTTTTTTTTTTTTTAAAACTTAAATGGAATCACACTGATTGTGTTCCTCTGTAGTTTGCTTCTTTGGCTCCAGTACATTTTTAAGATTCATCCATATTACGATTTCTAGATGCTGTTCATTTTTGTTGCTTATAGCATTCCATTGTATCAGTCAGCAAGGTATGCCACAACAAAGTACCACGGACTGGGTGGCTTAAACAGAAATTTATTTTCTCAGGCTACAAGGCCAAGGTCAAGCAAGGTGTCCTTTCATTCTGGAGCCTCTTTCCTTGGCCTGTAGGTGGCCATTTTCTTCCAGTGTCTTCAGGTGGTCTTCCTCCGTGTGTGCACGTGCGTGTGTGTGTGTCGTGTCCTAATTTCCTCTTCTTATAAAGATACCGGTCAGACTGGATTAGGGCCCACCCCTATGACCTCGTTTTTACTTTAATTACCTCTTTAAAGGCGCTATCTCCAAATACAGTCACATTCTGAAGTATTGAAGGTCAGGGCTTCAACATAAGACTTCAGTAGGAGGGACACAATTCGGCCTGTGATAGCCATTGTGTGATTGTACCACGATTATCCATCACATTATTTGGTGGACATTTTGGTTCTTTCCAGTTTTAGGCAGTTACGAACAGTGCTGCTGTGAATATTTTTATACTTGTATCATGGTGAAAACGTCTAAGCTTCCTTAGGTTAAGATGCCGCATTCCATCCTTGCAGCGAATTGCGGGTCAGGCTGCGTAGCTGAACAATAGTCGATAAATCCTGTCTGTCTTCCCAAGTGGTTGTTGCACTTTAGACTTCTACCCGCAAGGTGTGAGAGTTCCTGTTGCTTCCCATTTTTCCAAAACCTAGTGTTTTCCAAAACCTCAGCCTTTTTCGTTTATACCAGCCTCTTGGTGTGCAGTGCTATCTCACTGTGGTTTAATTTTTATTCTCTTCATTATTAAATACAGTAAAGCCTTGGTTTATGGGCATAATTCGTTCTGGAAACCTGCTTGTAATCCAAAGCACTTGTCTGTCAAAGCGAATTTCCAGAACCATTGGCTCAGTTGTGATCCTGTGACATTTGGTGTCACGTACTGCTCGTTTTGCAAGACGTCGCTCGTTTATCAAGTCAAAATTTATTCGAAATGTTTGCTCGTCTTGCGGAATGCTCGCAGAACAAGTCACTTACGTTCCAAGGTTTTACTGTAATTTGAATATATTTTCCTTTATTTATTAGCCACTTGGATTTTGTTGTTATATATCTGTTCAAGTCTTTTGCCCATTTTTCTTAATTAGGTGGTCTGATCTTTTTTTAGTTTTTGTAGGAGTTCTTTAAATATTCTGGATATAAGAACTTTGTTACTTATATACATTGTAAATATCTTCTCAAACTCTGTAGCTTGTGTGTTTTCACTCTATTTAGAGAGTCTTTTGATGAATTAGAGTTCTTAATTTTAATGTGGTCAGTTTATCAATCTTTTTCCTTTATGGTCAACTTTCTGAATATATATATATGTCTTAAGAATATTCACTCTGAAGTCATTAAGATATTTCCTGTTTTATCTTTTAAGATGCTCATAATTTTTGCATTTTACATTTAGGGTAGTAATATATCTGGCACTGATTTTTATGTATGGTACGAGGTAGGACCCAGTTTCATCCCCCTCCCCGCCCCCCCCCCCAGTAAATAGCAGTTCTGGGATCCTTTCTCCCACTGCTGGAACCACCTGTGTCATAAATCAGGTATCCATAGTGTATGCTTTGATCTACTTCTAGGCTTCCTATTCTGTATCATTGATCTATTTACCTGAGTCCTAATGCTTTGTAATAAGTCTTACATTCTGATAGAGCAGTTCCTCCCATCTTACTGTTTTTCCAGACTGTCTTAGTTGTTCTTGTTTCTTTCCATTGCCATAAACATTTCAGTATCTGACTGTTCAGATCCACAAACAAAATTGTTGTGGCCTTTACTGGAATGCAAAAGCATTTTTATATGCTGTATGATCATTTGGAGGAATTGTCAATGTCATGAAATACAAAACAAACATCGGGGAACTGCTTTAGATTAAAGAAGACTAAAGAGATAAGCGAGAAGACTGAAGAGATAACTAAATACAATGTGTGATGGTTTTTAAGAAAGTTATAAAGTCCTGGGGAAAATGGGGACATTTTAATCTGGATTGTCTATTAGATGATTCTAATGTACCAATGTTAAATTTCCTGGCAAGTGTGATAGTTGAATGGATACCTTTGTTCTTAGGATGTACATGCTGAAGAATTTAAGATGAAGTGTGATTGTCTACAGCTAGCTCCCAATTCAGGAAGCAGTGGGGAGGAGGAGAAGGGAGTGATAATGGCAAAATGTTGACAATTGATGAGTCTAGATGGAAGATAAATGGGTGTTCATTGATTTTTTTTTTTAAACTGTAGATTTAAAATAAATCTAAACTTTTCAAAAGAGAAGTTGGAGAAAATTAAATTTAATTTGATATATCAGGAAATAGTAGAAAGCCAGATCCAACCTAAGTTTGCGTTCTCTTAGTGTGCTGTATTAAATAGCGAATTTGCCACTAAAACTGATGGTAAAAAAAGCAAGCATGATTGGTTATTTAAATAATTCTGTACTTCATTAGAGCTTACGCAATACACATTCTCATCGTACTGGAACATTAGATGTCTGTGGGCTAGCTCTCCAAGTAAAAATACGTTAATATGTTTTTTGCGACAATTGCCGATTTCCTCTATCATAGGAAATCTTTTCTATATCACGCTAAAAGGTGAGCAAAGTGATTCACAGGAGTTAGTCCACGTAGTCTATAGTTTTATAAAACTAGGCCAAATGTTGTTTTACTAAAAGAATGTCTGGTACTTGCATATTAATGTTGAATATTAATGATTTTATTTTTAATAAGGATTTTATTTTTCATGAGGGATCACAAACCCTTTGTTTTCAAATCTGTATTTCACAATCTTCTTCACAACTTTTTGAATATATATGTTTATATCTTAAGAATATTTACTCTGAAGTCATTATATTTCCTATATTTCACAATCTGTGTTTAAAACTCTCAGTTTTGTTTCAATTTTTAGTTATTGAGCCCAGGCACATAGGAAGTTAAATAATTCTGAGTCATGCAATGAGTTGGTGATACTAGGTGAACTCAAGTTATTGACTCCTTTTTGCATTAGTCTCTTTCTTTTCCTAAATGTTGGTATGCGATTTCTCATCAAAATGATTTGTGAAGTGAAACATCTAACAGTAACAACAAAAAAATCTTTTAACAGCAAAAGGAAGAACTGAGCTTCTGAAGATCAATCTTCGTGAGGTTGAACTGGATCCTGACATTCAGCTGGAAGATATAGCAGAAAAGATTGAGGGCTATTCTGGTGCTGATATAACTAATGTTTGCAGGTATTTTTTTTTTAATAGTCTGTGACTTTTAGATATCAGGTATAGATTTGACATGAGGACTGGTCTTAAAGGCAGTATAGTTATTAAAACCTTTGACGTGAAAGCAGCAGTCCATTTCCTTGAAATGGTTTCTCATTTGTCTTCTTTTTTTTTTTTTTTTTTTTACATAGCTTCATTGGTCATTGTTAGATGAATAAATACATAACAATATGGTCACCTTTTCTGTCTTTGGTTTTTAAGAAATTTTACTTGGTAATAATGATTTTGACAAGCTAAGGTCAGTTTAGCCCTAAATTGGAGCCTAGCTGCATCAACATAAAATAATATTTCGTTTTGGTTAGTAGTATTTTACCACATGCAGAAGAGCAAGCAAAGTTGATCAATTTAAGCTGGGAAATATATAATATATACTTACATATTTAGTAACATCATAATTTAGTGACATCATAATTTGTAGATAATTCACATCACCCAATCCTTTTAAGCTGGGAAATATATACTTATATCATGTTATATAAGTATATATTACATATTTCCCTTTCAATTTAGTGACACAATAATTTATAGACAATTTACATCACTCAAAGAAGAGGATTTTCTTTTCTTTATTTGGGGGGGGGAGGGGAGAGTGCAAGTGGGGGAGGAGCAGAGCTGGAGACAGAGGATCAGAAAGGGGGTCCGTGCCGACAGGCTGACAGCAAGCAAGCCCGATGTGGGGCACGAACCCACGGACCGTGAGATCATGACGGGAGCCGAAGCCAGACACTCAATCCACTGAGCCACCCAGGCGCCCCAAGAGGATTTTCTTTTAGTTGTCACCTTCTTAACTGTACTGAAATTGACATCAGTAGCCTTTCTTTAAAACTATAACATCTGTTGTTTCTCACTCTAGATACTAGTATTTTTCACGTGCATCTAAGTTTAGCGGCACATAATCTCACAGTAGTTTCTAGTATCACTATAATAAAATATATAAAAATTTGAAGTTTTGGTTGGGTTGGCTTCCTATTAGCTTTTTCGTGAGCATTATCTGCCTCTTCGAAACCTTGATAATAATTTACAGTTGATCAGAGTGGAGCTGAAAATAAGATCTGGAAGAGCTAGATTTTATCCCTTTAGTAGCCCAGCAATGCTCCATGTGGAGAATTCCACATCCACTATATGTAGATACATTCATGTTCCAAAGAAGGAGTTTCCTGGCTTTACCTCCTCTAATTAGGTTATAGACAAACTGGTATAAGATTTGAATTATGTTAACCTTAGCCATGTGTTCATTTTCAAGTATGCAATTCAGTAGTTCACAATTCACTTCTGTTTCCTAACTTTCTTGGCTGTCTTTGAAGAGCAAGTGAGGAAAAGGAAATTTGGTACTAGCTGAGCCTAACCTAGACTTTTTGGATTCATTAATAGTACATTTTGTGTTTAAGTCATTTACATCCTGTTTTAACCTTTCTTGCACCCTCAGATAGCTCTAAAATGGGAAATTCTGAGCAGCATCGTAAAAACATAGAAAATGATCTTTTGAATGTTTTGTGTTAACTTTCTTACAGTTGAAAGTGTTTAAAACATTTACATCAGTATGTATTCACTGATTTTGTATGTTTTTAGGGATGCCTCTTTAATGGCAATGAGACGGCGAATCAATGGCTTAGGTCCAGAAGAGATCCGTGCACTTTCTAAAGAGGAACTTCAGATGCCTGTTACCAAAGGAGACTTTGAATTGGCTCTTAAGAAAATTGCTAAGTCTGTCTCTGCTGCAGACTTGGAGAAGTATGAAAAATGGATGGTTGAATTTGGATCTGCTTGAATTTCTGTCAGCTCTTTCATTTCTGGTATTTTTACTTATAAAATGTGAAGAAATTCCCTGCAGTTTTTTTTAAAAACAGGTTTAAAACTTCTCATTGGAGAGATTTTTCCCTTACAGGAAAAAAAAAAGAAAAACCCAAACCACCGAGAGTATAACCGTAGTTGAGAAATGAGAAAAGCTTACATAGAGAGCCTGGTAGTCTCCACCACCTGGCTTTGCGCTGGTATCCACGTGTGCACATGTGAATAGTGCACATCCAAACCAAGGTGTCAGGGAGGCCGAAGGAAGCGCTCCGCGTGCTCTTGTAGAAACTTGTTTACAAAAGGTTTAGAGGGACCTCTTTTTCTCACGTGCGTCTGTTGGCTTTTTTTGCTTTGTTTTCTTCTATTCTTTGCTCTGAACACGAGGGACCTAGATACGTTGACTTTTAACAGCAACACTGCGTTTGTGTCAAATTCCTCGTTCGTTGTTAAAAACGAGAGTTTGGAATTAAATAATGAACTTGTTAGTTAAGCCTTTAGAATTCAACTCTTACTGTTGCCGTCTATCATATGGTTGAATTTTAACCCTTCCTCCCCCCACCATTTCTTCTGTTAGCCATCTCATCATTTCTTCAGCTTTACATATCCTCACGCCTCGTGGTCTTTGAGACGTTTTGTCAGGTGGTGTCTCTGGGCTTCAGTATTTTTTGCTGGTACTTAACATTTCACGTTGGAAGGATGAGAAGAATGTAGTGATTGCATCAGATGCATTTCTTCATCCTAGACTTCTGGGTTTGTTTTCGCTTTTCTTTCAATACATTCAAATAGATAAGACCTTTACTTTCCTCAGCTCTAGCAATGTTTGATTTTTGCTGAACTTGACTTTCATATACTAAATAAATGCGTGGGTGTTCGAAACAAGTCCACTCTTTTGTGGCTAATGCAAAACAAAACAAAAATCGTTTTAATTATCCAGATAGCTTGTTTAACACAATAACATTGTACATAATGAGTGATGTTCATTTGAAAATTTTAGAATTATTCCTTGTCTAGGTTGAGAACTTGTACACCGCAGTGTACATTAGGATAAGATTAGGATAGAAATCTGACATGCACATGTCACGGTCAAAAGAGGCCAGAGAAAGTAGATGTGTCTAATCACAAGTAAAATATCCTGGTGTTAGTTGTTTTAAATTACATTTATCCCATTTTCGTTGGGCATCCTATGCTTTAATGGTGATGCTTTTTAAAATTTGTATTTGATGAGATCTTGAAGTCTCAATTTTGGAGAGCAGCCACTGGTTTAAAACTAAAAATAATAGAACTTTTTAGATATGTAACAAAAAAACCCTTTTAGTATCTTGCTTTAAGAGATTTTTTTCCCCTACTAAGAATTGCATAATTTTCAGATAACTTAAGTCTGATTCTAAACTCCAGTATTTTATCGAATGCTATAAATTACCCCCTGCTTCCCTGAGGTATAGATTATAAGAGTTAAAATCATAAGGCGTCGTAATTTTATTTTAACTCCTTTTTATTTAATTCATTTAAAAAAATTGAAATAAGTTTTCTTTTATTCATGACCTTTTATTTTATTTTATTTTATTTTTTTTTTAATTTATTTTTGGGACAGAGAGAGACAGAGCATGAACAGGGGAGGGGCAGAGAGAGAGGGAGACACAGAATTGGAAACAGGCTCCAGGCTCCGAGCCATCAGCCCAGGGCCCGACGCGGGGCTCGAACTCACGGACCGCGAGATCGTGACCTGGCTGAAGTCGGACGCTTAACCGACTGCGCCACCCAGGCGCCCCATATTCATGACCTTTTAAAATAAATAAATGATCACACTAAGATAATCTTGCAAACAGTTGCCATCTAGTAACATATTTTTTTCCCCTGAAGTCCTAGGGGCAGTCGTTAATACATTTGTGTTTTGATTGCTAAAACTTCTATTTTGGTTGACTAGTTAGACCCTTTTTCTAGGTTTTGTGTTATTTGTGTGGGTATGTATTTCTTCTTCTTTTTAAAATTCTTCACGGATAATAGCATGGTGATCGCGATTTTTAAAAAACTATCAGTTAAGTAGTATTTGGACACTCAAGCTTCCTGGAACCTTATCTGCTTTGTTGAGAGTCAGCTGTGCTTTTTTATTTCCCTCATTTCTCATTTTGCTCTGTCAGTGGATGGCAAATGCTTTGTATTTCTTTTTTCTTTCTTTTTTTTAATGTTCATTGTTTATCTTTGAGAGAGAGTGAGTGGGAGAGGGGCAGATAGACCGGGGGTGGTGGGGGGGTGGGGGGCAGAGGACCTGAAGCGGGCTCTGGGCTGCCAGCCGAGAGCCCAATGCGGGGCTTGAACTCATGAATCGTGAGATCATGGCCTGAGCCGAAGTTGGACGCTCAACTGACTGAGCCACCCAGGCGCCCCAATGCTTTGTATTTCTTAAACCCCTTAAAGGATCCCAAGGAGCTTCCCCAGGTCTTCTATCCGGCCTTTACTGTACATCCTGTGTCCACTGTCTTTATTGCAAGACAGGGTGTTGCCTTACCCAGAATGAGAAAATTGTTGTCTTTTGCTTTTTTTCTATGTTGCATTATCAAATTAGAAGGATGTGTTTACTTCATCTGAAAACATGAGTGCTTTGGGCTCTGCAACAAAGTGATGTTAGGACTGAGTTTTGTGCAATTCTGTCTTGCACATACCTGATCAGATAGTCCCTTTGTTCAGCCACCTTGCACTGGTTGCTTACTGTGTACAAGACCCTTGGAGGGGGAGCTCTGTGGCTTACAGAGTTGGGCCAGGTTGTCGTGCAGTACTGACTCTGGGCCCTTTCTATAATTACACCGTGTGGCTTCTGGCTCCAACTAATGAGATGAGTCCACATCATAAAAGGAGAGGCGCAGTAATCTGTGTGTGCTTTGGAAAGATAATATTTACAGGTGTTTCTCTTTTTCCTTTAAATGTTTCAAAATAAGAAATTTGTTTGAGCAAGGTCACTATTATAGATCTGGCTACTTTCATGAATCATTTCCTGAAGTTCATGTTTACGGTAAACACGTACCCATGTAATTGTGTATGCACGTTCCGTGTTTATTGTGAACATTTTGCTCTCACAATCACTTTATTTTTTAAAGGAAATTTGTGTTGATGAAATGGGCCAGATAAATGGCTTTTAACTGTAGTCTGAAACCTTCTAGAAGTCCAAGCAGGAAAATAGACGATGGTATCACAGATTTTTATCTTCTCGTCAGTAGCAGTGTAGAAATTCTAGAATGATCAAAAACACGCTTTGGGCTTGGACTTCTATCTTCTGAACTACCAAGACAGCTTGGAACAGGAAACATGTGGTCTAGCTGCATAATTATGGGCTTCAGTTGAGCCCCTGAGATTACAGTTTTTATGATGTGATATTTGACTGTCAAAGTATAGGCTGAAACCACTAATTACTCAAAAAGGGGGCGAGCAAATATCTGGTGAATCTCCGATGAACAAACATACAACCACGTCAAGAATAAAATGTGCGTTAACAGCCCAGATTTATAATGTGACTGTCACTCTACCACTTGGCTAATGTACCTGACTCCTCTGAACACAAAGTTATTGATATTCTGTAGGTTTTGCACAGCTTGAGTTGCTGTTAACCCTTGCCTTGGAGGTTTCTTATATGTACACTCTTGAATCTGTGATGGGAATTGTAAAACAGGAGCCTGTTGGCATAATTACGTGTCACTCTCCCCCACTCTGACTGCAGCTCGAGTGAAGGGCTTAGGCAGGTATTTTCACATTGTGTGGGCCTTGGCTTCTTCAGTGTTAATCTTGATTATTGCGTCTTTTTTGTGTAATAGTAGGGCCCCACTCTTTCCTTCATCATAAGTGATAAATCACCTTAGCTTGTATCCTGTGTGATAGGCATAAAATGTTAAGGATATTTTCTGGCCTTTTCCAAGAAAGGGCCACATGAACTTGCGTGAAACAGTAGTAATTATTCTTTACACATTTTTTTTTGTAACTTTTGTTCCTTAACTGTTTCGATTGTATATTTTTTACATACCACTTAATCTGTGATGCACATAATATTTATGTGAATCTAAAAATCTGTCATAACAGAAAAGAATAGGAATTACAGTTGGAGGGCTTGTTAGGGAACAAAAGTATGTGAGCCCCAAATGTTATATTCTCATCTCCACGACTTATTTTGGCAGAGAAAGCTAGAAACTCCATTATAATTACTATATTTATCTATTTATACCTTCAAATTGGGCTTTTCATACTTATTTATTTAATTTTTAAGAACATTTGCTTTTTTTAAAAACGTTTATTTATTTTTAAGAGAGAGCACGTGAGCAGGGGAGGGGCAGAGAGAGAAGGAGACAGAAGATCGAACCCACAAACTGCGAGGTCATGACCTGAGCTGAAGTAGGATGCTTTCAACTGACTGAGCCACCCAGGCGCCCCTAAGGACATTTGCTTTTAATTTTGTTTCTCAATGTGGAAACTGTGGGAGTACGTTAAAAATAAAATCCCTAAGATAATAGATACATTTTTAAACATTCACAGATTAACAATAATTCTTGAAATATTTATTAGGTTTTTTTGGCTCTGGACAACTCTTTAGCTCTATGGTATTTCTAAATTTCCGAGTGATTTATTAATAAAAAAAAAAGGAAAACTATTAAGGTAATATCACTTATTCTTTTTATTTTACCATTCTTATTTCTTGATCAACCTTAGTTCATTTATGTCTATAAATCAACTAGATACTGCTTTGTCCCCAACAGTGTGTAGGTTTTTATACATTTGGGAATTTGGCACAGCAAATAGGGAATTAGCGTAGAGGTTTTCTTCCAGTAAACGGGCTCCCATTTGATTTTGTGTTCAAGACTATAAAACGCACTTTTGTTTGACAACCTCTGACATGACTAAATATTGCCCTTTGGAAAATCTGAATCTTTGCACTTGTTATCTCCAGAGTCTACCTCAGTCACCCAGGCTTAGTTTTAGGAGGAAATGAACTGAAACCATATTTAAATTCTGTTCATCATCTATGCAGACTTGTTTCTTCAAGTACTTCCTTTTCTCTCCTCCTGCCCTTTTCCCGCTGCCTTTTTTTAAATCTTGAAGTTTTTATTTAACATACTTGCTTTTGCAAAACCGTCTATTCCAAATTAAGCCTCTGTGACATGTCTGGATGATCTTAATTCCCTTTTTGGTATGGCTTCATTATTGGGATGTGTTTCATTTCAACAAGCAGTTTCAAACACAACACACATCCCCCTCTTTTCTCGTGGCTTCATAAACGCAAAGTAATGTGATGACATGAAAAATCTTGGAACCTAACTGTTCCTGTGTCCACTTTCTAAGAACCCACATGTGTTTTCTGAAAACGCACAAAAGTGGACACACGTCTGTTCACGTGTTGATACGGCAACAGGGCATCGACTTCAGGTACCGTTGTGTGGGGACAGTTCCCAGGGAATCATTACACGTTAAGACGGTTTATGTATGGTTACGAATTTTGTCTCAGTGTTTGTCTCAGTATTTTGACCCTAATTTAAAGAAAAAGGTGTTTCTGAATTGTATTTATTAAACGTGCTTTTCCTTACATTCTGTGCTGCTACTTTGCTGGTCTCATGAGCTTAGCTGTCTCTGTGCATAGGTTACGATTGGGTAATAAATCTCTAGAGTGTTGCTCGTTGGTGTTTTCTTTGCGGTTCATATTTGATCTGCGGTCACTGCTGCACTTACTGCCGTTAATGAGAGTAAGAAACCTTTCACTAGTAAGAAATGACTTTCCCAAGTATCAGTTCTTAAAAGATCACATACGGTAAACCTGACCTCTTCCGTTTGCCACGCGTTATATTACTGATTTCAGGGTTGATGAAGATGAGAGAGACTTTTCAATTAATTCTAACTGGTGTAATAACTATACTTGCCTTATTTATAGGACGCCACTGTAAAATGGATATCTCGTATGGTGACTCTTCCAGATGACTGTATCTTATCTTATTTCATGAATCCCCCTCCATTTTTGAATTCGTGGACTTTATTTTTTTGAGCAATTCAGGTTTACAGAGAAATTCAACAGCGGGGAGAGTTCTTCCTCCCTGCTTTGCTCCCTCCCCCGCCCCGCAATGCTTCAAGCCCCCTTTATGAATATCTTGCTTTAGCATAATACATTTGTTATACTTGAATCAATATTGATACGTTATTATTACATAGTTACTAAAGTACACAGCGTACATTAAAGTTCACTCTGTGTGGTACAGGCGCGTGGGTTTTGGTCACAGTATAATGTCGTATATCCACCATCACGGGATCGTACAGAACAGTTTCAGTGCCCTAAAAATCCTCCTGGCGCTGACTGTTCATCTTTCCCCCGCCCCGCTCCTCTGGCAAGCACTGATTTTTTTTTAACTGTCTCTGCACTTCGCCATTTCCAGAATGTTACATAGTCAGAATCATACTGTTACTTAACAATATGCACTTAAGGTTCCTCCGTGTCTTTTCGTGGCGTGATCGTTCATTTCTTTTTATCACGGACTAACATGGATGTTACGTGGATATTCCAGTTTGTTTGAAGGACATCTTGGTTGCTTCCAAGTTTAAGAAATCGCTATAAACTACTAAAAGCATTCACGTACAGGTCTTTGCGTGGACGTACGTTTTCAACTCATTTGAGTAAATACCTAGGAATGCAGGGGCTGGAATGTGTGCTAAAGAGTATGTTTAATTTCGTAAGAAGCTGCCAAACCATATTCCACGCGAGCCGTCCCCGTTTGCGTCCCCAGCCGCAGCACGTGAGCGTCCCGGTCGTTCCACATCCTCTCCGGCATCTGGTGTTGTCAGTGTTGTGATTTTGCCTCTGGAAAGTGTGTCCCAGTATGACATTGCCGTCGCCATTCCCAGTTCTGTAGTGACAGGGCACGCATCTCCTCATATGCTTACCTGTTTTCAGTTGGCTTTTATCGAAACCTTGCCAAAATGTATCACACTTGTTCTCCGAGTTTGTAACAGAGAACTTGAACTTCACCTTGGCTTTGTGATTCGAGGTCATCCTGAAGACATGCTACCCCCAGCAGCTGGTGGGGGGCGAAGTAGCAGCGTTTTTCTGTCTGTCGCTCACTGGCCTTTGAGTTTTGGTGTTTGCTCTTAACAGCATTTTTACTCTTCTGTCATCAGACTGACAACCTCTATTCCTCTTCCAGGTCCTGCCCCCAGTCTGTAGTGAACCCAGTGAAAGAGTCGTTAGGCTTGTTCGAATTACGGGTAACTTCAGGAGGACAGCCAGCTGGGGATGACGACTGGTAGGGAGCTGCGGTCTCTGAGCTCTGGTGCTGTGTGTCATTTCCCTAGGCTGTGTGTGGCCTTCTTAGCTTTATCTTTGGTGCCCAGAGGTGTTCCTGGCAGACCCAAGGGCGAAGTTGATGTTTATGCCTGATTATGTTGTCACGTAGTTGTAGAATAATAGTTCTAGCTGGAAGGCGCCCAGCATCCCTTTAATCCCACAACCGCACCCGTCTTCTTGCTGTGACCATTGCTGAGGATGTGCTCTATTACAGGCTGTCCAGAAAAGAATTAGGTAAATGGGACAAAAGAATAGGAAACATTTGTGGCTAGGGCCTTCCCACTCCCTTTGGTCCTTGCTCCTTTCTCCAGTACGTGTTTCCGATGCTGCCTCGTGATGTGTCGTGCGGATTGGCTCACGTGGCGGCGCGTACTTGAATGTTGGGGTGTTTGCCCGGTGGAGGCAGGACTGAGTTGGGAACCGTGGGGGGAGGCGTAAGTATCGCCCGGGCAGCGTCAGCTGCCGCCTTGCAAATGGATAGCCGGAAAGGCAACGTGGGCTGTCAACTCAGGCTCGGATTCTGGAGGCAACTCCCTGCGTGCTCCCTTCCTTCCCTGGCTGGACGTGACCTCAGGCAGATACAGCTGGCCCAGACAGACACGGGGATTCAGCTGGGATGCGTCCGGCTCCTTGCTCACCACCACCGCTCCTGTCACACCAGGACGGTGTTCACGGGCTACTTCCTATCCTCTTCATGATCAGAAAAGTCTCATGGCCAACTCTTCCCTAATGTTAAGTTTCCTGAGATCTTCTGCGGACCTTTCACGCAAGTTTTGAGAGGCACTCAGCAGCAACCCAGGGTGCTGAGACCTGAAATTGGGAGCAAATGACTTGGTCCAGTCCCCACGTGTTACAGGTGAAAGACCGGAACGCAGAGAAATGTTCTGATGTGCATTCAAGGTCACATTTTGAACGGGGAAGTAGCACTTGTATCTATTTTTGATCTGAGACAATGCTACAGAGAAGCTGTAAAGCAAGCAAGCAAGATGTTTCCTGAGGACCTTTAAGCCTCTGAAGCATAGCAGTGGAGACTATTCACCCAAGTTAATGATGGTTAAAAATAAGAAATAGGAGCTAAACTGACACCATAGATTGGAACTAACGTTTATAACGTTTGCTATGTGCTAGACACTTTACCTTACCTTTATTGTTTTATTAAATCTGTGCATTAGCTCTAAGATTTACTGTTACTCTCTTTTTGCAGGAGAGGAAACTGAGATTTATAAAGTGACTTGCTCTAGTCATTTGGCCCCTAAGAAGCGGAGGAAGGAATGGACCTAGGTCAGTTTAGCCCCACAACCTATTTCTTTGCCATAGTCCAAGATTACTTTTAACAGTGTAAATGCAAAAGTACTCAATTCTTTTCTTTTTAAAAAAGTTGTAATGTCTATTTATTCTTTGAGAGAGAGAGAGAGAGAGAATGAGCAGGGGAGGGGCAGAGAGAGAGGGAGACACAGAATCCAAGGCAGGCTCCAGGCTCCAAGCTGTCAGCACAGAGCCCGATGTGGGATTCAAACCCACAAACCGTGAGATCATGACCTGAGCTGAAGTCAGATGCTCAACCGACTGAGCCACCCAGGCACCCCTAAAAGTACTCAATTCTTGAAATAAATGTTACACTCACTCATTTTTCTGAGGTTAGTAATCACTGTTACCTTCTGTTTCCTATGATGCTTTTTTGCCAGGAGACTTTTAGGCTCTTGTGTTGTGGGATTAAAGTGATTTGGAGAATGTCACTGTTATTTGCTGTAGGTGTATATAAATATACACCTTCTTGATTTTCAGGACAGGCTTTATTATACGAACCAGTCGTTCTAAGACGTTCCACAAATTATATTTAGACCACCAACTTAAGCGACATAAAGCTCCATCGGTTATTTTTATTAATAAGATCCCTGACAGTGCTCTGCCCACTGGATGACAGCTCCAGAGTCATTAGCTGTGTGTATGGTCACCGTCGGTTACCAGGAGAGCTGGCCCTGGGGTTGGGGTCTGTATTTGAAGCACTACCCCGGAGCTGAGTTTACTTCTGAATGTTCAGGATGTTTCCAATTAGCACATCTTGAATAGCTTCTTTAGACAAATAACTAATCATGGTATGACTACTGTATTACAGAACATAAATCTTAAACTATAGTGTTAGTAATTATTATGTAATTAGAGATGAATGAATTAAGCCTCGTTTGCAATTTGTAAAATACCTCAAGTTATTTTTCAAACATTTTGAAACATGTTTTGTAACATTTCTCAAATGTACTTTACCAGGCATACTTCCTCTAATTTTCAAGCCCTTGTGTATTTTAAGGGAAATTTAATCCATATGTTTCTGATTCATTTACACTTAACTCATCAAAGTTATTTTTTAAGAACAATTTGGTTTCCAAGCAGCCTTAGGAACCCTTGTCATGAATTCTGTCAGCCTTTAAAAGCCTTTTCCCCAATCAAAACTTTTTTCCTCCAAAGATAAATGTGGATGAAATTTCGGTTTACAATGCAGAGCCCGTATTTCAAAATCTAAGCTGGTTCTGAATTTAGTGTAATAAGTTGTTCTGCCTTTACTGAAAGAACTGGCTTAATTTGTTTCTCTTCAAAGCAGGCCTCTGCAAAGAGTTTGTAATAAATAACAGTGTGCTTTCTTGAAAACACAGTGCACTGACGTTCTATACTGCCTTCCCGAATTCATAGCACAGGTGACAAATGTGGGTCGATCAGACATGGCAAACAAAATGAACTGTTTTGGGGGGCCCGTCATGTAACTGATGAATACGTGTACATATTCGAATATACACGCATACATTCATAAAATGCTTACATTCTTATAGATTACCTTTTTTGTTTGTTTTTACCTGTACTTAAAAATTCAAGCAAGACTTTGCTGTATTCTGGATTAAATTAATAACTGATCGTGAAATGACTGTAATTGTTCTCATGTCTCTTCAGAAATGTTCCCCACCTGAGATTTCGTTCACCGGGTTTGTGTGGCCCAGCAGTCGGGCTGTGAGCACAGCTTTTTGTGTAGTTTTAATTCAACGGAGTGGGGTGATTGTATGAAATCTTCTTCGGAAAAGTAAGGTCCTTGCAGTGAAGGTGGAAGGCTGACAGCTAATTGGACAGAATGTCATACAGCAGAGTGACTCTGGAAATGATTTGCTGAAACACAGCACCAGAGGAATGGAGGTTGTTCGAGGCAGCTAGAAGCCATATTCAGAAATATTCACATTAAAAGAAAGGTACCATTTTCTTGGGTTCTCATCAGAGAATTGCATGAAACACATATTTGCTAATTGCAAGAAATCACCTCTTTAGTTCCTGTTTTTGGTGGAAACTATCATTTTCTCCCTGAAGTTTTTAATGTGGGATAAAAACATCTTTTTCTGTACTTTTCAGGGCATACCAATTTCTTATATATCTTGCCAGTTTGTGCTGTAAATGAACTCTTAATATTTTATGAAAAAGCATTATGATAGATGAATTCCTTTTAAGAATTAACACCTACTTTTTAAAAATTCAAACGAAAATGAGAAACCTCTTGCATGAGGGGATATTTTTACCTTTTACCTTATATTTTTCTATGTGATAATTACTTAGAAAGGAAATATGCTTACACATAAAGCAATATGTATAGAAATCAAGTTGGTCAGTGCTTGTGTTTCTGTCTCCCAAAAGCCTTTGGCCTAGAAGTCAGTCATGATTCCATCTCATTTCATACGACTCCTAGGACAGGACTGTGCGGGCCATTGTCACTGGTGACCTGGGACAATGTTCTGCAAATTTCTTTGATGATGCCTCTCCATCAAGAAGTGATTTGTGAGTTTTCCACCCTGACTGTATTGATAGCTTGCAGAACATTTGTAATCTACAGTAGTTTTTGTGTGCAATTTATAACAATGTTCACGACATTAGAAAATTTAGAGACCGAAAATATGAAAACATTGCCAAATAATTTTGTTGGTACAAAAATGCCCTCTAGAAATTATGAAGAGTGTTTGTACTGAGAGCCATGAGATTAAATACACCTCATTCTTTTTTTTAACTTTAACTTTCGCCTCACTGGGTACAGTGATTTATAATGTATTTCACTGCTTAGTTTTAATGACTGTTGTGGTGAAAAGGTCACTTCACAAAAGTGGATAGATCCAAGTGGAAGAAGTAAATCATTGACTGCAACTCTAAGTCAGGAGCTTTATTAAAAATGATTAAAATTCATGCTCACTACGCAGAAGTTTTCATTTACCTTTGGCCAAACCTGTGAACCGCTCGCTTCATTTGGAAGATGTTTAAACAAATAGGAAAATTCTTTCAAGTTTAAGTTGCACATATTAGAGTTTTTAATAAGAGACTCAGTGTTTTTGGCAACAAAATCACGGGACAGTGGAAGCCCCTACTCGAGGTCGAGACCTGGGTCTTCCTTCTGCCTGCCTCCCTGCTCCGTGTGTGCCCAGGATTCCTGGCTCTGTCAGCCCCTCCCATAGTGTCCCCCATTCTGCTCTGTCTGGACGTGATAGCTCTTGAACACCATGGGACAAGTTTCATTCCTGTTGTGAGTTTTCCTCTCCCAGTCTTCAAAGAATGCCTGCCTTCTAGATACCATGTGAATGTCACTGCCCATTTCTTCCTTTTCACTTGTCAGTGCACAACCTGCACAACCGTTCCTCCAGCTTCTGTGCAAAACTTGACCCGCAGAGGCGCCAGGTTGTTGCGGCTCTCCTTTTATCTGCGTGGGACGTTTCCAGAGCCGCCAGCCGCCCGAGGCAGCGGCTTGCGGCCTCTCCTCGCTGAGGGAGGAGGACGAGGACCCTTCCATCGAATGTGAATGGAACTGTTGAAGGGAGAAGCAAGAGTAGAGCAGAGATTCCTAGTTACTAACAGAAAAGTGCTAAGCTGTGAGAGTCCCGGCTAGAAGGGAGAACCGAAGAGGGAGGATCTGGCGTTTTCAAAGGGAAGGAATCCGCCTGTACTCCTGTGACCAGGCCGAGACTGCCGTGCGCCACAGATGTCCCGTCTTAACTTGCACTGTGTGCGCTCTGGTCAAAGCCTCACTCCTGCTCTCTGGCTGGGGATCTACCAGCTGTTTACACAAGGGGTCCGTCTGCCGGGTCGCGAGAGGCCTGGTGGTATTGTGAGGACGTATAGGACTGTCGGGAGGACGAAATGACATCCTGAGTCTAAAGGGCTTATCAGTTTCTGGCACCGCAGTAAGCCCTTAGGAGACGTGAGCCGCGGTGCTGCCTTGGCCCCTGGCAGGCTCTCCCGGAGCCGATCGCTGAATTTTAAGGGAAGGGGCAAGCCTTTCAACCACGCATAGCTTGGAGTTGGCCTCCGCGGGCCTATTTATGCCACAGAAGCCAGCAAACATTACAAGTCAGGGCTTCCTCCGCACGCCCCCTGGAGCACACCGCTGGTTAGCTATTTTTATTTTGTGTCAGTTTTTTCTCTTTTCTCCACGCGCAAAGCAGCCCTGGATGCCCAGGCTGGCTGTTTGTCAGTCCCTCTGAACTAAGTAGATGCAATGACGAATAATGTTCCTAACCCCTGCCAGTCACGGTGAATAGCTCACATTGATTTGCATTGAGCCATTTTTGACCCTGGGTGAACGGCCGTTGGGGATCTGTCAAAATTAGGGGCCACTCTCTTCTCTTACACTGGTACTTTTAATGCAGCGGAGCAGAAATCTAAAGATACCAGAAATCGACCGAAGTGTCGCACTACCCCTTAATTCCCTGTCCAATGCAGGGTGAGCTCTATCCAGGCAGTTGCCCACACTGTTTTCAGCTTTTTACCAAAGGTGAGATACTTTTAATTGCCCAAAAAGTTCTGGCCCCCAGCATTGGCATGGCTTACCTAGTGGTTGTAGGCATGTGTCCATAGAAGTGTTTTGCCAGGCATTCGTGAAAACTATTTGGCTATTTTTTTTTTTTTTTTTTTAAGCAAAGGTGGTAGAGGGAGGAGGAAGAGAGGGTTCTGTTCTTACTTCTTCTAATACCTTCCCTGATCCAAAAACTGGAGTTTAGCGGTAGAACCCAATTAGAACTCTCTTGCCTCATTTAGCACACGATCACATTTCTCGCTATTTACGACAGAAACAGAAAAGTAAGCATAATTTCTCAACAAAGAGGGAATTTACGAGCGACGCGATGTTTCTCTTACTGTAGTTAGAGACGTACCTTCTAGAGGGTCCCACAGGGCCTGTGTGCCTTGCTTAAGAATCACAGACTGGAGTGGTAGTTCGTTGGCCCACTGGCTTTTCACAAGGAAGGAAAGGTGTTACGTGATGTCAGAAGGTCTCCGGTTCCATAAAGCGGAGCTTTCCAAGGGTTTCCCTGTTCAGACGTTTTCTACGTAATGCCTGAGGGATCCTGCAGGAAGGGGGCCTAGAAGATCTAAGCAAGATTTATTTTTTCATGCATTTTAATTTGAATCTTAACTAAGATTATTTACGTAAGTCTACTTAGACCTTCATTAAATCATTCCAAGTTTCGAATGTCCAGCAGATTCTGGGTAGAATCCCTGCCTGAAGGAACTTGACCTGCTAGAGAAAGCCCTGAAACAAACCATCACAGAATTCTATGCACCGATGACAGTATGTGGCCGAGAAGTGGTGTGGAGGAGGAAAAGGACAAAGAAGGCTTCACAGAGGAGGTGATGTCAGCCATGTTTTGAAGCATGAAGAGGAGTTCGGCAGGTGGCGAGGGAAGGAATGCTAATCCAGGTAGAGGTAACGATCATCGCCTTCCTCTTGACTTGTATCAGAGTGACGGTTCCCTTTTATTAGAGCAAGTTCTTTAACACTCTGTGAGTGTAGGGAGCGATATGATCATTGCCTCCTGTACCTTGTATACTGTGAGAACATCCCCAGTGGGCAATGAGAATCTGTAATCATAGAAGAAGGTCTCCTTTCCTCACTGTGACCCCTTAGGCAAAACCGTCCTGAGGAACACTGACCCGAAGAAACACGTTCGCTGCAGGGTAATGGCGAAGCTTGGATTTGAAATCAGCTGCTCAGCAGAAAATCTAGAGCAAAAGAACCGGGTGTCTCGTCTATGGACATGGCCTGAATAAACACAAATCTCCTTGATTTTTGTGTGGCTCCAAATCACCTTCTTGTGATTCCTGGTTGTTGACAAACTGCGTTGCCTGCTTTCTCTAGCGGGATGGCGGCTGGCCCGGGCCACGGCGGGCCACGGCGGGCCACGGCGGGCCACAGAGGCACAAGCAACAGTGTTCCCCTCGGTGGTTTGATTTTTACGTGCCGCGGGTGACGAGACAGCTCTGCGGCCCCAGTGTCTTCCCAGTGCTACGAAATCCCCCCTTGTGTTTCCAGGTGCACGTGCGGTCCGTTAGTCCATCTTGGAATCGTCTACGGGACAGAACTTTGTTCCAAGCATGAACCAAGCCTACTTCGTAAATCAAAAGGCGCTCCTTAATTCGCAGTTGTATATTAAATTCGCACGTTTCAGATTGAAATTCGCACACAATCTCTTTTGCATTACTCACCCTTAATAGTAATTTCTTCTGGCTATTGCCCTCAGGCTGTACAGGAATGAAAAAAATAGATTTGAACTCTTTATTTTGACGATGTTCACAGATTGTAAATCTAATTAGTTCTCTGACTTCCCCCCCCCCCCCCTCTTAAAGGAACACACATTACCTTCTGAACAAAGTCTGCTAAGTCGGGACAGGTTTGCCTGATAACCATATTCATTTTCCCTAAATTATCTTATCAGTTCATTTGGAAAATTCATCTGTCTGTCTGCCCTAATTTGCTGCATCCGGTTGATGTGTGCCCCTAATAGATAGGATATCCACCTGTGAGATGGTGAGGAAAATCCTGTCCAGGTTAGATAATGCTTTAAGATTGACCTATTTCAGAGTTGGAAGGGACCTTTCTTTCAGATCACCGAATGCAGTGTTTCTCATCCTGGCCTAGAGGATCTGTTTGTTCTTTGAGGAATTTCTAAATCCCGTGTTTTCATTAGGTGAAC
This sequence comes from Panthera uncia, assembly GCF_023721935.1. Classification (NCBI taxonomy): domain Eukaryota; kingdom Metazoa; phylum Chordata; class Mammalia; order Carnivora; family Felidae; genus Panthera; species Panthera uncia. The sequence goes on along the minus strand of NW_026057576.1, from coordinate 9,031,515 downwards.
AACCACAAGAAAAATAAGCACAGACCTCTCTGAATGGGGGACTGCCACGAGATTTCAGGGGTTACGTGACTTGGCTCCGGGGAGAGGGTCAAGGCTTCCTGCGGGCCTAAGGGAATTTAGATACATGGTGAATTGAGGGCACAGCCATGATGGCAACGTCACGCCCACCCCCAAATTCTTGCGGGAGGCAGCCGGTGTTACATATTTGAATAGTTGTGTATTTCTGGCGTCCATGGTGGTATCTAAATTATAAAGCTGCTGCAGCCAGGAGCATCCATTCTAAGAGCACAGGGTAGCCGAGCAGTCCTGGTCATTCTTCGGGTATTTATCACACATGGCCCAGTGTTGGGTGCTGGACGGGTCAGCTTTCTGTGGGTAAGACTGAGATAACGAAGCCACCCCAACACTTTGGTGGCTCGTAATAGCAAAGGTGTGTTTCTTATTCCCATAGATATGTCGCCGGCAGCTCTTTGGTTGCGATCCTACATCGTCTCATTTGGAGATCCGTGATGCCTTCAGTAGACACCCCCCCCCCCCCGCCATCCTCATGACCTAGGGAAAAGAGCAAGAGGGCTCAGAAGCACTCAAAAACTCTTAAAAATCAGATGGCACATATATCATTTCTGCTGTGTTCAGTGGCCAAGCCAGGCCACGTGGACGAACCTGTTGTCCATGAAACAGGGAAATATTATTCTCTCTGCAAGGTGTCGCACGGCAAGGGTAGAGATGTATGAGCCTCTTCCAGGGAGGGGGTTGGACGACTGGGGACAACAATCTACTGCAGGTGACCATCCACCCACGCACCTCACAGCCCCTTGTCGTGCTGGGTGACGGGACTGCCCAGCTGGCTTCCTGTCTGTCTTTTGTTTTCATTTTTTCTTCTTTGGAAGTTTTCGACCTGGGAAGCCAGACCGCTCTCGGGCCGAGTGGATGTTTAGAGACCTTGCCTCGTGCCATTATTTTCCCCCGTAGAGGAACTGAGGTGATGTGCCCAAGATCACACAGCAAGACGCTTGGCTACGCTGCTTACTCTCTTCCCAACATCCACTTGTGAAAGTGTTAGACAGGAATTGTTGCTTTGCTAACTGTAAAAGAAAAACACCTCGATTGTTCCTGAAATCATACCCCATCTGAGAGACAGAGAAGTGAAACAGGACCCGAGTGGTCCATCTCGGAATGAAAACCGGCTCAGTTTTCTATCCCATTTTCTTTCCAGCCACCTTTGTGTGGGAGGCAACCTATTTAAATGTATTATAGAGCATCAACAGAGCGCCAGGAGCTGTTCAGTGCTCTAGTAAAGTCCCAGTTCCTGCCAAGGCAGATCGTGTCTCTGTTTTATAAATAGTCTGCGCCCGGTGCCGATTTGATTTAAAATAAAACCTGCAGGTAGTACTCCGCATGCTTCCTTCGGGTCCTTGTGTGTGGGGGGGGGGGGGGGGGGGGAGACACTAGGTGGGTGAGTCCAGGGCCGGAGACGGCAAACAGGGGGCGAGCTGGGCAGTGGCTTCTGGGGAGACCAAAGGGCTTATTTGGTGAGAGGCTCACCAACGGCCTCTGGGCCCCAGTGAGCCTCTGACATACAGCGAGTCTGCTTCCCTCCGGGGGAAGCTTGCAGGCAGGCCCCCTAGGGGTGCAGGACTGGACACATCTTGGGCAACAGTTCTAACATCTCTAAAACAGTTGGGAGTTGTCTGCCCTCGTCAGTGCCTTCGACAACACAGGTCACAATCGCAGGGGATGTCTTCAGCAAGGTTGGGGTGAAATGGCACACAGGGTGGAAAGAACACACCCAGCTTCCGCCTTTCGCCCCGGGCAGCGAAAGAGAGGAGGAGGAAAGGACTCTTTGAAAAGGAGTTCATTGAAAACTGCTTTGGCCTCTGGAGACTGGGGGCAAGATGGATCCGACGAGATTTTGAAAAGGCCCATTTCTGTTCTTTCTCTTCCTTTCACCTCCCAAAACATTTTATCGCTGTGAATCAAGTGCCTGGTTCTCTGGGGTTTTCTAAAACCTCCTGTTTTGACATCCCACTCAGCCTGCTCCACATGGAGTCAAAACAATCTCCCCATTCACTGTGCCAGTCAGAGTACCCTTTCCCTAGGTGGTGGGTGTTAGGAAAGCAATCTGACTAAATTTTATTATGATGCACTTGACATTGTGATGCTTTGTGTATTCCACTTCTTCAGCTTGCTTTCCCCAATTTTTCCTCTCTCTTTGGCTATAATTTTGAATTCCCCCTACGTATAAAATACATATCCATCAAGGTTCTAGATAATCAATTAGGGCGATTTTCAGAACCACTCGGGGGAGCTTTTAAAAATACACATGCCTACGCATCCAGGATCTTGAGATCCTGATTTTGTGGGCTTCGGAGTGATCTAGGTGTCTGAATTTTTAAAAAGCTTCCTGGATGGGGTGCCTGGGTGGCTCAGTTTGTTAAGCGTCCCGCTTCAGCTCAGGTCATGAGCTCAGGGTTCGCGAGTTCCAGCCCCGTGTCGGACTCTGTGCTGACAGCTCAGAGCCTGGAGCCTGCTTCCGATTCTGTGTCTCCCTCTCTCTCTATGCCCCTTTCCCGCTCACTCCCTGTCTCTCAAAAATAAGCAAACATTGAAAAAAAAAGTTTTTTTTAAGCTTCCCGGATGATTTTTAATCGAATCATCTAATTCTTTGCTTCCCTAGTAAAGAATTCTTGCGTAGGAAAGCACTTTTCTCTTGTTGCTTGCCATTCTTGGTGAGGGGGGGTGGGGCGGGGGGCGGGAACTATCTTTCACCTTATATCTCAACAGCTCTTCTAGAATCAGCTTTGATTGATTTTAGTTGATTTTGATTTTTAAAGTTCGTCAGTTTCTTTTAGAAGAACCCAACAGATATTCTTAGAGTCTATTCTTCCTGCCCAGATTCCCAGCTCGTAAATTTGGCCACGTCCAGGGATTGGAACACTTAACAGTGCTTGGAATTGCTTGATTTAAAGAAGGGCAGAACCCACTCTTACACATGATTTTATTAGGTGGTCCTAATTTCCTCCCCCTTATCCCTTCTTCCTTTTCTTAGGACCTCTCTTTACCTACCTCTCACCTCCAAGGGTTTTTTTTTTTACTGTGTCAGAAAGTTTTTTCAATTGTTGTGTCTTACCATTCCCTTTTCATGACCACTCAGCACAATCATGGCTGTGCGTCTCATTAAAATGTATTAGGTTTGCTGTGTTGTTTTATTTAATGGTAACACTGAGCCCTGTTTGTATGTTGCTCTGATACCATGCCTGTCTACTCAAAAATTAATAAAACAAAATGGGACAGTTGTCTGGTAACATTTCATTTGTGTTTGACTGACAGTTTGGCATCATTGCAACAGAACCCAAGTGTAAACAACAGGCCTGAGTTCACCAGGCTGGCTAGAGCCAGATAGTTGGGTATTCTCATCTTTCATTTGGAATTTTAAAGCCATTGCAGTCTGTCCAACTTTCTACCAAGGTGGAGGTGCGTGTGCGTGGGCCTCTGTGGGGGGAAGAAGGATCTTTGCTGAGACGTTTGGCAAGGTCTCTAAGTGATGTCCTTGTGGACAAGGTAGAGAAATGCAACCCGAATGATGGTTACCTGGGTTCTTGGCTAATAGAACGGCCATATCAAAGGGCATTAATTAGTAGATTTGTGCTGGGCTGGAAAGAAGGCTTAATACCAGGCTACAGGACCTCGTACATGGAGACCTCGGTCTCCAAGTAGTTTCGTAGAAGGTAAAGATGCAGATATCAAACTTCTAGATGGCCCAAAGCTGGGAGGGACAGATTTAATGTGAAGGTTATTGAAACAACATTTAAAAAGAGCTCAGCAGGTGGAAGGAAGAGCTAGAATAAGCAAAATGAAATGTAAAGAAATGAAATGGGGCAGAAACAGATACAAAAAGCCTGAGCAATTGCTTGTTGCACAAGTTAGGGAGACCTAGTATAATAGTCCCTGCATGACAAAGGCCTGTGCCCATATGTGTTACCTGAGGGCGTTCTGACTTCCCAGAAGTTTGTCACGAGGCCCCCACAGGACCTCCAGGCTCGTCAGTGGATCTGGGATCTCTTGAGGGTCTTGATCACCTAAGCTAGTGAGAAAAACCTTGGAACCCGCCGCCCCCCCTCCCCCCCGCCCCCGCCAAGAATCCACATTCACAGCACTGTGGACCTCTCTTTAGACTTGTCACAGGGCATTGCAGTCAGCTTCTTGTGCACTGGTCTTGGCTCCTTAAGTGTAAACTTCAGGATAAGGACCATGGTTTCCCCGTTTCCCAGTTCCCAGGGCCAAATGCCTGACACGGTCACAGACTGGGGAGTCCGGGGGGTCCCCACAGGCAGGGACTTTCGTCTGTTTGTTTTGTTCACTGCTGCATCCGCGGGACTTAGAACAATGCTTCTCATAAGGTAGGACTCAATACACATTTCACGAAAGAATGAAGGTGAACACACAGATGTTCAGTAAATCGTAGCCACTCCTTCTCAGTGTGGTGGTGACATGTCCTGTTTGTAAGTCACTACTTGGCTAGTCTAAAACCCTCAGGGGCTTCACATCTTTTCCATTTTGCTTCTCAGTTCTTAGTCCGTTCCCACCCCTGATTGCATTTGGCGTTTACTCGGAAAAGCCCAGCTAGGGCAAAAAAAAAAAAAAAAAAAAAAAAAAAAGTTTGATGTGTCTTTGCAAAGGTAGGCATAATAGTGTAATGGATTAATCACTGGCAGGAAGTTAAGCGCACGGGGTGAAGTCAGATGGTTCAGGGTTTAGGCTCTGTCTTGGACAAGCTTCTTCATGAGATTTATGACTTTGGTATAAAATCTCCTAGTTTCTTGAAGCCTTGGTGTTCTCATCTAAAAGGGTAGACACTGTTTGTATCTGCAGTCTTAATCAATGTCACTATCATTGTCACTAGTTTGCCAAGGCCTTGGCTCAAAAAAGGGCCTTGAGTAGAGAGGGAGAAAACTCTAGGAGGAATCAAGGAAAAAGAAATCAGAAATTGCTAAAGGCCTGCCTTCAAGGTTGACTTCTTTTGTATGGCAGAGCACCTGCTCCTGTTAGACAAGTAAGCTCTTCAGAGGGGGAAAGTAGAGACCCTGCATTGCAGAGGGAGCTAATGTCTCCATGGTAACAGCACATCAGATTCTGATGTGGGCACACCTGGTATTCTCAGGTTACTCCGACCATATGGCACCTCATATATTTCATCAAGGAAAAAAATAAAAACCTACCTTGACCTCCCCCTGCTGCGTAGGCAAACACAAGCACGCATAACCCCAACACCCTCTCTGTCCAATCCACGGCCACTGACGCAATACAAGCCACCGTCAAAGAGATTGGAAACACAGCTCCAAAAGCCATTCATTCAAACAAAGGACCAGGAGAGTTATTCTTGCTTCAAAGAGGTGCCCAGAAGAGAGGTACCTGACAAGGGACATTTGCAACTTGCCTTTTCTACGAGACTGACGTAGAATCAGGTGGTCTCCCGCTCGCCCCCACCCCGCCCCCGCCCCTGGCTTGGTAATAAAGCAGCCCCATTCATAACCCTTTCTGCCAAAAGCAGAATCGCGTCCTTGACCATGACTCATCTCATGACACCATTTGTAAAAGTGGCCTCTCAAACTCTCCCTCCATCTAAATGCCCATTAAATACCCTGCTTTGAACTCGTTTCAAAGGGAAAAGAGAGATTTCCTGGTAGGATTTAAAAAAAAAAAAAAAAATGCAGACAGCCTGTAGTTGCCGTGTGCTGCAGCCAAAGAATTATGGCTGCTTGGAGATTTCCTGCTCTGCTTCAGAGACAGATGTTTTAAAATTTCATGTTAAAAGAGACGTCAGAAACTGGGCACAAAAGTCACTGTTCTTGCAGCATATCAAAGCCTTCCTTTTCAATGGGTATCTTACTGATTTGGTTTATTCACACCACATGCCCCGGAAAGCCCATTTAAATTAACTGCTGCTACAGTGTTGGTTTTTTCGTGGTGTTTTTTTTTTTTTTTTTTTTAAGTACTTTGGGTAGCCTACCGAGAAATATATAATAGTCACCAAATGTATCCATGCAGCAAGGCAGAGTGAGCTGTGCTCTCTAAAGTCTGTAGTTTATGTTTTGAAACTGGTTCAACGTGCAGGCTTCCTGGATCACTACTTAGTTTTAATGTGCGGGAAAGGCTTTGTGTTTAAAGCAGTAAAAGCTTGTCCTTGCACGGCACAGCAGCTTGTGACAATCTCACTGGCTCTTTTTCTCAGCTGCTTCCCCCCCTCCACATGCTCACGAGGGGAACTTTGAGATTGCGTGTAACCCGAAAGGGAACCGTAGGTCTCTTGCAACATATCTGACCTCTCCTCAACGTGCCCAATATAGTCAAACTTCCAGTTACAGCCAAGATGAAGCAGCCCTAATCCTCCCAGCTCCTCTCTCGCCCAGCTAAAAAGGCCATGGACATATCAAACCAGCACAAGAAGATTCTCGGGGGGAGAAGAAGGCAGACGACCCAGGGCCCTCGGGACTTGAGGAATGGCACAGTGGTGGGTCCCCCGGGTTTCTTTATTGCCTTCTATATATTCTGGACAGAGCCCTACAGAAGCCTCCAAACTGGAATTGCCAACAGGCAGACCAAAAGAATCTTCACAAAAAGCCTTCCCCCCCAACCCCAGCCAAAAGGCCAAGAAAGGGTCACCTAGCAACAGAAAACCTTTTGGGCAATACTTGCCCTACTCCAGCCAAGTACCAGTAGAAACACCCTGCCCCCAGAGTTTCAGCAGGGCCAAACTGGGAGCTGATCTTTTTCCACAACCCCCTGCCCCACAGAAGCAGGCAGTAGTACTCTAATCCCTTGCTCAGTAGGGCTAAGCAGAGATCTTTCTAGTCTTTCGTCTTTGACTTGGTGGAAGCAGGTGGTGCCCTAACTCCCCAGGATACTGTCTGTGGGCCAGGTGGGTAGTTGATCTTCTAGTCTCTGCTGGTGAAAGCAGGCAGTGCTCCAGTTTCCCTGGGTAATACCAGTAGAGTCCAGTAGCTAGTTGAGCCTTTCACTTACCTGGGATCAAAGAGGCAGAGTGAGGTACAAGGCTAGCTGGCGTGCTGATCCCCCCCCCCCCCCCCCCCCCCGGCATCAGCAGGGCCCAGCAAGGAGCTGAGCTGCTGTCCCAATCCTGTAGTGACAGAGCCGTGTGAGTGAGCCCTCTGCTTCCCTACTGCCAGGGGTCAGTGGGGCCCTTGGAGGCAATGGGCTGGTGGTGCCCCACTTTGGCTGGGAAGGTGTCCGAGGGGTTAAGCCATAAATCTACAGATTCAAGAATCTGAGTGAAATCTAAATGGGATAAACCCGAATGGTGTGAAACCCATGATAAGACACATTGTAATTAAACTTTTAAACGTAGAGACCAAAAAAAGAAAAAAAAAAATCTTGAAAGCAGCCAGTGGGAAACAATGCATCACATATAGGGGAACACTAACTCCAAAAACAGCAGATTTCTCATCTGAAACCATGGAGGCCAGACAGAAATGACACAACATTTTTCAAGAACTGAAAGAAGAGAACTGTCAACCACCAATTCTATAACCAGCAAAAATATCTTTCAAGAATGAAGGGGAAATAGATATTCTCAGACAACATAAAAGTAAGGGATTTTGTTGCTAGGAAATCTACCCTTTCAGAATGGCTGAAGAAAGATCCCCGTACATAAAGGAAATGATAACAGGAGAAAGTTTGGATTAGGAAAGGAAAAAAGGAACACTAGAATGTGTAAAAAATGGGAATGAATAGACTGTTCTACTTCTCATGAGTTTCTTAACATTTTGGAAGGTTCAAGCGAAAATTATAACAGCATCTGGTGTGGTGTTCAATATATGTGTAGAAAATTCTTAAAAGTATATTTTTAAAATGGGGAATGTAGAGGGACCAAAATGGAAGTAAGGTTTCTATCCATCACTCAAAAGTAGTTGACGTTGATACTATAGACTATGATAAGTTACGTTTGTATATTATAATAGTGACCACTAAGAAAACTCTGCAGACTAAGACACTCAAAAATGTTGTAACTATATCAAGGTGGAATCCTCAGGTAACCCAGAGGGAGGTAAGAAGAGAGAAATGGTGGAATTAGAAATAGAGGAAACAGACAGCAAATTAAAAAGTGGCCGATTTAAGCCCTCATGTGTGAACGGTTACCTTAAATGTAAATGGTCTAAATATAACAATTAAAAGACAGAAATTGACTGAGCGGATTAAAAAAAAAAGGGCCCAACATATGTTGTTTATAAAAAACACACTTCAAACACAACTGCATAGGTAGGTTGGAAGTAAAAGAATAGAAACACATATATCATGCAAACATTAATAATAGTAGTAATAATAAAAAGCAGGAGTGGCTATATTAATGTCTGGCTAAAGTAGACTTCAAAGCAAAGAACATTACTAGAGACCAAAGTTAAATTGCATGATGATGGAAGCCTCAAGGCCACCGGAAGACACGAAGCAATGAAAGATAAACCAAGGCCCTGGTTTGGGTGGCATATTTCTCTCTTCCTCACTGGACCATGAGAGCCTTTGAAGACAAGAAGCATGCCCATTGGCGTTGCTCTCACCCCACCTGCCCCCAGAGGTGCTTCAGAAATGTTTTGAACCCAGTGCAGTGGAAGTCTACTGCAGTTGTGGTCTGGCTCATGAGAGCACCCCCTTCTCCAGGAAGGGCCTCAAAGGAACTGAGGAGCCTACTGAGGCTAGTCATGGCACCATGATAGACTCTCTCGACTGAGATGCACTCTGAAGCAGAGTGAGTGTTGACTGGCTCACTCTTGGCTTGAGGGGGCGGGGAGCTTCCTTTTCCAAAGTGCTCCCCTTCAGGGTTTGGGTAGGGTCTCCCCTTGGGTAGCTGGGTCCTAATTGTAGGCAATCTGCCCTCTAGTTCCTCCATGGCCCTCTTTGTAGACCCTCCCAGGAAACCTACGGGTTCTTATGCAAATAACTTCTCAGCTTTCCTGAGAGACATATGTAGATGAGACCCCACAGTGACCCTACACAAGAAACCATATCCATAAATAATCCCAACTTTAAGACACTCTGGGGTCAGTCGGCATCCCACTTGATTAAGTAATGAATTGAAATGCAGTGAGAGGTCCCATCTCATGATCGGAATGTAAATCTGAGAGAGGCTGGCCAGGAATAAATAGACATCTTTCTTGGTGGTATCATTATGACACTTGGTGGTTGGAAAGGAAATTATTTACTTGGGAAATCTCCACAGTGACATGATGAGCTCACTGGTATGTTGCTCATGACTTCCGTGCTCTTGTTTTAGAGCTTAGTATCTGCTTAGTCCCCAAATTTATACGACGTGACATGGCGGCAGGTTTGCTTTAAGTCACCAGCACCCTCAGCAAGTAAGGCCAGAGCAAGAGAGACTGTGGCTGTGGAAGGGACATTCTCCCTTGGGACCTTTTAGGCAGAAGCCCAGAATCATGGCCTCCCAGCTCAGTGGGCGTCAGGGATCCAGCCCAAACATTTCCTGACTGCATGCTCCCGAGGAATCAATCCCAGTTCCTCTTTCCACGGCGCCATTTTCACTGCTGGTGGCCAGACTTCAAATGCCGGGGGTCAATTTATCGTGGTGCTCCCTAACCCAGGCCTCCTCCTCATGGCCCGCCCCCATGGCCTTCAGGTGGTTGCATCAACCAGGATGGTTGCTCCCAGTGCTCCAACTGGACCACTCCACTGCCTGTCCACATGGGACCCTGTCTCCTTATTCTTCATTCCTGTTGGTCTCTTGGCCTCTCGTTGGCTTCTGCACGTGTTTAGAGCCTCAACATTAGGGTTCGTCTTGGCTTTTGCCTGTCTTGTGGGTCTCTTGACATTCTCTCAGACCCATCGTTGCTGGTCCCCTGGCCGCTCTCGGACATCGCCCACCCAGGCAATAGCTTCTTTGACCAGAGCCCTCCCTGGACGCTCCTGCTTCTCATTCCTTCCCCTCATTCATTCTCGTCCACTCATAGTCTCCCCCCAAACCCAACTTAGCCTTTCTATAACCCTGCCACCATAGGGGCGCCCGTCCCATATGTCCTGCACACCTCACTATATGGCCTGTGATGCTGAGGGTGGGATATCACTGTGAGTTAACAGTGTGCATTCTGGAGCCTAGCTGCTGCTGGCCCGCAAATGCCAATTTCTCTCTCCTGGCTGTGAGACCTGGGGCAAGTCCATGACCCTCTCGGCCTCAGTTTCCTTATCTATAAAACAGACACCATCAGAGTCGGTGCCTCACAGAGTTGTTGGGAAGGCTTAGTGAATTGATTCGTATAAAGCATTTAGAACAGGGCCCAGCACATGCTAAGTGCTGTGTGTTTGCTATTTTGCCAAGCTCATCTTTAAAAGCCGAGCCAGCTTTTAATAAAAACTTGTTTCTGTCCTTTTAGGAGCGCTGCTGTTGCCTCAGGCTTAGCATGCCTGGCCACCCAGCCTGAATGGGAAGGCTAAAATCGAAACCAGGCTGAAGGGAGGCAGAGGGAATGATGGATGCTCTTCGTCTGCGATTTTTAAAAAGAGTTCTCTTCCCTAAAGAACTTGAGCTTATTAATTCCTGAAGCAGGTGCCTGTTGAAGAAGAGCCATGGGAGAAATGCCTACAAAAAAGTCGGTACCCTTTCCTCTAGTCCTTGATCCCTTTTGTCAACGGATTCAGGATCTGAGCTCAAAATCTCTTCCGAATGGGTGTTTGTGCGCTGCAGGCTGGCTGGTCACGGCACCGCGCTCCGGATCTCTCAGGGCCGAGCTGTCACCACTCTCTCCTAAGCACACAGGTGGCTCCTACACCCTGCCCTGTCCCCCAGGCCCCGCTGGCTGGCTTGCACACCAGGCCCGCCCTCAGCAGGACCACACAGTGCACCTGCAGAATCCTGCCGTGCCACAAGCACACGCCTGTCTGTGTTGCCTCCCGGGCTGGTGTCTCCGGATCTGGCCTAGGACTGTTTCCGGTGATGCCGAGAGGGCCCGGCTCTTTGTCCCTAATTGTCCTGGCCTCACAGCCGGGATCTGTGCAGACTCAGCCCCAGAAATAGCAAGTGATAGGTGCTGTGACGGACAGAGGGAGGGTGTTGTGATGGATGGTGCTTCGTGGGGCCTGGGAGCAGTGGGGGCTCGGGGTGGGGGGGAGGTGATCAAAGGAGCTTCCTCCGTAAGATGACGCCTGAGCGAAGTTTCAGAAGACAGGTAGGTGTTCACGGGCAGGCTGCAGGGTGCGTGGGGGCGGGACGGAGAATTCCAGGTAGGTTTGGAAAGCACACCTTTAGCGCCTGACACATTCACCAGTGACACCGGCCAGCACCGCTAGACAGGCGACCTCTGTGCCGGGAAGGAGACTGAAGGGCCCTGCAGGCGAAAGCCTCAGTCTAGAGAACAGGCAGGTGTTTGGAGGAAAGCATGACAACATAACAAAGCTCTGAAATTAAATCATGCTGACCCACCTCGAGGATAAGCCAGAGTAAACGAATCTGACCCTCCCTCAAGGCAGGAATTCCAAAGAACCACCCTGGACAGATCCTTCAGCAATACACAATTATCCGGGGTAATTAATTCGCTGGTTAGGCACTTATACTTAATTAATTGAGCATTTATTAAATGCTGTCTTTGTGACAGGCGCTGCACATCCCACGGGGGCTGCAAAGAAAAGTGAACCATGGTCCCTGCCCTCTAGGAGCTCACGATTGGAGAGAAGGCTACCAGTGCCGTGTGGTACGAGCCTATAAGCACAACCACGGCCGTGTACGAAGGAAGGCACCAGCCGTACTGGCAAAGGGGCGGGAGTCTGGAAGGGGACAAGAGACAATGCTAAGAAAGATTACTATTTAGGTGAGTCTTGAAGGATGAGTAGGGGTTTAATTGGTGGGCAGGGTAGGAAAGAACCTTGTAGGTGGTTCCAACAGCATGAAGTTATGAAAAGATTTGGTCTTATCGCCTCTCGGCCTTTTGGCTAAGATCAACTGAAAAGATTTGGTCCTGATGGGGAATGTCCAGGGAAGGCTCATGAATTCACAGCACGTCAAGCCATCCCCCACCTCCTGAGCCCGTAGCAGCCAAGCCAGTCCAACCTCGGCAGTCTCTCCCCAGTTCTCTCCAGAAGCTTCCGAGGCAGCAGTAACAGATCCACAGGACCCACCTTTGAGAAACAGCCTCTTTGCCCCCCTGGGCTTGCAATTTTTGTGTTGCTAGATCACAAGGTGTTTAGAGAACAGAGTAAGTGGTTTCGCGACCAGGATGTAAAGGGCCTTCGGTGTCGTCCTGAGTTCCTTCTGGTGATGATAGAAAGCCGCCTAAAGTTTTTAGGCTGGAGACTGACACGGTCAGACCTGCGTAGGCACGTCCCCCACCGCGGGGCTGCGATGCTCTGCTGTGTAGCTATCAATTGTGAGACGTGAGGCAAAGAGCTAACTCTTTAGAGGCAGTGTTGAGGTTGGTAAAGGACATCCTTAAAGCAGTGAGGAAGGGTAGATTTAACATCACCCCCCGAATCTCTGTCACTCACACTGGGGAGGCAGCACAGCGGGCTCGAGTCCTTACGGCTGTCCCGAGCCGTTCGGCTCTGGGCCTTGGAACCAATCCCTGCCTCCGTATCAGGCACCAAGTGCTGCTACATGCTTTCTGTTCAATAACTTCTTCTTCTTCTTTTTTTAATGTTTATTTATTTTTGAGAGAGAGCTCGAGGTGGAGAGGAACGGAGAGAGGGGAGCAGGGGATCCGAAGTGGGCTCCACACTGACAGCGGACAGCAGGGAGCCCAATGCGGGGCTCGAACCCCCCCGAACCGTGAGAGCATGACCTGAGCTGACATCAGGCGCTCAATCACCTGAGCCACCCAGGCGCCTCCCTATTCAATAATGTCTCGTTCCCGGCTCACGTTACTTTTATACTCCCTTATCTCTTCCGGTTTTATTTATTCTGTCGACTCAACCCCTTAGTCCCTCTATTCCAACAATTCTGCCCCAGGGAGTATACGTTGCTGGGCTTGATGTGTTTCTTCGATGGCCGCTGTATCCTCAGAGGTGTGGCCTGGCCTCGGAGCTCGCATTTCCCTGGAATTCTTGGCCGCCCTCTCTGCTAACGTGTGTCAGGGGGGCACCAAGCTTCAGGCCCTCATGTGTGCTTCTCCGGCGAGGTTAAGCAGAGAGGAGGGAATGAGTCCCGGGTCGAGAGGAACCCCGGATCCACTGTGGCCTCTTTGATTTTCCTCTTTGCTGCCAGCCCGCCACCGATGCCCCTCATCAGAGCTGCGGGCTGTAAACCCTCGGCCTGGGAGGAGGCAGGGCCCCCGGGCTGCAAGGCTCGGTGCTGAGGCCAGGCTCCCACCCTGCGTTCACCCGCTCCTCAGCTCAGCAGGGTGGGGGTGGGGGGGCAGACATTCTTGAGACCTGGCCTGTCGCCGTCTATCCCGGTGGCAGTGGGCCAGCTCTGACCGTGCCAAGGCTGAACCGTGAGAGCTGAGCCTCAGGCTTCCAGAACCTCCGGCCGCACGCTGCCGGCTCCACACCCCAGGCCGTGGGCAACCACCCTCGGTCCCTCCGGGATCTTCTCACCGGTTCTTGCTAGTGCTTCCGGTCTGTGCACGCCTCCCTCACACGTCTGTGGTTTCTCCAGGATGTTCTTGTCAACGGCCCCAGCTCTCTCCTCCATAAACGACAGGCCTGAGCCTCGCAGTTTAATAGAACACCTGAAAAGTGGGGGCTCTGGGGCGCCTGGGTGGCTCAGGTGGCTGAGCCTCTGACTCTTGGTTTCGGCTCAAGTCGTGATCTCACAGGTTGTGAGTTCAAGCCCCACATGGGGCTCCGCACTGACACTGCAGAGCCTGCCTGGGATTCTTTCTGTCCTCGCTCTCTGCTCCTCCTCTCCCCCCACTCACACACGTGTGCACTCTCTCGCCCTTTCTCTCAAAATAAGTAAGTAAATAAACATTAAAAAAAAGACAAGCAGGTGTTCTAAGGCCTAACTATTCTTTTTTTTCAATGTTTATTTATTTTTGAGAGACAGAGACAGAGCGTGAGCAGGGGAGGGGCAGAGAGAGAGGGAGAGAGACACAGAATCCGAAACAAGGCCTAACTGTTCTAACATCAACTATCGCTACTCTCAGTTTCACTTATTTGAGAAAACTTAAGAATAATTGAAGGATTTTTCGCAACATTGCGACCCGTATAACTCGTTCATCAACCACCTACTTTTTAAAAACCTTTTTCAATAGGGTGCATGGGTGGCTCATCTGACTTTGACTCAGGCTACGATCTCACTGTTGGTGAGTTCAAGCCCCACTTCCGGTGAATTGGAGCCCTGCTTCGGGCGAGCACAAGCCTCACTTTGGGTGAGCCCCGCTTCTTCTAAGAGCGAGCGCCTCCTTCTCCACCACCAAACTACCGCTGTGACACGCAAGAAATTTAACGTTAATGCAATAAAATTACGTGAAATTCCTTCCAGTCGGCCCAAGAAAGTTCTCTGTGACGAAGTTTCGCTCTAGAATCCAGTCAGAGAGCGCCGATTTCCTCTGCCTGTCGCCACTCTCCAGAGCAGCCCAGATCCGTTGTGTCACGGAGGGGCCCTCGGTACGGACCTGTCTGCTTATTTCCTCACGACCCCATTCGGGCTCAGGGGTTTTGACGTGACACGTAATGTCGTCGGCCGCCTATCTGTGATTGTACAATAGCAGTTCCCCTCAGGAACTGTCTATACAAGTACACGTTATGCTCCTCTTGACAACTGATGAAGGAACTACCCGAAGGCACAAAATGAGAGGGCAAATTCCAACGCTAATTGACATAACACAATGTTACGATTTGATGCCATTTTTAAACTTCTGATTTGATGCCATTTTTAAAAATGTTATGTCATCTTCAGATGAGCGTAAGTTCTGCCAGGGTAAATGGCTTACGATGGCGGGGTTCATGGGCGTGCCGGGAACATTCTCAGGAAGCCCCTGAGTCGGCTGTCCAGTCATGATCCAAAAGAGGCGCTCAGTGTTCGTATCCGGGCGCCATTTTGCCACATGCTATCGGTTCTGGCAACCGTCTTCAGCGTCCAGATGGATTGTACTAAACTCTAGGAAACAGGCTAACTTTCTGGAGTGTATTTTACGACCCACCCATCTTGGTGTGTTATAGGAGGTGGACATTCAAGACAATAAAGTTCATAGAAATCATGTTAAAACTCTTCGAGGCCTTTTGAGAAGAGTTCCAGTCCTGCTTTCTGGTTCTCTTGTAATCCATCCTGGGATGAGATGATCTTTCACCCAAGCAAGGTTATATAATTGGCTTTTTAATTTCCCTAGGAAATTCGAAGCTTTGCTTCCTTCAGCCATGGCCACCCAAACTTCTTCTTCCTTTCAACAAACTAGTCAGAATACCTCAGGTCAGGCAAGGCACCTGTCCCTATCTTACTCTCTGTGCAGACCGTGTTGAATGACTAACCAAATGAATAAACAAAAGAAGTTTCCAGAAAGAGTCTAAGGGGCTGCTAACCTTCCCTTCTTCATAAGTGGTTTTTGGAGGTGAAGGTACCTCTCCCTGGCCCACATTGGAGTGTGAGTGGGGTGTGGCTTGCTTGAAAAAGAGTACTCAAATTTATAATATAATTTTATTATTTATTTATTTATTTATTTTTAAATTTTTTTTAACGTTTATTTATTTTTGAGACAGAGAGAGACAGAGCATGAACGGGGGAGGGTCAGAGAGAGAGGAGACACAGAATCTGAAACAGGCCCCAGGCTCTGAGCTGTCAGCACAGAGCCCGACACGGGGCTCGAACTCACAGACTGTGAGATCGTGACCTGAGCCGAAGTCGGACGCTCAACCGACTGAGCCACCCAGGTGCCCCAATATAATTTTATTTTTGAAAAATTAAAAGTGACCTATCATTTTTATTTTTTAAACTTATCATTTATTTATTTATGTATTTTGAGAGAGTGTGTACGCAAGAGGGGGAGGGGCAGAGAGAGAGGGAAGCACAGAATCTGAAGCAGGCTCCAGGCTTTAAGTTGTCAGCACAGAGCCTGATGTGGGCCTGAACCCACGAGCTGTGAGATCATGACCTGAGCCGAAGTTGGACACTTAGTTGACTGAGCCACCCAGGCACCCCTCTTCTTTTCCAATATAGTCATTCAATGCTATAAATTTCCCTCTGAGAACTGCTTTTACTGCATCCCACAAATTTCCCTAAGTTATGTTTTCATTCTTATTTAGTTCTTATTTCATTCTTAGTTTATTTTTAATTTTCTCTTGAGACTTTTCTTTGACCCATATATTATTAGAAGTATAAGTTTAGGGGCACCTGGGTAGCTCCTTCGGTTGAACATCCAACTTTTGATTTTGGCTCAGGTCATGATCTCACAGTCCTGAGATCGAGTTCCACGTTGGGCTGTGTGCTGAGCATATGGCACTTGCCTGGGATTCTCTCTCTCTCTCCTCTCTGTCCCTACCCTGAAGAAGTGTATTGTTTCGTCTTATTTATTTAAGATTTCCTAGTTATCTTTCTGTTATTGGTTTGTGGTGTAATTCCGTTGTGGCCTGAGGAGACATATTGTATAACTTACATACTTTTGTTTTTGTTAAAGTGTGTTTGATGATCCAGAATGTGATTTATCTTGGTGACTATTCCATGTGAGCTTGAGAAAAATGTACATTCAGAATTAATCCATAGTTGTCAATTACATCCAGTTGGTTGATGGTGTTGTTAAGTTCAACTATGTCCTTACTGACTTCTGCCTCCTGGATCTGTGCATTTCTGAGAGAGAGGGGTTGAAATCTCCAACTACGATAGTGGGTTCATCTATTTCTCCATGAGTTCTATCAATTTTTGCCTCATGTAGTTTGATGCTCTGTTAGGTACATACATATTAAAAATTATTATGTCTTGTTGGAGAATTGACCCCTTTATCCTCATTAATGCCCTTCTTTACTTTCCTTCTTTACTTTAAAGTCTGCTCTAAAATTCATACACCTACTCCAGCTTTCTTTTGATTCATGTTGACGTGCTATATTTTTCTCCATCATTTACTTTTTGTTGTTGTCTTGTTTAAATTTTTTAAATGTTTATTTATTTTTGAGAGAGAGAGACAGAGAGAGCACAAGAGTGCAAATGGGGGAGGTGCAGAGAAAGAGAGACACACGGAACCCAAAGCAGGCTCCAGGCTCTGAGTTGTCAGCACAGAGCCTGACGTGGGGCTGGAACTCACAATGAGATCGTGACCTGAGCTGAAGTTGGACGCTTAACAACTGAGCTACCCAGGCGCCCCTCCATCCACTTACTTTTAATCTATCTGTGTCTTTATAGTTAAAGTAGGTTTCCCGAAAACAACATATAGCTAGGTTTTTTGACCCACTTGAACAATCTCTGTGTTTTAATTGGTATATTTAGAACATTGATACTCAAATGATTATTCTATAGTTGGATTAATAGCTAAAGTATTTGTTACTGTTTTCTATTTGCCCTTTGTTCTTTGTTCCTATTTTTGTCTTTCACATTTTTGTCTGACCTGTGGTTTTAATCAAACATGTTATATGATTCTATTTTCTCTTTTCTTAGCATATCAATGATAATTTTTAAAAAACTTGTTTTAGTGGTTGCCCTAGAGTTTGCCATATACATTTATAACTAATCCAAGTCCATTTTCAAATAACACAATACCACTTCACAGGTAGTGTGAGTGCCTCATAGTAACAAAATAATCCCAATTTTTTTCCTCCTATCCCTTGTATCATTCCTGCCATTCATTTCATTTTCATGTAAACAAACATAAACATTCATATATGTACACACAGAAGATATATACATTAGCATGCATAATAAAATGCATGGTTGCTATTATTTTGAATAAACTGTTATCCTTTAGATCAGTTAAGAGTAAGAAAAAAAGTTTTTATTATATCTTCTTTATTCTTTTTTTTTTTTGGAGGCTCTTCCTTCTTTATGTAGATCTGAGTTTCCAAGCTACATTATTTTCATTCTCGCAGGAGAACTTCTTTTAACATTTCTTATAAAGCAGGTCCATTGGTCACAAATTTCCCAAATGTTTATTCGCCTGAGAAAGTCTGTATTTCCCTTTCACTTTTTTTTATTAATGCTTATTTATTTATCTTGAGAGAGAGAGAGAGAGAGAGAGAGAGCACATGTGCGTGCCTAATCGGGGAAGGGGCAGAGAGAGAGGGAGAGAGAATCCCAAGCAGGCTCTGTGCTGTCAGCACAGAGCCCAATGTGGGACTCGTTCTCACGAACCATGAGACCATGACCTGAGCTGCAATCAAGAGTCAGACACAACTGCCTGAGCCACCCATGCTTTTGAAGGATAATTTTGCAGGGTATAGAATTGTGGTGGGTTTTCTTTTTCTCTCAACCCTTTAAATATTTTACTCTACTCTCTTGTTTCCATGGTTTCTGAGGAGAAATTGGATGTAATTCTTCACCTTGTCCCTCTATGGGTAAGAATTTGGTTTTTTTTTAACCTCTGGTTTCTTTCAGGATTTTAAAAAATTATCTTTGACTTTATGTACTTTGAAAATGATACAGTAAGGTCGGGTGGGGTTTTTTTGTTGTTGTGTGTGTTTGTTTGTTTTGTTCTTGCATTTATTCTGCTTGGTGTTCTCTGAGCTTCCTGCTTCTGTTGTTTGGTGTCTGAAGTTAATTTGGGGAAAGTTATCTGTCATTATTCTTTCAGATATTTCTTCTGTTTCTTTCTCTCTTCTCCTGGTTTTTCCATTTCCATTACATGTATGTTCCACCTTTTGTAATTTCCCACACTCCTTGGATATTCTATTTAGTTCAGCGTTTGCTCTATTTGCTTTTCAGTTTTCAAGGATTCGGTCGATGTATCCTATAGCTCAGAGATTCATTCCTCAACCAGTCCGGTCTATTAATAAGCCCATGAAAGGCATCCTTCATTTCTGTATCAATCAGTGTTTTTGATGTCTAGCATTTCTTTCTGGTTCTTTCTTAGGATTTCCGCCTCTCTGCTTGCATTGCCCATCTGTTCCCGCACTCTGTCTACTTTATCTACTAGAACCCTCAGCCTGTTAATCATAGCTGTTTTAAATTCCCAGTCTGATATTCTCATCATCCTTGACATGTCTGGTTCTGGTGCTCATTCTGTGTATTCACATTGCGCTTTTTGCCTTTTCGTGTGCCTTGTAATCTTTTCCCGATAGCTGAACATGACATACCAGGTGGAAAGAGCTGCTATAAATAGGCCTTGAGTGATGTGGTGGCGAGGTGTGGGGGAGGGGAAGTGTCCTGTCATCCTGTCATTAGGCCTCAGTCCTTTAGTGATCCTGTGACCCTCACAAGTGTTTCTCAGTGTTTTCTCTCCCTTTAAGTAGATCAGGATGGCAACAGTGGGCGGGAGTTGGGTTTCCCGTGCCAGTTAGGCTCAGAGAACAAGCTGTGAAGCGTTGGTCAACTAGTTTCCCCCGAGGGCTGGCCTTTTTAAGAAAAACAGTGATCTGAGGTATTTCAGAATCGTTTCTTCACTTCCTGGAAACCCAAGGGACTTTTTTCTCCATTATTAACTGTGGGAACCTCGTCCATTTACCAGAGGTAAGACTGTGGGGCCCCCTGTGACCAGGTTCCCGTGGAGTGTTTTAATTCTCAGACTCGTCTGCACAGGGCCTCCAGGAATGAGTCAAGTATGACTCAGTTTCTTGGGGAGTCTCTGCTCTAGTCAACCACGTTTGCCTGCCTGTCTCTCCAATCTCAGGGACAGTGGTCTGCCCTGTGTCCTCCCCTCTTTTATGGATCCAAGAAGAGTTGCTGACTTTTCAGTCTGTTGAGCTTTTTACTTGTAGTTAGGATGGAGTGAAGACTTCCAAGCTCCTTACATTTGGAACAGGAAACCAGAAGCCCTGTCCTTTCCTTCAGACATACAATTTCAGCACATTTTAAAAGACATTGAAATGGCTAATTATGTAGGTTTTATTACACACACACACACACACACACACACACACACACACGTAGAGCCACATCTTAAAAATCTAGAAAGATAGGATCCTGTGGGCAACATTTTAAAGAAAAACTACTTTAGTCCTGGGACATTCCTTTTAAAAGAACACTGACATCCATTTTCCTCAAATTCCTTATCTTCGTACCCGTATTAGAAAAAAGAACCAAAAAAGAACAGTCCTGGGAATGAGGTTCTCGCCACGTCCCAGGGACTGTGCAAGTAAATTGTGTTAGCGTTAATCCTGGCATTATTTAACCTTTTCATAGATTAAGAAACCGAGGCTCAGAAAGTTTGGACACCTTGCCTAAGGTCATAAAATTAGTAATTTAATAGCCAGGTAATAATAATAATATCTTAAATCGCTATGGTCAAGTCTAATCTGTCAGAATCCTGCCCAACTATGGTGATTGGTGAAATATGCCTGTTGGCCTAGTCGGCAAGTGACCTTTGCAAACACTGATAGCGGGCCGTGCGTATTTTGGACCACGTTGTTATTATCTCACGGTTCATCGTCCTCTTCCAAAATATGTTTTCCTAACCTGTTTTATCAGAACCTCTGATGAGCTGTCCTCTCCCCTCACCTATTTTGAACCTCTGTATTGCAGCTTCCAACGGAAGAATGCCTGATTTTTAGGTGGTGTTGATGAGTTACCAGCAGATTTATAAAGATGTGGCTTTTTTTTTTTTTTATTAGGCTAAAAGTTGTTTGGTTTTCATTTTTTGGTAACCCTGTGTTTACCCGCCCTCAAATCAAATAGTCTTTTTTCAACTCAAATAAGCTATTTCCTCCTTAGATCCAAGAGCTTTCAAGCTTTGAAGATAAAAGGACAGGCTGTTTCACAGCTCAGAACTTTCCATGATGTGTTGTCGGGACAGGAAGTGAATTTGCAATCCCGTCCTGAGGGGTTCATTCAAGAGAGAGGCAGCGGGTTCAAAAGCAGCAAGCCTTAAATCCCTGACCTGTGTAACACCACCCCAGCGGCTCTGTGGCTCTCCAAGGTGGAAGTGAAGGTTCTTTGGAAGGAACCCTAGCACCTGGTAAAGCCAAACGGAGCCCGTGGCTGGGAAGCGGACTGTGCCCAGCGTCGAGGACATCTTAGAGGGGAAGGACAGCCTTGGCTGGAAAGTGGGTAACTCGTATTTGTCACTGACAACATTAAAACATTAAAGGCCTCATGTGGAAGAAGTTGATTAAAACACAAATTTAATATATTCGTGTTTTATCTTCTTAATGAAAACTGAAAAGTAAGAATTTACACATTCGTCATGCTCAACGGGGCCTTCAGAGAGGTTAATGCGGATCATTAGACATCGTCTATTAAGGAATTACATTTCGCAATAGTGAGTAAAAGGAAAACACATTAGCAAACAAAGACCATTATTCTTCCCCCCAGTTCCTTCCCATGTTCACACTACGCTGTTTGTAACAAGAGGAGAAGAAAGACAAAGTTAAAAGCTCTTAAAACTTAGGATATAATAGAATTGCTTCTTTCTTGTGAAATACTGTTTCAAGTCTGTTTGTTCCAAAGTCAGGTCGGAATGCCACCTTAAAGTGACGAAACGCCATGGGTTCTAATACTGTCCTCCCTCTTAGCTTGAGAAAGTCTTTCACCCCTGTCCAACCACAGGGAGATGTTTCTACAACATACTGGAGTTTTTAAACTTTGTTGAAAACAATTCACAGTTGAACTTTTTTTTTTCTAAATGGCCACTTGGCCCCCACCTACCCATCAAAACCCCCCCTGGAGCCCGCAGGAGGACAGGAGGACAGAAGGTAACACAAACACCGTGCTGCCCCAAAGGGAAACCTATGGAAAGGACACGTGCGAGCGGATGGAGTCTGGTACCTTCGCTCTGGTCCGTTTCCGGCGGCCACAGGACTTTTCAGTTCCACAAGCATTTATGAGGTGCCCAGCGTGGCTGGAAGACTAAGTTAAACAGCTGCGGTGTCTGTAAAGAAGGGACAGACCAACTGTGCTCCTTTGTTTGGTATTTGTGAGTGAGTAGTGTAGCACATTCTATGTAGTGCCCAGCATGTGACGGCCCTTACTGTTATCATCGTTTATCGAATTATCGTCCCTGCTGAAAAAGAATGTATTTAGCTAATGAGTATGTTAAGCAGCCCGCAAGAATTTTAAAAGCACGGGCGGGTGGTCTCCACGCAGAGGCACCTATGGGTGAAGGTGAAGGTGCCCGAGTCCGAGGCCCTGGGCCACGTCCCGGCCTCCCCGCCGATCCTGGCTGCGTGACCACAGCAATTCACTTAACCTTCCCGAGACTTGTTTTTAGAATCTGTAAAACAAGGATGGTGCCTTAGCAGGTCGGGGTGAAGCTTCCACGAGGTAGCACGTGGGGCCTTCTGCACAATGCTTGGCACACGGGGAGTCCCCTGTGGGCTCCCCACCTCTCCCTTGCACCTCGTTTTCTCCTCCTGCAGGCCTCTTTCTCCACAGACACATGCTGCTTGGTGTCTGGGCTGCTAGACTCCTTCCCTCTATCCTTCTAACCTCCCCCCCCCCCCATACACACACACACACACACACACACATACACACACACACACACCCCTGCCTACCTAATCTTTACTTGGCACGCACATCACTTTCTCCTTGGCTTGCAGATGTTCAGTGGCTCCCACTTGACCTCAGGACAAAAAGTAAACTTGTTAGCCTGATGTTTAAAGCCCTCCCAGGTAGGCCTCGTGTGTCCCCCAGACTCCTCTCTCCTTATTCCCCGACAGGCAGCGTTTGTTCTCCCCCCGGAGCCTTTCCCACTTTCTCCTGGAGGGAGGAGCTCTCCCCTCCTTCTCGGTGTTTCCTTCAGGCAAAAGTGCTGTCTTCCAGGGCGCAGTCTGTCTGTCACCGTGAGCCCAGTCCCCGGGGGGAGCCACAGCCCGGGCCTCCCTTCCGGACTCTTGCCTGATTTCCCACCCCATTTCTCCTCCCTGGACACTTAGCTCCCTGGGGGCCAGAGCCCGTGTCTCCTGCCTCCCAGTGTCCTCTGTACCTGCTTGGGGCAGGGCTGCGGGGGGCGGGGGGTGGTGAGGGACCGAAGAGGCTCCTTTTGTGCCCTTTTCACTCTGTAAGCAGGTCTGAAAGGGAAACAGCTCTTTTCTTTTCTTTTCTTTTCTTTTCTTTTCTTTTCTTTTTTTTCAGTCTCAAGAAAGATGCACTTGGTTAGTGATACTGTGTGCGCTGTCCTCAAAGGGAGTCCTCGTTGGGACTGGGAGAAAAGGACCCACATCAGCTGTGCGAGCAGTGCTAGCTTAGGAGTGCTTGTCTGATCCCGAGGCCACGGATTGGGAGAATGTCTCCGGTCCTGCTATCAAGAGGCACCAGGCAAGGCGTTGGGATCCCAGTTCCTGTCTGCCAGGACGGGGAAGGGAGGCAGACCGATGAAGGCGTGCTTTGCTCCCAGGGCCGGAGTTGAACTTGCTACAGGAGCGTGAGCGCAGGGCACTGTGCCTGCCCTCAGGAGGGGCACTTGGCGCAGTCAGGAGAGGCCGGGGCGATGTGGTAGATGATGTGCTGGCGGGAGGAGAGGCAGGTACCGGGACCAGGAGGCGAGACAGAGTGTGGTAGCCCTGGGGGGAGGTGAGGCCGGGTGGTGGCTTACGAGGTGCAGGAGAAAGCTGAAGAGGTTGGCAGGGAAGACCGTGGAAGGCCTTGATGCCTCGTTGAGGGATCTGGACTCTTTCCGGAGGGTTCTAGGGCAGCGAGAGAGAGAGAGAGTGGAACAGAACGTGCTAACTCTGCAAACCGGATTCTGGAAATCCGTCGCCAGGCTCTGTGGTTGTTTTGTGGAATACCCTTTCTGAACGGCTTCTGCAAAGCCTATAACCTTTCGCCGCGGAACACTCTGCTCCGTTGACCCAGGGGTCCATTGAATGAATGGGCAGAGGGCTCCTTAAGTTCCTGTGACCGATAAATCTAGCCTTTGCCAAGAGCCAAGAGCCTCTGGGTACACCGTGGGGCACACCTTCGACACTCGGCCAGCCGGACAATCGTCCGTTCTCTTGTTACTTTTTTGGAGGAGAAAATGTTCAGAAGTCCTTATTCCTAACCAGGTTTCTGTTCTGGAAGATGACTCTGGCCCGAGTGTGTAGAAGGCATTAGGATTTGGGAAAGACTGGAGTCCAGGAGAGGAGATGGGAGTTTCATGGTCAGTGGACAACATAATAGTCGTTGTAGCAGGGAAACACCCACAGGAGCTCTTACGTAGCAAAGGGTTGCAGCTTGCCAGGTTCTGTGCTCAGTACTTCCTACATTTTTTTTTTTTTTGGTACATCATCATGTCTATTTTAAAGATGATAAAACTACATTTAGAGGAGGTCAAGACCTTGTCCAAGGTCACACAGCTAAAAGGGAGACAGAGCAGCTTTTGAATCATGAGTCTGACTGTAAAACCCATGTTCATAATCACTAGCTCGTGTTTCTGGAAGCAGGCTCAATTTCACAGTTCAAAAAAAAAAATTCTTCATTTAACAAATATTCATTGATGACCGGCTACATGCTGGCTATTGTTTTCGGGGTTGGGGATATAGCGGTGAACAGATAGCAGAAAAGTCCCTGTTCTCACGGAGCCTATACTCTAGTTGGTGCAGACAGACAACAAACAAGATACATAAGCAAACTTGATCTTATGTTGGATGGTGGTAGGTGCTGAAATAAGGCAGAAGCGGGAGAGAGAGAAAGGGCCTTGCTAGAAAGTAATATTTGAGTAAGGATCTGAGGCTGAGAGAAGAAGCATGTGCATATCTAAGTGAAGAGCACTCTAGACAGAAAGGGTGGCAAGTGCAAAGGCCCTGCGGCAGGAAGGTGTCTGGCTTTCATGAGGGAACAGCAAGGGGTCAGGGTGGTGGGTGGAGCTGAGTGGATGAGGAGGGGGCGTATAAGGAGACAAGGTCAGAGAGGTGATGGGGACCCAGACTGCATGGGCCTCATAAGCCATTGGGAGGAGTCTGACTTTGAGGAGTGACACCCCTGAAAAGATTCCTCTGGCTTATGTGCTGAGAATAGAGACACAAGGCCAGACGCCGGGAGGCCAGGGAGCAAGCTTTGCAGGAATCTAAGAGAAGGGATATGGCTTGGAGCAAGGTGGTAGCCTTGGAGGCTGAGAAAATGGTCAGCTTCTGTATATATTTTGAAGGTCGAGCTGACATGATTTGCTGATGGTCTGGCGGTGGGGAGTGAGGAAAGAAAGTTGTCAAGGAAGAAAGACTCCCCTGGGAGGATGGCATGTTCCCTTGCTGGGAGGGGAGAGAGCGGCGGGGGCGGGGGGAGAGGTTTGGGGAATTCAAGCAGGTGCTTGTCTGCGGGTGCTTAGTTGAGTGACCTATTCAGTATCTTTGTAGAGCTTTCTGGCAGGCAGTTTCGTGCCCAAGTCTGTTGTTCAGGGAGAGAACTGAGTCTGGGTGATCAAGGCAGCATAGAGAAGAGACCATGAAATGACCATAAGAGTGTAATGGTAAAAGGGCGGGGGGGGATGGATAGAGGTCAGACAGAGTCAGAAAGCACAGCCCTTTGGATCCCTCCAACCTTATCTCCTACCTCGTCTGCCTAAGCAGAAGTATCCCTCCATCAGCAGCATTCACACTGATGACCTTGGTTTATAAAAAGAAATAAATTAATGAAGCAGCCAGCATGGGACGCCGCTCAGTGCCCACCGTGAGACAGCTCTGTGCTCTGTAAATGCTCCTATGTCACCTCGCTGAAGTTCAGTATACTCTGGGAAGGCAGGGAGGGCAGACGCTAATTTTGAAAGATTTCCACAGAACAAAATAAAAACAAAAACAAAGACAAAAACGTGAAACTTGGCATAAATAAATCCGTGAGATTTAAATAGGCAAGCCTCGGTTTTCGGTAACACGAATTCAGGTGGACCAGCCCTTGCCCAGGGACATAGGACAAATGAGACTTCCACACCTGTTAGCTAACAGGTCAACACCTGTTAGCTCTCTCAGTGGAGAGAGCTGGCAAGTGGGGGAGAAGCCGGGGCAGACTCGTTCAAGTCCACTCAATCCAGGGTCGATGGCCATCCATCACTCAGTGCTCTCCCCGGGGCACATATTCCCCACTTGTATTAATCTTCCCTTTCTAGGGAGCTTGCCGGTCTGCTGAGGAAAACATACTTCGTGTCAGCATTGCCAATGCCGATGAAAGCTCTTTGTTCGTCTTGCCCTTCCCAGGGCCTGGCCCACCGCACTTCCATACGGGAACCATCCACTCCCCACATACGGTTGCCTCAACCCAACGGGTCTTTTCTCTGGAGCGTCGCGTTGCTTCGATCTGTGGTTACAGTTTCTAAAGCCTTCGTAAACAGATGTGTTTTTGTATCCCCAGGGAAGGAAATGAAGATTGTCACTTGGCGTTGTTTTCTGCCATCATGTTTTTGTCGCTGTTGCAGAAATGGAGCAGAAAATTACTGTCGCTCCTTTATTGCTCAACTGCCCGCACGACTGCCAGTCCTTGGGAAGAAAATCAATTGTTTTTGCAAATTTTATTCAGACGTTGGGGTTATCATCTGCTGAAATCATCCCCATTCTCTCCCCTGAAAAGAGGAAGCTCTGTGATTGGAAGAGAAAAACAACAACCCACTACTTTTCCCACCTCAGTGAAAAATCAGCTGCTGTGATAGCCTTTCATCAGATCTCTGCACCTCACGTTGTCACAGGATATTAGCGAAGTAGATGGTATGTTTGCCCCTATCTTTACGTCATGCAACTTTACAGTTCTTTCCAAAGTTCGTTCTTTTTTTTTAAGTTTATTTATTTTGAGAGAGACGGAAATAGTGCGAGTGGGGGAGGTGCAGAGAGAGAGAGAGAGAGAGAGAGAGAGAGAGAATCCCAAGCAAACACTGCACTATGAGCGCAGAGCCCAACGTGGGGGCTCAAACTCACGAAACCGTGAGATCATGACCTGAGCCAACACCAAGAGTCCGAGGCTTAACTGACTGAGCCACCCAGGAGTTCCTCCAAAGTTACTTCTTTACCATTCCTGAGCTTTAAGAACCAAACGCAATGCTCAAACCAACCGTGTGAGGAAGCTTTTTAAATCCCATTTTAGGGATGAGGCAACTGAGGCCACGGGATTTAAATATCTTGCCTGAGGCCACACACACATCCAGCCGGTGAGTCTTCTCCACAAGCGTCCACTGTCCCTCGGGGAATCCGTAGCACCTCCCAAGAAGAATTTCTTATCCTTCAAGTTTGTGCGTTTGGTGCAGAAATCGCGGTTTGAATTCAAGTGTCTCAGGCTTCATTTTGCCGCATATTTTACTACAGTGTGTTCACCCACTGGAGGAACATGCGTGTGGCCCATCACACCAAGAAGAACAGGTTCGTGCAGCTTCGGCTTGACTTAGAACGTCTTTTAAATGGTTTCTTTTTCACACCCTGATGCGGAGCAGACATTTTATATCACTTGAAAGTTTTCGATTGCGCAACAACCAAGTAATTGTAAAATTTGGGCTGCGGTACTGTGACGGGTTAACTCCGGCCGAGGGGTCTCAGGTGATAGACATTCACGTGGGCAAGTGACACTTGCGGTTAGATCTTGGTGGTTCTCAGGCTCCCGGTGGATGCTTATTCTAGGAGAGAGGAAGTTGGTCAGAAATGGCTTTGTGTTTTTTTGGTTTTCCAAGATTCTACTTTTAAGTCATCTCCACCCTCACCGCGGGGCTCGAACTCACAACCCCGAGATCCAGGGTCACACACTCTACCTACTGAGCCAGCCAGGCACCTCTGATCGAAAATGTTTGAAATCATTGGCAAACACTGGAGACATATGCTGGCTACGGTTGTGGATTGAATAGTTATGGATGGATTTTGACACGGTTCTTGACTTAGTTGCTGGCTTGCTTAGTGAAATTGGAGGTCATTGATCAAGCCTCAGTCCCAGTAGGGGCTGGAATACTGGTCTCCAGAGTCAAGTGTAGGAGAGGAGGGGGGCAAGCAGGAGGCGGGGCAGGGGTCGTTTGGGACTAGGGGGAGAGGTTGGGGAAAGGGGAAGACACGTGTCCCGATACAGTCTTTGCTGCTTACAAAGGACTCCACCATGAGCTAGACTGGAAATCGCGAGGCTAGGAGTCAGAACCCACAGGACCACGAGGGAAGGATTTAGTTCAGATGGGGGAGATTTCCATTCTCCTGCTGGCGGGGGTCAATATGAGGGTCGTTGTATCAGTCGGATAAGGCTACCACAAAAGAGTTCCACAGATCTGGGGGCTTAAACAACAGAAATGTATTAACTCACGGTTCGGGAGGCTACAAAGTCCAAAATCAGGATATCGGCAGGGTTGAGTTCCTCAGAGGCCTCCGTCCTGTGTCTTCACATGGGTATCCCTCTGTGTCATTTCCTGTTCTTATAAGAACACCAGTCATACTGGATTAGAACCCATCTGTATGACCTTATTTTCTTTTAATTGCCTCTTTAAAGGCCTTGTCTCCAAACGCACTTACATTCTTAGGTACTGAGGGTTGGGACTCCAACATAGGGATCTGGGGGGCACAATTCAGCCCATAATGATATTACCGTTGTCTCCACATCACTGTAATTTCACATGTGCTTCACCAGAAAAAACATTTGGGCATGAATACCAAACAAATCTACTTGACTATGAATCACGGCCTACTGGACTGATAGATTTGCACACATATATAGAAGTCTTCAAGGGTAAACAAGTTGTAAATAGAAGTTCTATATTTTGTGCCATTACCCAGTGGGTCATTTGGGTACCCACTGAGGCACAGGCACCCTGCTTTTGGGGGGCCACAGCCGCTGCGGTTACCATGTCTTTCTCTCCGATTCTTATTTTTCGAAGGCTTTCTTGGGGAACCTACCTGCTCTCCAGATTGACACATTCATTCCTTAGATACGAATACCTTCTCTCAGATTATAATCAAGTTTCCCTGCCTTGGAGTCATGCTCTCTCTTTAAGGAGACTTTCCCTACATCATGACCTGTCCTGAGTAGATTTGTCGTTTACCTCAGCAGCTCAATTTCCCTCAGCTCTTGGTCCTTGAGGGCACACGTCAGCGTCCTAGCAGGCATTTGCCACCTCACAATTTCCTCTTTGATCCACTTTTCATTCTTCTTATATGTAATTTCCATTTCCTCGCCCGAACGGTAAAGGCCAAGAGAAGACAGAGTAGCCTAAAATCTGTTTTCTTAATGCCAGGCATGGTGCTTGGGATCACAGGAGCTTCATGGGCTGTGGGTATTCGAACTTTTCACAGCATCGCGTGGTGAAATAGAAAATCGACGACTCGCCATTGCTCTAGAGTTTAAAAATTCATGTCATTCGAACACAACTGAAGAATTAACAGCCCTCCTAGTTGCCCTTCTAGAAAGTCCTTGGGGAGTAAAAAGACATAAAAGCCATTGCATTTGCCTTCATTAGTGTTCCCAGTGGGTGGCACGGGGATATTGGCAAAGTGGCATCCAGCCCGGAGTGGCTGCTTAGGAGTCACCTGAACTGTCAATGAAAGAAAAGCAAAGGCAAGACTGGGGAGAAGTTACTGGATAGCTCCCAGGGCTGTGTGACTGAACTCAGGGGGAGACTGGGGCATCAGCAAGCATCCCATCAAGACCTGGTGACCCCATTTTCTGGCATCTTTCCTGGGCTTTCCTGCCTCCTTTGAACGGTCTTTGCCCTAATCTTCTGACAGAGCTCTCTTCTAATTAAGGTGGGCTGGCAGGACAGAGGCAGTAATCGGTGATCATGAGCCAACATCTCTGTCTGGAGGTCTATGTGCATTCGGACACAGGTCTCTTGGGGACTGTGCCTGACACAAATGTGGAAGACATATGTGAGGGCAGGAGAGCCTATGGGGCTTTCTCAGATCATGTCACACAAGAGCCACCTCTTGTGGCTCATATCAAGGCGTGTTGAGTTCTGTCGGGTTTTAGCCCAGATGACGGTGGGAGACTAATTATGGAATATTAGCTTCTCAGCAGCCCTTTCCTTGGGCTATGATGTAGAGACCACCAGTGCACTGAAGAACAAACTCTATATGCTGCTGAATTAAAATGGAGGAGGAATGAGTTCTATTTTATTTCTTTATTTTTTTAATGTTTCTTTATTTTTGAGACAGAGAGAGAGACAGAGCATGAACCGGGGAGGGTCAGAGAGAGGGAGACACAGAATCTGAAACAGGCTCCAGGCTCTGAGCTGTCAGCACAGAGCCCGACGCGGGGCTCGAACTCACGGACCTCAAGATCATGACCTGAGCCAAAGTCGGCCGCTTAACCGACTGAGCCACCCAGGCACCCCTTGAGTTCTATTTTAAAAGAAGCGCATCTCTCCCTGTGTTGACCTTCCCTTCCTGTTTAAGTAGGGATTTGGGATTGTAGGTCCAAGGCCTCCTCCTTTAGGTTTATTTACCAATGGATTTCAGCTTCTAGATGGAGTTTCCAGTGGGGCTTTGGCATATTAGGCGGCTCTCCGTAAGCCTCATTATAACTGCGTACCTCATCACTGTGGGGGGTGGGTGGCATAGGCATTTTGACATCCGGTATGAAACCTACTCTCTGGTCTTCATGAGTCAAAGGCAAATAGCCTCTATACTCTTTTGAGCACCAATGAGACTTAACAAACCAGATCAAATTTTCAACCCATCAGGAGTGCCTGGCAAGCCGCATCGCAGGCTCAGTGACGGGACAAGTGGAAGACGCCAACTCCGTAACGTTGACAAATCGAGGGCTACCTGCATTCTGAGTACTTGGTGCTTACCATCATTATTTCATTTACTGTTCACAGGCGTGAGAAAGGCAGCATTATCCCCATTCTGCAGATCAAACAGCTGAGGATTAGAGAGACTGAGTTACATAGGTGTTGGTCAAAGAGCCAGTATTTGAATCCAGGCTTGGCTCCAAAGTTCATGCTCTTTCCATGGCCATTGAACTGAAGAGAATGTACGTACGACCTTTGTGTGCTGACAGGGGAGAAGAGGGCCAGTCACGTCAGCCGTCTCATGGCCATTGACAATTTCTTGGCTAAGCAGAAGACTGTAGTTTTATTACACATATCTCTGATTGAGAGCCATTGTTTTGTTCTTCCCTCTGTTGATGAAGCCTCCATCCCTCCAGCCCTGAGTCAGTAAACCCAGTCAGGTGTGTCTTAGGGTGTGACAGATGTGGCCAACTTCACCTTCTTGTACCAGATGGTACTTGCATTGATTTGACTTCAATGAGCTGGGAATTGTAGGGCGCCAAACAGCAGGGACCAGCTATGGGTTTCACGTTCCATTTTTTCCTACTAAATGCAATGCCAGGTTCTACCCAGGTCATACCTGCAAGGCTCCAGCTCTCTGCCAAGAGTGGGATTCTTCAATGATCCGAGCAGTCCTGGACCCCCGAGCTGGCACGGATCTCAGAGGATAAGTTGGCGTGTCTCAGCCTCGTCCTTTGCAAGGACAGCTGGTGCCTCTCCTGGCAAGAGGATGTGTGTGAGTTGCTGTGACCCTTTTCCCAGGGCAGAAATTATAGACCCCTTATTATCATGTCACTGGATCTATTTGACCCATTCCAAGCGATGAATTTCCCTCCAGTGCATTGACATTCTCAAAAGAGCAAACAGGAGAAGGTGGGGTTGCTGAGCAAGGAATTTGCCAATTGTATTCATCTGCCAGGACTGCCAAAGTGCCCTGGACTTGGGGGCTTGAACAATAAACATTTATTTTCTTACAGTTTTAGAGGCAAGAAGTTCAAGATCACGGTGTCAGCAGGGTTGGTTTCTCCTGAGTCCTCTCTCCTTGGCCGGTAGATGGCTATTTTCTTCTCATTAGGGCACAGGTCATATTGGAGGCCCCACCCTATTGATCTCACTACCTTAATTGACCTCTGTAAAGGCCCTGTCTCCGTGTGCAATCACATTCTACGACATTGGGAGTTAGGGCTTCAACATATGAATTTTGGCGGCATGTAATTCAGCCTATAATACTGATGTGATATCGCGTCCCTTGAGGCAGAAACGAAGTCGCTCTCTTGGAATGGACCAACAATCTGGGCTTGTGGATGTCACTGGCTTCCCGAGAGGAGGAAGGATCACGTGGTGAGGTCAGGGTGACCCAGGTGCGTTGGGGGCTTCTGCGAAGAGGCTCCCGTGATGAGGGGCAAAGATCTTCAGCCTTCTGGTTTTCTCATTTTAAGGGGAGGAGACTGGGACCAGGGAGATGGAGTGACCTGTCCATGTCACACAGCGAGTCGGGAGAGCCGGGACAAGCATAGTCTCCCAGGTCTGTCCCAGGCAGACCACCGTTGCGCCTCCAGTTAGCTTTGCCGCCTTTCGTTTCCTATCCAGGAAGATGCCAGTGGCCATCTGGGGAGAGTTTCTGAGGAAAGCCCATAAAACTTCACAAAAAGAGCACAGAATGGTGGCCTGGAAAAGAAACGTTTTTCTGAAGCTAGGAACTTTTGGGGAACTGAATCTCAAACGAGCATCACGTAGGGTGGTATAAAGCGCCTGGGCTAGGGTCAGACCGGCTGGGGGGGGGGGTGCCCTGGCTTTACCAGGAATGATTTGTAAGAGCCTAGGAAAGTTATCTCCTGGGGACTCCGTTTATCTATGAGAAGAAGCTGTCGAACTCTGTGAGTAGTTCGATGGTGGAACAGTTGCTCAGATCCCACGTGGTGGAAACCTTTCTCAGAAACCCAGTGCATAAAATGGATAAAACGCTGCCCTCACCGAAGGTCAGGTGAAGACAGGGACAAGGGTCCCTTCAGTCTGAGCACCTTCTCAGACCCCAGCGTCCCTGGGACCCACAGGGTTCTTCCACAAATCGCCCGGCGTCTCTAATGCACCACTATATTTCTTACCAGGAGGTGGCTCTCTTCCCTAGTTTCTAAACTGTATTATTCAGCAGCAAAGGGCTCATTAATCCAACCAGTTGGTAGACTTGCTGAGGAAAAATGCCTTCAGAATTCAGCTGCTGAGGAAATCTCCAGAAAACAAGCCCTGTGTGACCTTGACCCTTCGGTTTACGACAATGCACCACCTAAATCCCTGACTGAACCCCTCCTCACATTCTACCTCTCTGTCCCTTTAGAAATTTGATCTGAGATGGGCGTGTAAAACATGGATTCCCACTATTCCCAACCATCTCAGTAAGACTTTTCACTTAACGAGGCATAGGAAAGCAGGACTGTTTTTAAAAGTACCTAAGTGAGCATTAAGATAAAATGGAGACTTTCACTTCCAATATGGTGGACTAGCGAGTATCAGATCAACCCCCACCTTGAGAACTAGAAAAAGTGGATGTAATGTTTTTTAAGACTCTGTTGAAGGCACCAAAGAGCTACCAAGGCAGCTAGGACTTGAAGAGCCAAAATCAAGGAAAGAAGGGAATTACAGAGAGGGCAACTTTCTGTTTCCTTATCCCACTGAGGCACTGGCCAGTCTTTAAGTGCCAGTTGAGAGGCTGAGCAACCAGGCTGAATTTTTAGGAGTCCCACAAGCCTGGAAAAACAATACATTCAGAGCCTGCCAGGGAGGAGGGGCTTAGTAAACACTCCAGGCTTTGGGTGGGGGCAACTGAGGGGTTACCCAAAGGCATAACTTTGGTGATCCAAAAATGGACGAGCCTTCACGAAAACTGAAACCAGCTTTGAATCGGCTCATCCAGGCTGGGTTGAGATGATCTGCCCCCGGCCCAAGTGCCTACTGAAGGCAAAAGCAAATCCTATCTGGAGGCAGGCATATATCATCTCGAGTCTCAGAATATCTCTATAATTTTATACTCAGAATATTGAATGTCCAAAACAGACAGATGGGTGTAAGATCCAGGTTAAGAACTGGCCCGGATGCTGTTCTAGTGTTTTCTGTAGCTGTGTGTGCTCTCTGTGTGAGATGCCTCCACAGGGGGACAGCTACTTGGAAATAGGCCCGAGTGATATTAACAATAATGGTAACCGGAGCATATGCTCTCTCATTTATTCCCAACATAAAAATGCCTTTATTATTTTCCCCATTTTACGGATGAGAAAAAAAGGCTGGGGGATTTGACCTAAGTCTCTCCGATTGTATCGGCTTTGAACCGCAAAGTACTACCACTTGCCCCGAGGTGTTCTTAGCCATGAATGTTTGTCGGTGACTGGCTCAAGGTGGATACGCAAGCTATGATTTTAGCATCAGTGCCTGGCCTAAGACTTGCCAAAACAAACACTCATTTATCAGGCCTGGCATGCAGGCTCCGTATTGAAGCGGCTCAGAACACCCACTGCCTCTGCAGGGCTAACTCCTCACACCGTCTGGCTGGGACGCAAAAGGATCAATTCCTAGACAACTATTCATGCTTTGCGACAGTCGCCTGTACGTGGTATGGGTTCTGTGGCCTCCTGGGAGGACTGCACGGAAAGGGGAGGCAGCGTCACCACCCTCTTGGGGACCGTGGATGCCTCCTGGGAGCCCACAGACTTGCCCTCGCTCAGACCTCTTGCTGTGTCTGGAAGCTTTTCAGACATGTCTTCAGAGAGCCCCGGGGAAACCTGGAGCCCCAAGAACGCTGCTCAAGGAACGTCAGCTGGATCTGCAGGATGTTCCCAGTGAGCAGCTGGGTCAGGGGTTTTCATTCGGGCTCCTCGGGGCCCTGCACGTTCTTTGGTACCAGGGGGGTGAGGGAGGTTGGGGGAGAGTGAGGAGGTGGGCCCCGGCCTGCCCCTCCTTGTTTCAGCAGTCGTGTCTCACTGTTACCCGCTCTTGGTATTAAAACTCGCTGAAGATGTCAGTTTTTAAAATATTTGTTCTTTTTTTTTTTTTATTTACTTAAAAAAGGGTCCCAACGTTAACAAAAAATGCTGAATGGGGGAAGGGAAAGAAAAAAAATAGTTACCAACAGAGAGGGAGGCGAACCGTAAGAGACTCTGAAATACAGAGAACAAACTGAGGGTTGACGAGGGCGGAGGGGTAGAAGGGCAGAAAAAATGGGTGATGGGCACTGAGGAGGGCCCTGGGTAAGCTCATTGGGATGAGCGCTGGGTGTTCGTGGATCTCCTAGACTGACCCGGGAGACCAACCACAACCGGACCACAAACAAATCCCTCTCTTCTTACCACTGGGCCATCCTCTACACTGGGTGGCCAGGGTGTCCTCTGCGAGGAGGTAATATTCAGGCAGAGGAGGCAGAGGGGGAAGACTCAGCCAGGTGGCCGGTGAGAGGAAGACCCGGGCGGAGGGACAGCATGCTTAAAGGCCCTGGGGTCACCGCGCGCTCAGCCTGTTTTCAGAAGGCCTACGTGAATGGAATATGTGGATGAGGGGGAGCCGGAGAGCTAACGTGGGTGAAGATCTTGCAGGAGCTGGTGTAGGATCTGGAACAATGCAGCGTGGGGCTAAGTGTGTGGATTCGGGGCCAGACTGCCTAGGTTCAAACACGGGCTCTGCCCTTTACTCCTCTGTGACTCGGGGCAAGACCTCAACCCCTCTCGACCTCAGTTTCCTCATCTGTAAAATGGGGACGGTATGATATCTATGTGTATATATTCATATCTATGTTGTAGATTTCGTATCTTGTAGGGTTGCTTATGGGGATGGTTTGAGTTAAAGGAGGCAAAGCATTTAGGACAGTGCCTGCTGAGTGGTGACCATAATAACCCTGATAACAGAAGGATTTGGAGCAGACAAGCGGCTGCTTTGCACTCTCAAGGCTCGTCCTGTTGTGCGGAGAGGCGTGACAGCAAGGGTGAGAGCGGCAGCCGGGAGGCCAGCTGGGCAGCTGGTGTGGACCTCCAGGCAAGATGCCGGTGACTGGCCCAGGGTGGCGATGGGGGAGAGGCAGGGGAGCGGGCAGGCTGGGGGGACATCCGGGGAAGAGCCAAGGGGGCCTTCTGAGGCATCTGGGAGGGGGTGGGGGTGCAGTGAGGGAAACTGACCCTCAGGTTTGTAGCCTTGGAAACCGGGACTGTAAGGAGGGGTTGCGGTCAGGGGAGGTTTGTGTAACCCGCTTAAGGTCACCCAGGGCATGGGTGGCAGGTCTGGGATTCAGAAGACCCGGGTCATCCCGACAACAGAGGCCCCGTCCCTTCCACCGCACAAGCCAGCTTCCTGGATCGGGTGTCTTCTGATCCCAGGGACCCCTGGAGAGCGTCTACGGAGCCTTCTGCCTTCTGGCAGGAGACTCTCCATTTCACAGACAGTGACACAGAATATAGAGGTTAAGTGGATTGCCCACATAGAGAGAGAAGGCGTCAGGCCGACGCCCCAGCTCCTGCTCTCTCCAGTGGCTCTGGGTGGGAAGAATCAAAGGGGAGCTGCCCCCGCCCCCCATCTCTCTGCACAAGGCTCACCTCGGTGGTCAAGCACAATGAAACCACAAACCCACTGGGCAGGTCGGGGGGAGCCGGCAGGTGATAACAGCCCCACGCGGGCCCTGAGCGGAACAGTCTGTTCATCCTCCAGACCTCACGGCAGGCCGAGAAGCATCTGCGCGGTGAAGCCTCTAACCCCACCTTCCATTTATAAGGCCAAGGGTGACCTTCAAAATCCACTGTGGTTTTATACTGCCGAACTCTCTGCCAAGTGAAGACGCGCTGGTCAGCCCCCTTTCATCGTGACGCGCGGGCCCTGCGTCCCCGCGCTCGGCTTGCTGTGGTGTGTCCCCTCTTCAGGTTGTCATGACAATTCACACTGAGAAGCTGTTTCTGGAGCGGGAGCAGGAAACGAAACAGGGGAAAAAAGGCTTATTACCGTCAGGCCTCGCAAATCCCAGGCTCTCGAGGGTGTCGGCGTGTTGGACAGCGGTCTCTCAGGAAAAATGAGAATTTCTGTCCTCTACCAGCCAGCTGCCAGGAGCTTTGCTGTTATGTCACAGCAAAGAAGTACGTCCAGAATGCATCAGATATTACTAATTACAGGAAGAGCGAATAGCGATAACACTAATTAAATGCGAGCCGCGAAGTCGGGTGCCCTCTGGCATCATCCATGAAAGAGAATGGGTACGATGAATTATTCAGGCAGTACAGGTGGCAACTCAGTTTTGGGGGGTGGTCAGTGTTACCCTACTAACAAGCTCATTCTCTGCCCCTTTGCCACGGGCCATCCGGCCTTGCAGCGACCTTTCTCCCCTCCCTGGATCTCAACCATCTGCCCAGGATGTCTCACTAATCCTTGCAAACGACTCCATGAGAAAAAAGAAGTTACCACCCCGTTTCACAGATGGCTCCTTGAGTCCCTCAACAGACTGGGAGGAAACTCAAGGGGCGTGGCCGTCAGGCACCCCTCAGCGTGTCCTACAGAAGAGGCGGACCCCTGTTTGGACTAGCCGCGCTGAAAATTCCAAACCGAGTGAGGTTTACATGTTTTCCTGTTTTTCTCTCTTTGCCGAACCAATGTATGTTCATCGTGGTACGTCTGAAAAATACAGCAAAGCCTCAAAAGAAAAGTAACACTCGTCCACCATGCTAATGCCTGGATTGAATCCTAATAATGAGGAAACTAAGGATAGGATTGATAGTTGTGCTGTCCTCGTACACGCGGGCTCGGCCACGGGTGTGACCAGGGCAGGACGGGTGCAGAGGCCTCACCCTGCCTCAGTGGCCCCTTCTTGGTCGGCTGCAGACACTTCTGGGTTTCATCCATGTCCCCCCCCACCCCTCCAGCTGCAGACCTCCGCCCTGCGTTGAGCTGTGTGTCGACCCTTGAGGTTCTGAATCCGTCTGGGCTTCCGCCCGTTAGGACTCAGGGACAAAGCAGAAACCGACAAATTTTCCTCGCCAGACAACATTTAATCTTTCAGTCCATTCGCCTAACATTTACTGAGGCATCGCGAAGGAGAAGCTGTAGTCTCTACGCTTAAGGAGCAAACGACCCTGAAAACGGACACTTAAGTCAACTAGGTAGACCTTGCCCGGCCGCACACTTCGTTGTTGCGCATAAGCAGGGGGAGGCAGAAAGGCAATGTGATCGCCAGGGACTGGATGAAGCCACTCCCGGTTTCGAGGCGAAATATCAAGTGACATCTGGGGGGAGTCAGCCTCTCCGAGGGCCCCCAGCGATCCAGCCCCCTGGTATTCACACCTCGTGTAGCGTCTTCCCACACGGAGCCAAGGCTGGTCTGTGAGACCGACGGCTCGGCAGAACTGGTGACGTGTGACTTTCCAAGACTGGGCGTAACGGGTGTTGAGGGCTTCCACGGTGTTCTCTTGGATTAGTCACTCTGAGGAAAGCCAGCAACATGTCTTGTGGACGCTCGGGGAGCCGTACAGAGAGTCCGACACGGAGAAGAACCTTGGTGTCGCTACCAAGCAGCCCCAGCTCGTCAGCCATGACGGAATCATCCTGAGGATAGGAGCCTTCAGTCCCAGGGAGGCTTCCGGGGAGCCCGCACCCCTGGCCAACCTTGTGCGAGAGCCAGACCCCAGAGCCAAGCCGGTCCTGCCTTTCCCGACCCCAGACACTGCGACGGCTGGCTGTTTTGCAGCCACGAAGTCAGGGTGATTGGCTATGTAGAAGTAGGTAGAAAATTCCGTACCTCTTGTTACTCTGCTGGGAAGAAATCCCACATCAGCTCCCTTTTGTAGAGTATTTTTTACGAGGCGCTGGGTAGGCTGAGGGACCTACATTCACAACCGTCCCAACGGCCAGGCTGTGATGCTCACAAGATAAGTCTCCTTTTTATCCCCCTCCATGGGGACGTGGGGGCCTAGGGAGGGGAAGGAGTTGGGTCAAGATCAGACAGATCTATATCTGTGGTGGTGCCAGGATTGGAACCCAACGTCACCTGACCCCAAAGCCCAAGCTCTTAACCACGACACCATTATTTCCTTGTCAATGCTCCATCCAGGAAACATTTGTTGAGGTTCTGTTCTGTCCGGCACACTGCCAGGCCTCGGGGTGTGAATCTTGTGTCATTCTTTTTGATTGCCGAGTACTATTCCATTGTGTATATATACCACATCTTCTTTCTCCGTTCATCCCTCGATGGACATTTGGGCTCTTTCCATACTTTGGCCATTGTCGATAGTGCTGCTATAAACACTGGGGTGCGTGTGCCCCTTCGAAACAGCACACCTGTATCCCTTGGATAGATACCTAGTAGTGCGATCGCTGGGTCGTAGGGCCGTTCTATTTTAAAGTTTTTTGAGGAACCTCCATACTGTTTTCCAGAGTGGCTGCATCAGTTCGAAAGGTTTCTTGCTAAACACTGTTGCACAACACGCAAGGGAAGTGAAGAGAACAGGCAGTGGAGAAATTAATTACAGGGGTCACAGATGCTCACCATGGTTTGAGGTTCCTGATCCTCATGCAACACTATCTACTGAGCATCTACAATGTGCCAGGTGCCGTTACGGGCACTTAGGACACATCAGTGAAAAAAGCGAAGCTCCAACCCTGACACAGATTATGGTGGGGGGTGCGGGGGAAGAGACAGGGGGAGGGACGGACAACAAACAACGCTCTACGTGAATAGTACAGTAGAAGGTGGGAAGTGCTTTCAGGCTTCTGTATCCATGGGTTGATCAGGATAGACCTCGTGAGGAAGACAGGGAAGGAGCTGGCCCAGTTCCCAGCTGTCCCCGTTTGCCTGAGGCTGAGAGAATGTGGGAGTTGCAGTGCTAAGACCCAGAAAGTTCTGGGCAAACTGCGAAGAGGTGGCTGACCTAAGAGTTGGCCGAGCGGACACG
Organism: Panthera uncia; assembly: GCF_023721935.1. Classification (NCBI taxonomy): domain Eukaryota; kingdom Metazoa; phylum Chordata; class Mammalia; order Carnivora; family Felidae; genus Panthera; species Panthera uncia. The sequence goes on along the minus strand of NW_026057576.1, from coordinate 8,991,953 downwards.
GGAGAAGATGATTCCAGGAAAACAGCTAGATCCGTGGTTCTCAGTCGGGAATGATTTTTGACCCCCACGGGACATTTGGTGTTATCCAGAGACATTTTGGGTTGCGAAGTCCAGGGTGGGCAACGCTACTACCATCTAGTGGATAGAGGCCAGGGACGTTGCTAAACCGTCCACGACGTGCAGGACAGTTCAGAACTCTCTGTTCGGAAATGTCCAGAGTGCCAAGGTTAAGGTACCTTGGGCTAGTTTCTTCGTCTTTAGTTGCCGAATCATCTGAAATGTCACTTGCCTTCTGTTTCCACTTCCATTCCTGGGGAAGAATATTCTTTCGATCACACCTAACGATCAATGCTTGGCCCCTCCTCCTCCGGAACCGGGCCCCACCCTCAGCACCAGGACGTGCCGTGCCCTCCTGGACCGGCCAACGGGGTCTTCCCGAGGGGTCACTGTCCCCTTCTTCCCGGGCCCGTGGCCTCTGGCGGAGGTGAGCAGGCTCTATGAAAGAAAGAGCATTCTGTGCGTGTCTTTTGGGGATGTCGGGAATTTGAGAATGGAAGCGGGCTTCCTTAGGCTATTTTCCTTAGAGAACACCTGGGGCCAGGACTTCCTGGCATCAGGCTTTTGAAGATAACCCTCCCCCCTGCTCCTTCCCCTCGCCTGCATAGTTTCACGACAGCTTTCGACACCTACTCCTCTGACCTCTGACCTCTGCACTGACCAAGCCCGTGCAGCTGGTAGATAAGGGGAGCGGGCACTTCAGTGTCCTCAGTGATGGGGCCGACAGAGTGGTTTGCCCGATGGCCAACTTGTGACAGAACTAGAACCCAGGGGCACTTGGGTGGCTCAGTCAGTTAAGTGTCCGACTTGAGCCGATCAGGTCATGGTCTGATCAGGTTCGTGAGTTCGAGCCCCACATCGGGCTCTGCACGGATGGTGTGGAGCCTGTTTGGGATTCTCTCTCTCGCCTTCTCTCTCTGCCCCTCCCCTACTTGTGTGCTCTCTCTCTCTCTCTCTCTCAAAAATGAATAAACTTACATAGAAATGAACTAGAACCTCAGTTTCACTGGAATATTCCCAGGTCAAGGAGGATTCGAAAATATTCAGGTTGTAGATTTCCGATTTCCTGGGGTCTTAATATAAGTTCCACGAGGGCGAGATCTTTCTGAAACTCATCAGTGAAACTCAAGTTCCCAGATCTGTGCCCAGCCTGTCATAGAGGCTTGATAAACCCTGGTCGAACTGAGTGTTGTTACTAAGCTACTCCTGGAACAGCTCCCCGTGGAGCCTCCTGAGGGTGCTCTCACCAAGGCTCCTCCTTCCGCACGGGGTGGCTCAGGCACGCCGGCCCCTCGCCTCGCCTCAGGGGACCGGCTCGTCATCCCAGAGCTCAAGAATCCAAAGACACAGACTCCAGGCCCTGAGCTGTCAGCACAGAGTCCGAGGCGGGGCTCGAACTCAGGCACCGTGAGATCACGACCTGAGCCGAAGTCGGACGCTTCACTGACTGAGCCACCCAGGAGCCCCCGCACTGCTTGATTAATTGAAGGAATGAACGAATGAGCGAGTGAAGTCGGTGCTGGTCAAGCTCTCCTTTGCTCGGTGTCCATAGTCAGCGGACAACCCAGACAGGCAGGGACACAGCTCGTCGCGCGGGCCTGGGGGGCTGGGTTCCACATACGTTATACGCGTCCCGCGTACATATGAGATGCGAGACCGTTGCCCAGCTCCCCACCTCCTTGCCTCTTTCCATTGCCAGGCTGGAAACTGCCACTGGTGACAAGTGCTGGGCTCGCGGCCGCTGAGCTGGTCCCCGGGGGAGTGTGGCTCTGGCACCTGGGAGTGCCAGGCTTTTGCTTCCTGTGCATTTGGACCCGCGAGTTTGGAGAGGATCTACCACTTGGCGGAACGGAGCCGCAGGAGTGACAGGCAGCGTCTCCGTGCCAGGACAGCCTTCCTGCCCGGAACGTATGGTGCATGTCCAAGGGCTCCCAAGGTACCCGGAGCCGTGCCAACTTGCAATAATGAAGCAGTGAGACCCGAGCGAACGGGTTTGCCGTTGCCGTGTGCCAGCCAGATGCCTGGGGTGCGAGCTGAGGCCCAGCACACGGCACGGGCGTCTCTCTGAAACGCTGAAATAGTCGGTGATGGATAGACGCAAAACTAACGATGGTGACTTGATGTTTACACGGCGGCTCTCGGCAAGGGCTTCCACGCATCGTCGCTTTTACCCTGACAGCATCCCAGGGAGGCAGGGGCTCAGCCCGACCCCTGCCCTCCTTTAGCCAGCGAGATAGCCTGCCACACGGAGCCCAGGCCTCATTCAGAGGGCACCTGCACAGGTCGGGAGAGACACCCCCCGGTCCCCGCTGTGCGGCCTCACCTGTGCCCTGGAGGGTGCTGGCAGCTGCTGGGCCCCGGGTAAGCACCACTTCTTCCCAATCTGTTTCAAGTTTCCTAAGGGCTCCGTGAAATAGGGTGTGAGCCTCGCCAGTATACAGATGAGGAAACTGAGGCTCAGAGCTGTTAAATGATTTACCCAGGTCACACAGCTCGTCGTAGGAGGGAGTGGGACCCGGGGCTCCTGGACGCCGACGCCCGTGATCTCAGCTCTCACAGTCTATCGCCTCTTTTAATTTTTTTTTTCAATGTTTTTTATTTATTTTTGGGACAGAGAGAGACAGAGCATGAACGGGGGAGGGGCAGAGAGAGAGGGAGACACAGAATCGGAAACAGGCTCCAGGCTCCAAGCCATCAGCCCAGAGCCCGACGCGGGGCTCGAACTCACAGACCACGAGACCGTGACCTGGCTGAAGTCGGACGCTCAACCGACTGTGCCACCCAGGCGCCCCATATCGCCTCTTTTAGACAAACAAACGTGGGCTTTATAGCTTGGTTTGCGTGAGTCTCTCAGGGCCGCTGTAACAAGTGCCAGAAGCTGGCCGGCCGACAAGAGACATTTATGCTCTTACAGTTCTGGAGGCTGGAGGACCCAAATCAGGATGTCTGCAGGGCCAGGCTCCCTCAACGGCTCCAGGGGAGAATGTGCCCATGCCTCTCTCTCTCTTAGCTTCTGGTGTTGCCAGAAATCCTTGGCGCTTCTTGGCTTCTAGCCTCCATCTTGACCTGACATCTCCCCACGTGTGTCTGTCTTCATAGGGCCATCTTCTCATGAGGACACAGTCATAGCACACTGCTCCCGTGACCATATCTTAACTGAGCTAATTACATTCGTAACGATCCTATTGCCAAATAAGGTCACATTCAGAAGCACTGAGGGTTAGGACTTGAACGTACCTATTTGGAAGGGACATAATCCACTCCATAACAGGTGTTACAATTGTTGTTAATCGACATCGAACACAAAACAAAGGGAAATAACTTTATAGCTGGGTGGAGGTACATGGCCCTAACGAGAAGGTACTCCTAGGGTGCCTGGGTGGCTCGGTTGGTTCGGCGTCCGACTTCGGCTCAGGTCACGATCTCATGGTTCCTGGGTTCAAACCCTGCATCGGTTCATGGGTTTGAGCCCTGCATCGGGCTGTGTGCTGACAACTCAGAGCCTGGGTCCTGCTTCGGATTCTGTGTCTCCCTTTCTCTCTGCCCCTCCCCAACTAGTACTCTGTCTCTCTCTGTCCTTCAAAAATAAATAAATATTAAAAAAAATTAAAAAAAAAAAAAACGAAAGAAAAGGCACTCGGGTTGCCCCATCACAAATGGCAATTTCTTAAGAGTCGAAGCAGTGCCTTCCCTGGACTTTACAAACACCAGTGCCCACACTCTGCCCCTGGCCCTGGGGGGCTGTCCTGCCCAGAGCGAGGACCTGGGTAGCTTCAGTTCTGCAAAATATAATTTATTGGCTATTCATTCTCTCCCCAACAGCAGCCTCCCCACTCCCAAAACACACACACACACACACACACACACACATACACACACACCACCCATTCTGATGACCAGGATGCCTTTAAAAAAAAAAAATGGAGACTTATCAGAATATCAGTTTGAAGGGAAGGAAGCGATGGCACATGGAGATTTTTCAGGAGCAGAAGAGGGCCAGAGACAGGATGACTTATTGTTGGTGACACAAATTCATCTTATTAAGGGGTAGTGAATGGTTTTGCTTGGCGATAAATCACCCAAGCCTTCTCCCTGGAGCTAGAAGATGCCAGAATAAAGGTGGGCTGGAAGGAGCTGTTGGGAGGAGATGCAGAGGAGGTTCGGAATCACCGAGGGGGATTTAAAAAACACCAGTGCCCAGGCGGCACTGCAGACCAATGGAATCAGAATCTTTGCGGGAGGACCCAGGTATCCGTACTTTTCTAGAGGATTCCAACAGCACAGCCGGGGCAGGACCCCTGAGCTTTCGTGTCTCATCCAGCGCCCCCTGGCCTTCATCATCATCCAAAGGCAAGGAAGAGCCCATCACTTCACCTCTGCCGAGACTTCCGACAAGTCTTTCTGCTCATCTGGGGTCAGCCGAGATGGTGCTCATAAGTGTGCTCCATTGCTTAGCCTTATTTCCTCTGGGTTTGGGGTAAAACAGGGAGCTCTGAGAAAGTAGTTTTAATTAGGCGAGACCATACAGAAAGACCCACAAAAACATGTAAAAACCAGATTGTTATTACCAAGAAATTGACACGGCAGATTGCCCTGACGTTTAGCCCACCCCGGAGCCCGAAGCAGCATTCAAGCGGGGATCTAGCACCGTCAGGAGACCTGCCCCGCCAGGAGGGCCTGAGGTGGCTCTCCAGCACCCCAGGGGGGAAAAGTCTGTGCTGCTCCAATGTCCCCTGGCCACACTTCCCCCCCTTACACACCTTAGGGCCAGGGCAGAGCCCTCGTCGGGAGGAGGGTGAAGGGTGGAGAAGGCACAAATAGGAGAACAAGCGATGGGGCGCCTGGGTGGCTCAGTTGGTTAAGCCTCCAACTCTTGATTTCGGCTCAGGTCACGATCTCACGGTTCGTGAGTGGGAGCCCCACATTGGGCTCCACACTGACAGCTTGGCACCTGCTTGGGATTCTCTCTCTCCCTCTCTCTCTGCCCCTTCCCCACTCACGGGTGCGCTCTCTCTCTCTCTCCTCTCTCAAAATAAATAAATAAACATTCAAAAAAGACAAGCTACAAGGAGCGGTGGGGAAGGTGAGCCAACTCTAGGCAGTTGGCTCCGGGTGTGATGAGGTTTTTGTGCATGCATCAACAAGGATACAGCTTCCTCTGCTAATGGGGGTCAGTGCCCTCCACAGGGGCAACAAGGGCCTGTGCCCTTGACATTCAGTCGTAGCCTCGGGACAACAGCTTCAGAAACCACAGGAAGGAAGCCTAAGCAGAGAAGGAAGGACCGCAGGCCACCCGGAGGGCTCGAAGTGAGCAGGGACACCCTGGAAGTAATGGCGTGAAGCCCTCCCGGGTCCTGGAAAATACGGGGGTGGGGAACCAAAGCCAGGGAGACACCTGAGCCCCACGGACCAGGCCACGGAGTGTGGCGGCATGAGAAATCTTGTAGGGGCCTTCTGTCGGGCGGGGACCTTGTGCATGGCACTGCAGCTGGGAGCCCCCCCCCCCCCAGAGGGCATGTGACACCAAGCTTTGTCCCTGCTGCGGTGCCGCGTTGGGGGGACCGCTGCTCACCGAGCACCTCCTTGCCGACGACACACTTCAACGCGGCAAATAGGTCCCAGGGCTCCTCTCTGGCCTGAAGAACACGCCTGTGTATCACAGGCCCTGCTTACCCTGGAGGCTGAGAACATCCTTTTCCTTCCCCTCTGTGTGCGTACAGATCTCAGGGGGCAGCAGAGCCCCACTGTCCCCCAAGGGGATGTGACTCGTGGAGACACATGTCTCTTGGCAGCTTCCTTTGTTTCTTTTCACGTGAGGAACAAGGCCCCCCGTGGAAATGGCCCAGTGTTTTATGAATGGGGGCCCTACAAAACCCTAACTTCTGATGTTCTCTCTCTAGGGACTTCCAGGAATCCTGAACCCGAATTCAAGGGCGAGCTTTCAAAAGAAGCCACAGAAAGAGGCTGCTACGGCAGAGGGGGGCTTTGCAAGCAGCTGGCCTGGGAGGTAGCGCCTCTGTGGCTCTGAGCCAAGGCGGTGGGCCGGCGTTGACCTCCGGAAAGGGGGGTGGGGGGCTTCTCTGAACATGTCAAAAAATCACTGACTGTACCTCCCGGCTCTTTGGCTGAGCAACTTCAAGATTAACCTGAATCTGGGCCGACGGAGGAAAACGCGGGTGTTCCTGAAGAAGCACACGGCAGGAAAATAGGTTTCAGACCACAGACATCTATTTTCACGGCTAGGAAAAAGGGTCTATTCTTACATAGCCGGTGCCCTCAGCCCTTCCCTTCTCTCCTGCCAAAGCCCAAGCACTACCTGGAGATGACCCAGTCGCGTGCAGAAAAGTCCCTTGAGAGGCTAAGCCCGTGACGGGGGCACTTGGTGAGGATTGCCCTCTTCTTCCCTCGGGACTGCCTCTTTGGGGGTTAAAGCATCGGGGAGCTGCTCTCGGGTTGCCCGGGATACCAAACGGCTTAATAACCCTGATAAGGCCGAGAGCGTATAGAACAATGATCAAAAGGAACATCCGTCCTGGAGATGCCCCCCGCGCCCGGCGGAAGGTCTCACGCGTGAGCGCGGGCTTCGTTGCACTCGCCGGCCGGCCACCCGCCCGCTAAGAAGCAAGGGTGTGAAAGCAACCAGGCCAGGCCAGAAGTCAGAGGCCAGCTGGAGCCCGGTGTGCGTGCAACCCGGGACGCGGACGAGAAGGGGAGAGGTGGTGATGGATCCCTGCTCTTCCCGGAAATCCAAGGAGCTCCGCGGCTGGGAGATGCTCACGTGTACGGTGGGCACGAGCCCGGAGGTGCCAGGCACGCGCCCTGTCGTATCCGCACCCCAGGTTTTACAGACGAGAGGGAAAAGGTAGGCCCAGCTGTAGCAGCAGTGAGCTACGTCCAGCCACCTACAGCTGAGGCTCGCAGCTTTTTCGGGCGAAAAGGAGGGTGTTTGACGAGGTGTCCTGCGGGCTGCCCTTCCAGCTCTAAATGTTTTAGGACTCCAGGAGTTTCGCAGATTGATTTCGGGAAACAATTAAGTCCTTACAAAGTCAAGCACGGTCACAGGCCCTGGAGACGGTGAGGAGGAGACCGTCCCTGCTTCCGGCGAGCCCAGCGGAGAAGCGGACATAGAAGTGAATTCTTCAAATACCCTGCAGCACGGGATGTACTGGAATTACATCCAAGTTGCAATGGGAGCGCTGCAAAGATGGGGTCCAGCTGGCTTGGACGCTGTCGGGGCAGGACGTGTGTGCTGGATGTGTCCGGAAGGATGGGCAGGCGTCCTTGCAGCTGTGAGCACTGCAGACAGAAGGAAACACAGGGAGAGCCGGGAGGCGGGAGAGACGTTTGCACAAGATTCTGACACCAATTCCAGCGAGGGTGCAGGGGGTTTTCCCCTCACCAAGCAATTCTCCCCCAGCCATGTTCCACTCGGTCCTGACACCATCTACCTAGAGATGACATCTGGCCCTACAGGTTCTGGGCTCAGTCCCAGAAGACTGCCCCCCCCCCCCCCCCCCCCC